>NC_062545.1:113529546-113839367 GCF_016906955.1 Phacochoerus africanus
TTATTTTATGTATTTTATTGTTCTAGAGGATGATTTGAACAGTTTGGGGTTTTCTTCCTATTTTCTTTTCTTTTCTCCTGATAGCTAGGTTAGGACAGAAATGGGAAGATGGGGGTTAATTAAAGGATTTGGTGTTGATTTTTGCACTGTTAAATGAGACACTGAGGCAGAAATGGGAGATGGAAAGAAGAACTCTCCTCCATGTTCATGCTCAAGGCAAGGGTACCATTAGGGTCTTTGATTATAGAGAGCACCCAGCAGATGGGCAGGAATGATGCTCTGGTGGAAACATTTCTTAGGATTATTCTGGGTTGAGATAATAAGTATTCTGCTCTGTACAGTGCACTGGCATGTAGAAAGCCTTTCTGCGAGTCAAGGTATTGTCCTCAGCTGGTAAATGGTCAACGCTGAGACTTCCCCCAAGCCTGCTGACTCTTCTTTTTGTTTGTTTTCCATCACGGCCTTTTGCTCAGACCCAGAATTGCTTTGTTGGAGGCAGAGCTCCTTCTCAAGACAAAACTTGTGATTGGAGTAGACTAGTACTCGTTTTGCATAAGATCTGTAGGAGTGGCCGTCATCTCTAGTTGCAGTGACCCCACATACCCATGGCTGCCCCTTGCCCTCTTCTCCATCTTCACATCTCTTTCCCTAGAGGTGGAGGGTGGGGTTCAGGATGGTAGAGCAGGAAGCATGTTGGAATAGGAGAAGGAGGTGAGAGACTTGGGTTCTTTCGCTTATGAACCTCTTTTCAGGTTCATAAATTATTTGCTTGCAAAATCATATTTCGTGTACCCCTGGCAGTCAATGCTATGACTCCATCATCATTTATGTTTACCGTCCCTCTCTTACTGGACATTTAGGTTACATCAAGTGCGTTGCCCCATTATAAACAATGTTGTCAAGATCATCCAAATTCCCCGATTTGTGATTCTCATGTCTCTTCTCTCCTGACCCCATGTCCTTCTTCCACTTACAGTTAATATGCAAGGTGTCTACATTAAGAGCCTTATGTGGACGACATACAGAAAAGCTAATGGCGTTTAAAGCAATATACCCAGACATTGTGCGACTTCATTTTCCTCCATTATACAAGGAGTTGTTCACTTCAGAATTTGAGCCAGCCATGCAGATCGATGGGTAAATGTATCACCTAAGCACTTCTAGAATGTCTGAAGTCCAAACAATGAAAAACAAACAAACAAACAAATTAACCGAGACACTTTATATGGCCCTGCACAGACCTGGAGCGCCAACACACTGCACATCCTTTGGTGACCGGGGTCAGGCAAAGGAGGGGAAACAAAGAAAACAAATAAAAGTTGAACTTGTTTTTCTCATGCATATGATTTCCATTATGCCTACAGATATGGACCCTTTTTCTGTCTCGACTTCTTGATCGTTGACCTCTGTTCACAACAGAAGGCAGGTACTAAAGTTGGAGGATGTCCTTTTCTTGTAGCTCACTGCCCACAGACTTTGGACAGAGTCACCAATCTGTCAGTAACAACAGAGAGTTCAGCACTAATCGGTGACTGGTGTGCATAGCGGAGGTTGCGGCATTACTTTGCACAACTTGCTCTTTGTCTCATGAAGGAAGTTTTTATTTTTTCACCGATTATTGCCAGTCAGCAGGATGGCACGAAAAGGGTCCATAGCACTAGCAACAATAGCATTATAATATATTACAGGGTAAATGGGCATGAAGACTATATATAGCTAAAAGAGATATTGTTTATATATTGTTTTAATTAATATAAAATGTAGTTACTGGTGTAGCTTTTCCTGTTGAATTGATAAGGCACTTTCATTTTGCACCTTTTTTCTTTAAATTAAATGCTAGCGTGTTCACTGTCGTGTCGCATGTGCACCAGAAACACAAGTTTAACTGAGAAGGCTTGGAAGGTACGTTGGGAGGTATTTATGCTGCTGTTTACACAATTACTTTTCAAAGACTGGCTGGTCATATCTAGAAATCACGCTGTTGGATTAATTTTTTTTTAACATGTGAGTTTGGAATTAGAAATGGAACTCTCCCTAAACTGTACTTGGCTTTTGGGTAAGTCCAAGGATAGATGTGTTTATGCTTCATACAAAGTTGAACGATTGGTTCGTGCTGTGGACTTACACCCTCATGCACATCATCTTTTAAAGCTTTTTAAAATGCCACCTCATGGGGGCAGAGGAGGAGAGGCTTATTTTATACAATTGAGTAGCTGTGTAGACTCAGTCTCAACTTGGAACTCTTGTGCTTTGAGAACAATTCAGTAACCAGAGTATTTCTTGGAATCAAGATTTGTAGGAAGAAGGACCCAAAGATTATATCCAGAGCAAATGCACACATTTACTTTGTGAATGTTTATGTTCTTGGTACAATCTAGAAACCCTGAGAGTTTATCTCAGGGTGAACCATTTCTAGACTAACTGCCTCTAGATGGTATCATGCTAGAACACTGTTCTGCATAGTTCACTGTCAATGGATAGGAGGGCAAAGGAGGCATATGCTGTTGAACCATTTCTCTTATTTAAATATTAACTACTTTAAGCCTTTAAAGTGAAGTCGATGCAAACAGCAAACATTGACTTTGGTATTTATCTCTGTTTAGAAAACTGTGGGTTGTAATTTATTTTATTCAGCAGTTAGAAAGTTGTGTGGCGCTTGTGTTCAGGTGGGAAATAATTGACTTATTTTTGTTTAATTTCATGTTTGTTTTTTTTTTAAGTAATTCCCAGTGGAGGAGGAAAAGGAACTGGAAAAGGAACAGTCTGGCAGACAAGTGTGCATATTTTAAAATAAGTGACTTTGGGGCATGTAGGCATTTAGATGATTTTAGTCACACTCAGAATGGGATTCAGACTTCAGGTCTGACCTCAAAGACCATGTTTGTACTGAAAAGAGGACATCTTCCCACAGTGTAAAGGTGGGAGGTTCCAAGCAGCCCTTGACACCACCAGGGTCCTTCCTGAATCTTCTGCAGAAATTCAGTTCTTGATGTCTGCTGGGTCACCATGCACAAGCTCCCCAGCACCCTCCACGCTGTCTTTAACTCTGCTGACTTTCTGACTTGTTTCCTAAGAGACTTGGAAAATGGGAAGAGATTAGTCACACAGAAGTGTGTATGAAGCCTAAGTAACATCTAAAAGAAGTTTTTTCAAAATTATAGTAAGGGCTTAACCGTAAATAGAAGAGCAGAGTAATATTTACTTAAAATTTCTTACAGGCATATAAAACTTTGTAAGCGTGTTTATATAGAGAAGTAACTATCAACCTATAGTATTTATATTTGGGCAAGAAGGGTTAAATCAAATTCTTAATTTAAATAAGCATAGTTCCTTTAAAGATCAATAGTATTTATACTCTGAAAAGAGTAACAAGCTTACTTCAGTTATTTATTTGTCCTTTTTTTTCCCTTTTGTTTCTCCTTTGGGAAGGAAACACTGTGTCTTTATTTTGGTTTGGTTTTGGGGTTTTTTGTTTGTTTTTGTTTTGGTTGGTTTTTTTTTTTTTTTTGTCATTCTGCTTCACTAAATTTGGGGAGGGTTTAATTAAAGTATATTAACTTCTTTTTAACCAAAGCGTTCTGAATATGACCAGCCTCAGGTGCTAGCGTATTAAAGAGCAACTAAACCTAATTCCAGTGTCCATTTGTGAAATGATGAGAACTAATTTAACTTCTCTGAGGGTGAGAGAGAACACAATGTTAAATTTAAATTTGTTTTCCCAGAAAGGATTTTGCTTGTACCTAATGCAAAAAAAGAAAAAAAAAATGATACTCTAAACTCAGCAATAGTCACACCATGGTGACATGCTTTTAGAGTAAACCAAGATACATTGACATGATGCTGCTACTAGGTCTTTCTGAAAGAAAAACAGGGTGTGGACTTTAAGAGCAAAGTACATCGACAGTGGAGGAACAGAGTAGTAGAGGCGTGCTCGGTGGAATGAGGGAACAACTATTATTCAGACTGAAGTTGGGATCTGAAGTTAAATAATTTCTGTTGAAAAAAAAATGAAATACATAGAAGGATGTGAAAACCTTTGTATTTTTGTTTTCTTCCTTATTATAGAAACACCTGTGTGATGACACAAAATGCTTTGTGATACAGAACAATTATTCTTAATAGTTCTTATAATTAATATTTCCTAAATTTAAATGTCCAATAGTCTTTTAAAGATTGAAATCACATCAGTGTTATCCTGGATGCAATAATGCCTTTAATAAAAAAATTTTTTTGCATAGGTTAAGTAAGGCTTTTGTACAAAGCCTAAATACCTTCAGTTACAGTGGTGTCCAGATGGTTGCATTATATTGCGAAGAAACTGGCCTTGGTCACAATGAAATCAAAAGTGCAGGTGAAAGTGCTTTTGTGGGCAGTTTGCAAATTGTGGTTAAAGCTATGGATTTTTTTTAAGTGTTCGGCATCCTAATTTGCGTTAAAGCTATAGGGGTTTTTTTGAAACCTTCAGCATCCTGATTCACCCTAACTTAAAGAAAATATGACTTAAGACACTGCTTCTAAGTTTGGTTGTTCTTTACAGTGTGGATATTCAGATCTCTGTGAGCGTGTGGGGGTGGGCTGAGGGTCAGGTGAGAAGAGAGCGTGCGTGCGTGTGTGTGTGTGTGTGTGTGTGTGTGTGTGTGTGTGTGGTTTTCATGTGTATGGTGTGTGTGTGTGTGTGTGTGTGTGTGTCGGACCGCTTCTAGGCTACTAAGTGTCAATGGAAAAGAAAATGTATTCAAAATACTTAAATCAAAAGTAGAAGATGGAAAAAAAAAGATTTATTCTATACAAAGCCTTGTCTGGACCACTTTAGAGAGACTTCTATTTTTTTAACCCTTCTATAAATATTTGATGGCACTTGAAATATTCCTGCAATAAAATGTGATTTGTGTAAAGAAAAAAAAAGATTTTGTAATGTGAAACAAAGAAAGAAAGTAATGTAATTTTCTAAAAAAAAAAATACAAACAAACAAACTTTGTATTATTTTCTTGATGGAATTTTGTCTACCTGTCTTTGGAAAACTTTTTATTTCATTGAATGTGCCATAGTAGAAATATATGTTTTTAGTTTTAGACTAAGGAATAGCTGTTTGTGTTCCGACATTCCAAAATGCAAAACAACCTAGTAGAATCTTTAATGAAAAGGTTTAAGTAAGATGTAAGCTTCTCTCATTGTTGCTTTTTTGCACATGTTCTTCATTCCTCTCTAGTGCAATATGTACATAGAGCACTTGCGGGTGTACCTTGATCCCTCAGGGAAAAATACATATTTGTACAGTTTTTTTTGTTTGGTTTTTTTGTTTGGTTTTTTGGTTTTTTTGCCTTTTGTTTTTGGCTAAGGAATGTCGATTGGATCATGTGTTATTGTTGAGGGGCAGCCAGATAATAATCCTAAAGCCACTGTTTCAAACATTGATTGTTTAAATCGTGTGTCCTTCCAGTGCTATTATTTGAAGATAATAATTATAATAATAAAAAGTTATTTTCTGACAGTTCTTTGTGCTGATTGGTGAACAAAAAGGGTAATTAAGCACCTTAGATTGACTTACTGTGAATGACAATCCATCTTGCTATCAACAATAGAAGCCCTATCATTTTGGAGTTGGGGTTAAGAGTCAGAAACAATGTGCTCAGGGATCCTCTAAAACTCTTAAAACAGGGTGGCCAGTACTACTGGGACAAAATTGTGTTTTGTATTGTTAATAATAATGATAATACTATCCCTCCAAGGCACAAGTGAACTGTGTAGAACTGCGTGTGTGTGTGTATGTGTGTGTGTGTGTGTGTGTGTAAACTCTTCACTGTCATTCATTTTGTTGAGTTCAAGTTGTATGTGTTCTTCAGTCTTATGTGCTTAAAAACACTGAATAAATTCCAAAGCAGTAAAAAGTGATGCCAGCACATTCAAAAGATAAACTCATAAGTAATATACCAACAAAAAGCATCATTCAAAATACAGTTCTGCATACTCCACTTACCCTTTCTCTCAGTAGTCTTAGTCAGTATGCTTATGGCATTAGATATGAAAAACAATTTCAAATTCTACATAGGATGGATGAACATTTTAAAAATCATGACACGAGAGCCCTCCCTATCAGTGCAGTGAGAGAGGTAAAGGTGGATACATGTTTCTTTTTTTTTCCCTAAATACCAGCAAATAACTCATTTCACTGTGTTCTCCTCTAGAAACAAACCAAAAAATTCCTTTATATAATGCAATTCTTCTACTTCTGCATTGGTAGTTTTTAATTTGTTAAATTAATACAAGACTTAGTATTTGAAGACAAACAAATCCACCAGTAAAACAGCAGTGTGAGACAGCTTTTAGGGTTACATTTTACGGAGGGTTTTGGGGTTTTTTTTTGTTTTTTTGTTTTTTGTTTTGGTTTTTTGGGGTTTTTTGACTGCAGTGTGTAGCAGTTTGATGTTGAATCTGAATTGCCAGACCAGGGATTGAATCTGGGCTGCAGCAGTAAAAGCAATGAGTTCTAACCACTAGACCACCAGGGAACTCCCACATTTTACATTTTTTGAAATGCATTTTAAAATATTTTGAAAGTAATATTTCCTTATATTACTTTCCATAAGATCAGTGAACCTCAGTGTAATTGTTGGCTTTGATTCTTCCACACCTGGAATACCCATTCAAAAAGAAGCTCTGTATGTTTTCTTACCACCATGGCAGAGCATAAGTTGGGATGACTCCATTTGGTTTAGATAAAAATGAAATCATTACCTTGCTTATTTTGATAATAAAGACTATGTAAAAATGGCAGAAATCTTTTTTCTCCCCCCCACCCCCACAGACAGACACACTCACACATATACATATATACACACAGAGGTTTTTGACATGTTTATATATTGTGACATTTTGTTGCCACTTCTTACTTATAAAGATATGACACAGCAGAATCCCATAAAAATAACTTTATACTATATGTTCCCGTAAACGCAGTTGCAACAGTAAATGTCCACCGGTTGCTAAAAGTCTTTGATGCAGATCTTCATTGTATTCCCCAAACACTAGTATTATTAAAGAGGTTCCACCAGATTTTATGAAAGAGACCTTCCTATCATTATTCATTCTTAAGAAAAGAGAAGGCTGGCAAGCAATGTCTTTAAAAAGTAATCGATTTCACTTCTGGGTCTATTTGCTTATTTGTTTGTGTAAGTGACATCATTTTTGTCAGGCTCTCAGTGCAATTTTTAAAATAAATCAGAAGCCTGGCTTCATACCAAGGAGACATCATAGATGGGGCATCTCCATGTTTAACCAGACCCTCAGAACTTAGAGCAATAAATACATTCATTTATTTATTTATGGGTGAGTGACAGAAAATTCAATCCAAATAGAAACAGTGTGTTTTCAGCAATGCAACATAACATGGAGTCTTGTGTTAAGAAAGTGACTATGAGAATTTTCAATAGATGCCTAGAAAATCCGTGTTTGCTGTTGACATTTAGTGTGTTTGCCACTTTAGCAATATCACACTTCTTTTTCTTTTTTCCTTCAAAATGCTGATGAAAGGTAGCTTGGTATTAGCTTTGACAGCTGCATGTGCCATTATGTTGTTCTCTAAGAGCAATTAAATTCTCTCCAGTGTTCGTGTGTGATTCCTTTCTCACTATTACTTTAATGTGGATGAATACTATTTCTAGGAACTTGGTTATTGAACAGATTGCATATGTAAATGCAGATAATTCTTGAGCAATATAGTGAATATGATTTCACAAAAAAAAAAAAAAATCCGTATGTACTGTACACATCTTCTTGAATCCAAAATTCTCTTCTTATCCACAATGGTTTGAAATCTCATCTAAAACAGTGGTAAATTTTTAAACATTAGGACATTAGCTGGCTGCTTCTTTAAATGTACCTGTATTGTCTGCCTGCTCCTTTTGTGGAGATGTGTTTTTGTATTGGATGTTTGGGCCAATGGGAGGCTTCAAGCTACAACATATTTTCCCAGTTTAAATATATTTAACATATGACAAACCCCAGACAAGGCTTTTAATATGTATAAAGAACTGCAGTGTTAGGTGGTTTATTTGCAAACCGTTTTCAATGTTGTCCATTTTTATGGCACCTTTAACAATATTCTTGTTTCCAAAGTACAAAGAAAAAAAAATAGGTTAAATAATCTAGCCATAACTGAATGTCAAGCAATAAAACAAATGACTTTTGTGCATAGACTTAAAAAAATACAAATTTTAGACATCTGCATGTAAATGCAATCTCTTGTTTACTGCTTTCTTCAACTTGAGCAATTGATTCCTTATTTACTATTAACTTAAGAACTTGTAATGGCCTGTAAACATTTTCTCTCTTACTCTTCTTTCAAATTTACCTTCGTCTCTGCTTTTGAGTCATAATATTTAATGTTGTTCTGCACATCTCTATACAGTTAACTTTTTGGCTTTCATTCTGTATAGATAAGAAAAATGTTATATTATAAACAGCCTACTCAGTGCAAATATTTATCTGTTTATCAAATCCACAATATGCTGTATAATACTGGTTTTACTATATAATCTATTTTAGACATAGCTGTTTAGAACTAGAGTGTGCTATTTTTGTGTTTTTCTGATGTGTGGTGCTAGATACGTTACTTTTGTGAACAACAACAACAAAAAACCCTTTTATTCCTAGACAATACCACCTTTGGGTCTTGTTAATTTCACTGAGTATAACTATATATTTGTATATATATACATATATATATATCTCTACCTGTGCCCAACTGGCAGCTGTATCAGAGTGCTGGATTTGGGACATGCTTTTCTCTTTAAATACATAATATCATTATATAAATTATTCTAGAGTGTATTTAATTAGGATAAAATTACTTCCTTAGTATGGATATTTGACATCTATAGGGTGAATTTGTTTATAAATATGGATATATGAAAATGTATTAGTATTTACTTTATGTTTGCTACTTGGCTTTATACCGTATCTCCTAAGCTGAAAAATAATTTGCCAGGCCTTCAAGATCCTAATGAAACACTCTAGTTTAATGGAGTAATATTTTTTTCTTACTAAGGCACCTTATTATTGGCACCTGACAGAGTTGTGTACTTAGCTCCTATTATAGATAATAGGCATTTATATAAAATATCCTTGTGGCTTGATGGCAGAATAAACCTTTCCCCTCCTACCTGAGCCATGAGAAGTAAAGAGATGTCCACTATTATGGCAGAATATGGGCCATAGAGCAAATTTGACAAGGGATGTTCTGTGTTCATATGACCTTAACCAGTTCTATGAACTGAGTGAAGGACCTTCATTTTAAAAGTCATTTAGTAATGAACTTAGTTAAACTCTTTTACCTATTCTCCCAAGATCTATCGGCATTGTTAAAAATCAAAGTATATCAAATATCTAACTAAGGATGTAGTTAACCTTATTAAATATTGATTAGAATTGTTCTGTAATATTACTGAATTTGTAAGATCTTTAGCAAAGATTTTTGAGCAATTTATAAATATAGAGCAAATGTTTCTGTTTACTGCACTTTTTGTAATTGAAGGTGATAAATTCTCGAGCCATGGTTATTGGCTTCCATGCACTGAATATTTACCCACAATTCTAGACATTTTCCATTTTTATGGAAGAGTTGCTGTTACCTTAATTATAAATGCA
This sequence comes from Phacochoerus africanus, assembly GCF_016906955.1. Lineage (NCBI taxonomy): Eukaryota > Metazoa > Chordata > Mammalia > Artiodactyla > Suidae > Phacochoerus > Phacochoerus africanus. The sequence goes on from NC_062545.1 coordinate 113,539,193, forward strand.
ATCATGTGGTTAATGAGAGCTCATGCTAATAGTTAACCTTTTAAAGTGAATTGGCTACAGTTTAGAGAGAAATCTCTTTTAATACAAATCACATCATTCCTTACTGCTTCGCTTAGAAAGGGATTAAGACCTTTTTTTTTTTTTAAGCATCACTTAGTATCCTAAACTTCTTGAGGATAGAGATTGTATCTCTTTGTGTCTGCACAATGGCCAGCACATGTCAGCATTTGATAATTGTTAAATGACAACAATTGTGCCCCAATTCAAACTTTTTTCCTGGGTTGTTTTAGTAAATTTATAAAGTATGCCAAGCCTTATGGTTAACACTTTCTTCTAAAATCAAGTATTAAAGCCACATTTTAAAAGACCACATGAAATGCTGATTCTAATTGTGTGTAGGTCTTGAGGATTAAGCACACAAATTTCACAAAACTCTGTGAGTAACAAACTCAGCCTTCTGTAAATATACATGCAAGTTTGGAAACAGTAATACTGTACCTATAAATATATGCTGTCTGTTTTGTGTACAGTATGTAAAAATTCCTTTTCTGCCACACTAAAAATGCAAGCCATTTATGGGAATCCTAAAAAAAGTATTGTACTAAAACTTTGCTAATGATCTTTATTAGAGGATCATCGAACTTTTCACTTACATTGGGTTTTTCTTTTCAATTCACTCTTATGGTAGTCTGCTTATTTCCAGCTGTTTGTTATTTTATTGAGTCCTGAATTTAAAAAAAAAAAATATTTTGATTCATTTTGTAAATACGAGCTGTAAAAAAAAGAGAGATTTAATGTTGTCTTTTAAATACTCCGATTTTCATTCTAATATGAATGTTGTTATATTGTACTTAGAAACTGTACCTTTAATATTACATTACCTTTATTAAAAGTGCATTGAACACATCAATTTTAGATGTGCTTTATGTACTGTTATCCTATAATAAAATTTCAGCTTCTAATGGAATACTTGCCCGGTTTTTCTTCTTTTTTCTTGGTTCTTGAATTTCATTGTACAGCATTTCCTAGCTTACATCTTGTGTCCAGCTAACAGGATAATAGAATCTTGCTCTTCCAAGTGAGGGCCACAGACCAGTAGCACTGACATCACCTGTGACCTTGACCTTGTTAGAAATGCAGGTTCCTAGGCACCATCCCAGGCCTACTAAATCAGAATGTGCATTTTTACAAGATCCCCAGGCAACTGGCTTTCATATTAAGGTTAGAGAAGCACTGGTCTATAGATCTATACTTTAAAAAATAATAATGCATTCTGTTTTGCAGGGGAGAAAACATAAAGCTACCCTTTGATCTAAAAGAGCAAAGAAAGAAATTTCAAGTTGTGAGATAAGGTCTGTTGATTGGTAGCAGCTGCCAGAAATGCAGAATGAGGATTTTTTTTTTTTTTTTGTCTTTTTGTCTTTTCTAGGGCCACACCTGGGGCATATGGAGGCTCCCAGGCTAGGGGTCTAATTGGAGCTGTAGCCACTGGCCTACACCAGAGCCACAGCAACGCAGGATCGGAGCCGCGTCTGTGACTTACACCACAGCTTACGGCAACAACAGATCCTTAACCCACTGAGCGAGGAGGCCAGGGATCGAACCTGAAACTGCATGGTTCCTAGTCGGATTCGTTAACCACTGAGCCACGAGGGGAACTCCAAAGAATGGAGGATTTTGAAGGAGAAAGGTGCCATGACTGATCAGTGATATCTGCTGTGAGTGTAGGGGTGGAGAAATCCTGACTGCACACCATACTTGGTCATCTTTGCTTTAGAAATCACCAAAATAGAATGTCAGAATCAAGCCAAAGACTTTCTAAATATCTGACTTTACCTGGACTTTCATAGCCCCATCCCAGCCCCATACCTTCTCTCAAGTAGATCACATAGCAAACCAACAAAGTTAACATCAGCTAAATATCACAGTTTTAATGATGTGAAACCTAATCATAAATGATTTTCAAAGTAATTGCAAGCACATTCAAATTACAAAATATTCTGAAGTCAGAATAAAGGCAATTGAGATGGCCTTTTCCACAATACCTACCTGTCAAATAAATATTTGAAATGATCTCCAAAATTGTCGTGTATAACAAACATCATGAATCACATTGATGGATCCCTAACTTTTCTTCAGGCAAGCCTAGACTCCCAAGAGTGACAGAAGCCTCCTGCTAGATTCACAGGCACTCTTCCTTTCCCTGTACCACCAGTTGTGAGCTGAGAAAAATCCTGTTTTTCCTAATGTCATTTACCTCTGATGTTGTAAGGAGCTAACAAACTAGTCTTTGTGCACTTATTTTGATTCCAAATTTTTTTTTCTCCTTGGGAGGGAAAATATTGACTCTAGTAGGATATAATCATATCTCAGTAATCCATTTGTTGTTTATCTGCTTGATAGACTTCTCAAACAATATTTTAATTCCAGAGTGACTTCTTTGTGGGGGAGAAGTTGCTTCAACTATGAACTGTTCTGTACTTAGAGAACAAAAGTTTATTTTCGTGTTAGCTTCATTCACAATGAATTATGATAGTCCCAAAAAGTCCCATATCCTTTTACCATTCTTTCTTTACCCTCCCTATAAAATACACACTGTATTCTAAAGACAAATATAAATAATTGATTAATTATCCTACTTGGAATAATCTCTGCTGTCATTAAGTGGGATAGTTAAATGCTACCTATAAAAGACCAGCATTCGGAGTTCCCGTCTTGGCTCTGCGGTTAACAAACCTGACTAGTAGCCATGAGGATACGGGTGTGATCCCTGGCCTCGCTCAGTGGGTTAAGGATCTGGAGTGAACTGTGATGTAGGTCTCAGACACGGCTGGATCTGGCGTTGCTGTGGCTGTGGTGTAGGCCAGCGACTACAGGTCCAATTCAACCCTAGCCTGGGAACTTCCATGTGCCGCAGGTGTGGCCCTAAAACAAACAAACAAACAAAAACAGAGCGGCATTCATGGAGAGGGTGTGGACAAAAGGAAACCCTCCTACACTGTTGGTAGGAATATAATTTGGTGAAGCCACTGTGGAAAACAGCATGGAGATTCCTTAAAAAAACAAAAATAGCGTTACTGTATGATCCAACTATCCCACTCCTGGGCACATACCTGGAGAAAACTCTAATTCAAAAAGGTACATGCATCCCAATGGTCATAATAGCACTATTCACAATAGCCAAGACATGGAAGCAAACTAAATGTCCATTGACAGATGAACAGATAAAGAATATATGGTATACATATTGGTGTGAACCTTTGTATACGAGCCCTTGTGTTTTCATTTTCCTTGGCCACCTAGGAATAGAATTGTTATGTTCGGCTTTTTAAGACATTGCCAAACTATCTTCCAAAGTGATTGTTCCACTTTATTCTGTAGATATGCAAAAAGATATGATATATATCACTCAGCCTTAAAAAAAGAATGAAATTTTGCCATAGCAACATGGATGGGTGTAAGGATTATCATACTAAGTGAAGTAAGTCAGAGAAAGACAAATACCATACGATATCATTTATATGTAGAATCTAAAATACACAAATGAAGTTATTTATAAAAATAAAAGCATACTCATAGACAAAGAAAACAAATTTATGATTACCAAAGTGAAAAAAGGGGTAGAGGACGGATAAATTAGGAGTTTGGGATTAGCAGCTACAAACAATTATAGATAAAATAGATAAACAACAACGTCCTACTGTAGAGCAGCAGGAACTATATTCAATATCCCTGTAATAAACCAAAGTGAAAAAGAATATGAAAATATATATAATTCATATATATATGTATATATATATATGAATCACTTTGCTGTATACCAGAAGCTAACACAACATTTTAAATCAACTATACTTCAATAAAAAAAATTTTTTTTTAAGACCAGCATTCAGATGAACAATTATTGCTGGTCTCCTTTTTAGCCCAGAGACCATGTTATACAGAATACAGCAAAATATACTGTAGAAAATATTATCTTCTGAATAATTTGAAAACTGTGGCCATTCTGTTCTGACACAGCATATCCTAGACGCAGCATAGCCAGTATTTTTTCAGGAGTAATGCTAAATCCCTCCCCACTTGAAATACCATTTATTGCTGAAAAGCCTGATTTGAACAAACTACTATTGGCAACATTTCCCCCATTAGTCTCTGAATCCATTACCAGATTGAAACCTCTTTGCTAGAGGGCTATTTCTGGATTCTCACTTTGAAAGGAACTTATGGATGATTATAAATTCATGAAACAATTCCATGGGTAAAGCAGTTACCAGCCATAAACTCTCTAAGGCCAAGTTCACCCCAAATCAAGCAAAGGAAGCTCGTTAGCTAAGGGGTAGGAAAATAACTGGGTACTGATAAAAAATAGATGATCACACATGTTTCTTTATCTTGATTTGGTCTACAAGAAGAAATATACATGTAATAACAGCTCTGATAATTTCACTTTAGCCAAGTGCTTGCAGTTTTAAGAGTTCCTTTTGAAATATCAGTCTAATGAATCATTTGATAAACTCAAAGTGAGCACCTACTATTATAAATTCTGTCAAAATGAAATTGGCTTCTCATTCAACTTTTGAGTTTGCTTATTTCTCAGTTTAGCAGAAATGGAGACCAAATTGTCCTTCTGCTTGAATATCTACAGAATAACATGTAACTATCACTTTGGAAAACAGTTTGGCAGTATCTTAAAAAGTTGAATACAAATTTACCATACAACCCAACAATTCTATTCCTAGGTGTCTGTCTAAGGGAAATGAAAACACAAAGACCTGTATACAAATGTTCACACCAATATTATTCATGATGGCCAAAAAGCAGAAACCATCTAACATCCATTAAATATTGAAAGCAAAAGGGGGCATATACATAAATGTGCTACTATTCAGCAAAAACAACAACTAGTAATACCTGCTACTACATGGATGATCCTCAAAAATGGGAGAAAGAATCCAGATGTGAAACACTGTGTATTATATGAGTTCATTTACATGAAATTTCCAGAACAGTCAAGTCTGTAGAATCATAAAGCAGCTTCGTGTTGGCCTGGAGCTGGAGTGGGAAGAGAGATTAACTATAAATGAGCATGCAAGGTTTTTCAGGGTAATGGAAATATTCTAAAACTTGGTAGTGTTGATGGTTGCAAAACTGTACACTTGGAGTTGCCATCGTGGCTCTGGGGTAATGAATCCAACCAGTATCCATGAGGACACAGGTTCAACCCCTGGCCTTGCCCAGTTGGTTAAGAATCCGGCATTGCTGTGACCTGTGGTGTAGGTCGAAGATGTGGCTCGGATCCAGAGTTGTGGCTTGGATCCAGCAGCTACAGCTCTGATTTGACCCCTAGCCTGAGAACTTCCAAATGCTGCGGGTGCAGCCCTAAAAAGATAAACAATCGAAAAACTGTATACTTACTAAAAATCAGGGTATGATAACCAACTAAAATGGGTGAATTTTATGGTACATAGATTACACCTGAAAATAGATATTTTCAGGAATAAAGGATGTACGTATTTAATATATTGAAATGGCAAAAAAAGTTATGAGAACTGACTTGCAGTATCAGCTTTTTCATTGATCATGTAATGTTGGAAAAGTCGCTTGACAATGTAGTCCTCAGTCTCCTCATCAGGAAAACGAGAGAGTTGGACTAGATATCTCCAAAGTTCCTTCTGGCTCTAAAACTGTGATTCTGTATGCTATCTTGCAAGCATCAGAACTCAGATACACTAAGCCAGAGCATGCTGTTTAATGATACATTGTAATCTCAACACAGGCCCTGTCTGGTGATATTAACATACCACACCAGTATGGGCTGATGCACCCCAGCAGCATGAGTGCTTGAACAATTCTTGAGCAATATTCTTGAGCAGTGGCTGAAGACTAGGACAGGACTCCCAACACTGACTACACGCTTTGCAGGATGGTACTCAACACTTAAACTTCTACACTGCCTTGATGTCTACCTGTACCCTAGTATATGTATCACTGTCACTCACCTAATTAGAAATGCTACCCCATGGTGCTAGGCACTGCACCAGTTGATTTGTAAGCACCTGCAAGCACTGTCTCCTAACTACTGGCCTCTTCCTACAACTCATTCAGTACAATTCCAGATAAACATCCTAAAACATAGAAATTCTGATTGTGTCATTCCTCTACTTATAAGTTTCCCTCTCCACACAGCATTGCATTTCTTAGAAAATAAAGTTAAAATCCTTAGTCTGGCTTATAAGGTCTTCTGTGGTCTGGTCCTAACATATTTTTCCAAACATCTTCCCTCTACCACACTTTCAGAGACCTTGCATGGCAGGCAAAATAAACTACCTAAACTGCCTGTACTCAAGGGAGATTTTTAGCATAAGCATAATTCTTAGGTAAACATAATTTTAAAAAGTATCAGAAATCATTCTAAATTTAGAACAGGCTTTCCTGCTAGCATACAAACTGTACTCTGTTCATGTAAGAGGTTTATGCAGCTCCTTGTGCTGGTCTCTGTCTAGAATGTCCTTTCACATAACCCACATACTTTAAATTCTTCAAATGAGCTGACATGTCAAGTGCCCAATGTGGTAGCTGATATGTAAGTGCTCAGTAGATGTCTTTAGCTATTCAAATCTGCTTTCTATCCCTCTCACTAGTAATTTCTCTCCCTCTCTGAACTCACACTACCTTTTCTATAATAACTCTCTTCTACAGCATATCACTTTCTATTTCTTTTTGTAATCAATTATTTAATGTGTATATCTTAGATTCCCAATGATCAAAAGCTCTTGGAAAAGCCCATATTGGGCCTGAGTCCTATGCTATGCAGTACCAAGCACAAATTGTAAGTGCTCAATAAACCTTTGCTGGATGAATAGAAATAAAACTAGTGTGAGAGCCAGAGTGACTGCTGGTGGATGGTGTCACCTAAAATGTGAGGAGAGGGAGTTCCCGATGTGGCTCAGTGGTTAAGGAATTGGGCTAGCATCTATGAGGATGCTGGTTTGATCCCTGGCCTCGCTCAGTGGGTTAGGGATCTGGCCTTGCCATGAGCTGTGGTGTAGTCGCAGATGCCTCTCAGATCCTGCATTGCTGTGGTGTAGGCCAGCAGCTGCAGTTCCATTAGTCTCCTAGCCTGGAAACTTCCATATGATGCAGCATATTTTTTTTTGGTCTTTTTCTGCTAGTTGTATCCATGTGGTGGTGGGGTGTGTGAGTTGCCTGCGGCCCTAAAAAATAGTAGTAATAATAATAAAGTAAAATAAAATAAAATGGGAGGAGAATGGAATAGGAGTGCGACTATGTGCCATGTACAGTGCTGAGCACAGCTTCCTCCCTTATTTCATTTACTCCTTTCTAAAACCCTACTAAGTAGGTGATCGTACTATCTCCACTTTATTGATTAGGAGTAAAACAGACACTTGCATAAGGGCATAACCAAGTCTGGGTCTTTCCAGTACTGTATTTGTCGTCTGTCCTCCTTCCAGTTTATGATTCCCCTCAAAGCAGAGGACGTTCTAGGACAGTACACAGCACCGGCCCCTTCAGCCAGGTGTACTTCAGAAAAGCGTGTTACACAGCTTCCAGCTGAACTACCAGGAGTAAGCGGAGGGGGTGGGGGGACGTCCCTTTCCAGTGGCAGGGCCCCGCCCACCACCTCTCTGATGATGTCATCACGCAGGGCCGAGGCGGCGCGGCCACCTCCTTTAAATAAGGCCTTCCCGAGGGGCGCGCGACAGTGAGAGGCGTGTGGTGGTGGTGGGGTGTGTGAGTTGCCTGCGGTTCGCGGCCCGCGCCCAAGCCGCCGCGGACCACGAGGTGGGCTGAAAGGCTGCTCTGCGGCAGAGACGCGGTGGGGAGGGCGGGTTCGTGACGGGCGGGAGAACAGAACATGGCGGCCCCTCGTCCGGGCCAGGACCCTCCGCACCAGTGCTGGGGCGGCCCCCTCCCCCGGCTTTGCTCGCGGCTTTACTGCCTTCCAGGAATCATAATTCTCCCTTGGTCCCCTTTCCCTCAGCCATCCTTCTACCTTCATAGGCTCTCCGGCCCCAGCCCCACACTGGGCAGAAGTGGGAGTGGGTGAGATGGGTGAAGTGAGGCCGGCCCACTCCGCAGAGATCTACTCCTGCACTTGACTGTTTGTTGCTTACAAACTCTGCTTATCACTCTGGCCGGGTTGGCAACAAAAGCACTGAGCAGGCAGTGGGGATGTTCAGGGCAGATTTATAGTCCTGGTGATTTCTCTGAATGATCCTGTGAAGTGTCACAGTGTCCCATAAGTTATCTGGACGTCAGTCTCAAAAGTGTGGTTTTCTTGGAAAGATTCTTGATAGAGAACTTCGGTCCCGTGTCGTTTGCCAGAATCTGCTTCTTAACAGTATAGGGTTGGGAAAATCTTGGAAGCAAGATTTATTTTGGCAGTAAGAGAATCAAGTTGGGGAGCTGAGTTGAGACCGAACCCCATGCCCTCAGGTGATCTAGTATGTGAGCAATGAGAACACCATTCTGTTTTGATCTTATTTCTTCAGACAGTGTCCTGAGACCCTCCTGGAACAAGTTAAATGGAGAAAAACTGATCCTCCATCAGCCTCGCTGCTGTGCCTGAAAGACCTTAGGAATGTTCCTCTGCTGTTTTCTAATTTAGATGTCTAAGTTGAGGACCAACCGGTGATAGGAACAGGTTCTTGCTTCACCTGAGTTAACAGTGTCTGGCCCGGCCAATTACCTGCTTTTAATCTTGACCTTTTGTTTTTCCTCAGTTGAGTGTAAATTCTAGAGAAATCCTGCCTTCTCAGGCACCTGCACTACCAGGCAGCAGAATTGTGAACTTTGTGAACCAGAGGGAAGCAGAAATCTAGGAGTAAGAGTTCCATGATGGCCATGGGTGAACCAAGGCTGAACTGGTGAGTTACATCTGTTTGTAATCTCCTAAAGATTGAAGTGGCTCTGGTGGCTGGATTAGGAAAGGAGGGTGTCTGGCCTGGAGAGATTTGGAGGAAACAAAAAGAGGATAAGTTCAGTGGCTTAGAACTTAACCCATTCTCATCTTCGACTTCTGAGCACTTCTAAAGTGAAAACAATTCACCACTTAGATTGCTTCTAGGTATAACTTAATCATGTATTTATTGTTGGTCTTAGTGAAGTAAGATAGTGGAATTTTTTTGTGTTCAAGATCCTAGCCCATTTCTATATAAGAATAGACTCTTTTTAAGAATAGACAGCTTTTTTTGTTAGATTGGAATCTATATCAAGTGATGATATAAATGCACAAACCGTATTTTATTTATTTTTATTAAAGTATAGTTGATTTACAGTGTGCCAATTTCTGCTGTGCAGCAGCAAAGCAACTCAGTTATACATATATATACATACTTCTTTATATTCTTTTCCATCATGCTCTATTCCAGGAGACTGGATCAACTTCCCTGTGCCATAGAGTTGGACCTTGTTGTTTATCCATTCTAAATGCAGCAGTTTGCATCTGCTAACCCCAAACTCCCAGTCCATCCCTCTCCTGTCCCCTCTTTTTGGAAACTATAAGTCTGTTCTCTATGTCTATGATTCTGTTTTGTAAGCAGGTTCATTTGTGCCATGTTTTAGATTCCACATATAAGTGATATTATACGGTATTTGTCTTTCTTTTTCTGATTTACTTCACTTAGTATGATAATCTCTAGTTGTATCCATTTGGCTATTCATGGCATTATTTTGTTCTTCTCTCATGGCTGAGTAGTAGTCCATTGTATATGTGTGTGTGTGTGTGTGTGTGTGTGCGCGCGCGTGCACGTGTATGTATATATATCTGTATATGTACATATCACATCTTTTTAATCCATTCATCTGTCAGTGGACCTTTACGTTGTTTCCATGTCTTAGCTACTGTCAGTAGTGCTGCTGTGAACATAGGAGTACATGTGTCTTTTTGAATGATAGTTTTGTCTGGATTATATGATAATTGTATCTTTAGTTTTCTGAGGAGCCTCCATGCTGTTTTCCATAGTGGTTGTACTAACTTACATTCCCACTAGCATTGTAGGAGGGTTCCATATTCTCCACACCTTCTCCAGCACTTACAGACTTTTTAATATTCTGACCATTGTGAGATGGTACCTCATTGTAGTGCTGATTTGCATTTTTCTGATAATTAGTGATGTTGAGCATCTTTTCATATGTCAGTTTAGGTCTTCTGCCCCCTATATTTTATTTTATTTTATTGGCTTTTTAGGGCTGCACTTGGAGCATATTGACCTTTCCAGGCTAGGGGTTGAATAAGAGCTACAGCTGCCAGCCTCCGCCACAGCAACTGTAATAAATATCAGTGCCAGATCCTTAACCCACTGAGCGAGTCCAGGGATTGAACCTGCATCGTCATGAATACTAGTCAGGTTCATTACTAATGAGCCATGATAGGAACGCCTTCTGCCCATTTTTTGATTTTTTTTTTTTTATTGTTTTGTTACATGAGTTGTTTGTTTATTTTGGAAATAAAGTCCCATTGGTTGCATTGTTTGCAGATATTTTCTGTCATTCTGTAGGTTGACTTTTTGGGTTTGTTTATGGTTTCCTTTGCTGTGCAAAGGTTGTAGGTTTGATTAGGTCTCATTTGTTTATTTTTGCTTTTATTTCTATTGCCTTGGGAGATCTAAACAAGCACTTGTACGATTTGTCAGAGAATATTTTGCCTATGTTCTCTTCTAGGAGTTTTATGGTATCATGTCTTATGTCTAAGTCTTTAGGCCATTTTGAGTTTATTTTTGTTCATGGTGTGAGGGTGTGTTCTAATTTCATTGATTTACATGCTTTCCAGCACCACTTGCTGTAGAGACTTTTTCGCATTTTATATTCTTGCCTCCTTTGTTGAAGATTAGTTGACTGTAGGTGTGTGGGCTTATTTCTGGGCTCTCTCTTCTGTTCCATTGATCCATATGGCACAGACTGATTTTAAAAGTGTTGGAGAACTTCACAAATAGAGAACTCTATTAAGTAATATAGTGGCATTGTAGAAATGTAGGTGCTGCTTTTTATCTATATGACACACATTTACTGAGCATCTACTCTTTGCTAGCAAAGAAGGTTGCTAGCAGAAGAGAATACAAAAGTTACATGAGATTACAAAGATGACTAAAATATTGCCAGACTCAAGATTCGATCAGTAAGTGCTTCAGTATAATGAAAATAGACAATAATGTTGTCTGTAATGATGTAATGTAATAAATATTCCTTCACTGGCAATCTTATTACAATGTAGAAATGTTATCAATGTAACACACAGTACACCTTAAATTTACAAAGTATAACATGTCAAACTTATCAAGTAAATAAAATCACTACCTGCTCATGTAAGTATTTGTTTATTACCCTTCCTCCAAGGAGCTCACGATTCCTGAGGTCCATCACTTTGGTTTTTTTTTTTTTTTTTTTGGTCTTTTTCTGCTATTTCCTGGGCTGCTCCCGCAGCATATGGAGGTTCCCAGGCTAGGGGTCGAATCGGAGCCATAGCCACCGGCCTACGCCAGAGCCACAGCAACGCGGGATCCGAGCCGAGTCTGCGATCTACACCACAGCTCACGGCAACGCCGGATCGTTAACCCACTGAGCAAGGGCAGGGACCGAACCGCAACCTCATGGTTCCTAGTCGGATTCGTTAACCACTGCGCCACGACGGGAACTCCCACTTTATTTTTTTATGTTATGCAGAAACTTGAGAATTTAATGAGATGTCATAGGTATAGTACCATAACAAGTAATAAGAAACTATCTGACATATAACAAATAAGATATTTTAATTTTATCATTTGTACCTTAATCTTTGTTTTTTTAGATAGCTTTAAAAAATAGTAAGAAATGAGTTGGGAACAAATATGCTAGAATTTCCTGTTTTAGGAATGGGCCAGCCACAAGTTGCCATTTGATTAATTTACTTTAAGTTTTCAGATGCATGCACATTTATGTACCTTGCCGTTAAGAATGTGTTCAAATGCTGCACTGCTGTTCTTCTATGCCATTGACATTGTGAAACCAAATATGGTTTAGAGCCTTTACATAGTATTACAGCCCTTGGAACTGTCCATTTTCTACAGAAGCCTACTAATCCTTGTACACCCTAGATTAACGTTTCTCAATATTTTTAATTTTTAAATTCTTTCATTCAACCAGCATTTATTGGGTACTTACTATATGGAAAGCATTGACTCTAATATATTAGTCTATAAATTAGTTATAAATGGAAAATTATATGTGACCTTACAAGTGGTTTTAGTAGAGGCACACATTTGTCACATTTGCCAAGTTAAAAATAGTTGGATAATCAATCTTTATGGTGTCTTTTTGGCCTAGCACAATAATGAATGAAACAGAAATAGGTTGGGAAGTATTTTCTTTCAGCAATCAAATATCTTAATATTATGCCAGACAGCCTGAGGTGAGCCTTGCCCTGAGAGACCCTTTATGATACTTCAATCTATTCTATCTTTAACTCTCGAATATCTCTGATGGATACTGAAGCAAAAAGCAAGGCTGGTTCTTGGAATTGGAGAATTTCAGAATGGGCCTAGGGTAAATGTTGTCCAGACATCTAAACTCACACATCTGACACATGAAATTAAAATTATTAAGAGGTAGTTTTCTGGGGAGGGGATATAGGGGACCTTCCTGTTATAAACTACAGTTGTATCATTATGCTTCTTAATCTACTATGAGTTTGTAAATTGTCAAATTCACATAAATTACTTTGTTTTATAGGGATGTTTCCCCAAAAAATGGCCTTAAGACATTTTTCTCTCGAGAAAATTATAAGGATCATTCCATGGCTCCAAGTTTAAAAGAACTGTATATTTTATCTAACAGGTAATATGTTTATTTACTTGGTTATTTCCATTTTTGATTGTTGTTTTTCTGATAGTTAAAGTTTCATATCTAACTATATCCACTATTAAACATTCAAGTTATAGGAATGTAAAAATTAGAAAATAGAGAAACCCAATACCCCAAAATGACCACTTTTTGTTAATATATCCGTCATTTTGGACCTCTCTCCACACATGAACAAATACCTTTTTTTAAAAAATGGGATCATACTATAAATACTATAAAATACTGTAAACACTATGAAACTGTTTTGCGGTTTTCTTTTTTCATTTAAAATATTATTTTGGGCATTTTATACCCCTTCATTAGTTCAATCTTCTTTAGATTTTTTTGACCACACCTGTGGCGTGCACAAGTTCCCAGGCCAGGTATCAGATTGATCCACAGGAATGATAATGCCAAATCCTTAACCACTAGGCCACCAGAGGTCTGTAAGCTTAATCTTAATGGTTACATATTACTTTATTTTTCAGAGATACTTTTAATTCTTTTAGCTAGTCCTTCCTTGCAAAATGTTTGTGTTCCTCTTTTTTTTTGTAATTTGAAACAGTAACATTGAATGAACTTCTTGTAATTATTTCTGTAAGATAAATTCATCGAAAATTGGATTGTTTAGTCAGACTCTATAAACATGTTATATTTTAATATATATTGCCAAATTGCCATAGAGGTTTTCCTCCTTTCTGGTATGAAAATACCTATTAAGTGGTAATTTCCTCTTCTTCCTGCTTCCCTGCCTATAACAGCTCTTGTTTCTTTTGTGATCCACTGTTTCTACTCTATTGTGGATGAACCTTGAAGCTAAGTAATCAAGTTTACTGGCAGGGTGTTAAAAAGATGCAAAATGGGGAATTAGGGAGCTCCCTTTGGGGAGCTCATATTTACTTCATCTTTTTTCTACACCTTTTGCAGTGGAGGAAGCATATTTCCAGCCTCTGCATGGAATGGAACCCCACCTCTTCCTGCTTTTTCAGTACCCTTTCTTTCAGTTAGCATCCCCTTACTCCTATCTCTGTTCTCTCTTGATCAATATTTCAACATCATCAAGTTTTTCCTGCCTCAATCCCTGGATTCCACCTTCACTCCTAGTTACTTTCTTATCTCTTCTCTCATTGTACTTAGACTTCTTTAAAGACTTATCTATGCTTGCTGGGAGGAAATGAGGGACAAAAAAGCTATAAGACATACAGAAAACTGTTAACACAACTAGTAATGCACTACTAAGTCCTTTCCCATCAATGGTTACTTTGAAAGGATTAAGCTTTCCAGCTAAAAGGCAGATTTAGAAAATTGATTTTAAAAAGATTTTTTTAAAAAACAACCTGCCCTTACTGCACATCCATTTCCTCTTGCTCTCATTAAACATCACACTCTAATCTGCTTTCTACCCTCCTTAGGCTACTAAAACTGCTCCTCTCAGAATCAGTGAGGTCTTGACTATGGAGATGTCTCACTTTCCTAGTTTTCTGCTGACTGTGGTATTTCTGAGTGGAATCAATTAATTGCTTCCTTGGATATTCATTTAGTTTGTCTCCATTTCTTTGCTGTTATAAACAATGAGCATTTACGTATTTATTTATTTATTTTGGCCATGCCCATGGCATGTGGAAGTTCCCTAGCCAGGGATCAAACCCACACCATAGCAGCAACCCGAGCTGCTTCAGTGATGATCCTTAATCCACTGCATCACAAGGGAACTCCCCAGCATCCTTTTTATATATCCAGTATAAAGATAAGTTCCTAGGAGAGGACGGTGTGTCTGACTTTAATTTTTATAGATGTTTTCAGATTGCCATCAAACACTAAAGAAACAAGTGTGGGTTTTTTTTTTATTTTTTTTTTTTTATTCCATCAGATGAATAGGTAAGTTCACATAAAGGCAAGCAGAAGTTGTATTAAAAAGACATTTTCAAAAATAAACTTTTTAAAGAGGTAATCTCAGGAGCAACATTTCTTGCCAAAGTGCATAATTACAATGTCTTTGCTAATATCAACTACAGAAGGTTAAAACAATAAGATTCCCTGTCACTATGTGCATCTGTAGATATTTTTCAAAAGCTATTTTTTAAAATTCAACTTGTATCATTTCTTGGAGATAACTAATTTCGTAGAACTTACTATCAATTCGGAGTTCCCGTGATGGCTCAGTGGAAATTAATCTGACTAGTATCCATGAGGACACAGGTTCGATCCCTGGCCTCTCTCAGTGGGTTAAGGATCCGGCATTGTCGTGAGCTGTGCTGTAGGTTGCAGACATGGCTCGGATCCGGCATTGCTGTGACTGTGGTAAAGGCCAGCAGTTACAGCTCCAATTCGCCCCCTAGCCTGGGAAACTCCATATGCCGCAGGTGCGTCCCTAAAAGGAAAAAAAACAAACGAAAAACTTACTATCAATTCAAGAATTGCCTTTGTTTACTTGAATCATAGAACATCTACCAATTCCAGTGTCCTGGGAATTAGTGCACATATATCTTTACCCTTAAAAAAAAAATTAACTCTTATCTCAGTCTCAGCTTTTCAGACTAAAAATTTCTAACAGTAATCTTCATCATCCTACTCCTGCTTCTTAATTATTCTATGGTTCTTTTTGAGTCCGATTCTATTCAGCATATCCCAAATGTGCGTTATAGTCGTATAGAATACATAAGGGAGAAATACATATGGGGGAGGACATCATATGTAAATTGAATACACAACACCTAAAATTTTTTTTCTTATAATATTGTTTTTCTTTAGATTTCTCTGTAACATAAAATAATTTATTAGTATATTATACCTTTTAGTATAGAAGAAATAAAGACACGTTATTGATTTCATGTTTGTAGTCTTTTTTTTTGCTGTTAGTTTAATGGCAGTAAGAACAGATTTTCAGACTACGTCAAATCACCACTGTTTTCTTAGTGGAGAAACTAGGAAGAATATAAATTTACTAGCCCCAATTTTGCATTTTTTTTGTGTTCTATAAATAACACATTTGAAAAAATGTTAATAACCTCCAATCATGGTACTTTCAAAGATAGGGTTTGTTGTTTTTTTTATTCAACCCTTCCCACTCCACTACAAGGTAAAATTTTGCTTTTTAAAAATAATTTTCTGGCTATGGATATTTGTAACTGAGTTTTAAGTCAACAAAGGGGAAAGTAGCTTCAAATAAAAAAGAAGAAAAAATTTTAATATAGAGAAGTACATCAAGTTTAGGAGGTACAAATAGAGTGTAGATGAAGGTTAGAAGCTCCATTTCCAAATGCTACTTCAAGAAGCTGCCTAAACCAGGAGACCTAAAGCATAGGAAACTAAGTTTTGAATTCTGCACTTTTTCTTTTCATAGAAACTTAAAGTAAAAAAGGAGAATGGGTAGTTGACAAAATGAAGGGGAAAAACTTCAAACCATCAACTTAAATAAAATATAATGTCGTAAATGTAGATAGAAAAACCTGTCAGATGCTTTTGGCTTGCACCCTGATGAAGATTTTGACAGCACTGCACACAGAAATGATCTTGATGTGCTGCCATTTCATTCTTTGCTGAATGTAGCCAATTTAAACTGCTAGAATTTCTTGACATTCCTACTCTGGCATATCTGAGTCAGCATCTTGTTGCTGCAGCAGCTTAATTAAATTTGCCAGTTTGTGCCACAAGGACAGACATGTTCTCATATTCAGGGAGACAGCTGTGAAGCAGTATTGTTAAGAGTTGCGGACACAATACTGTTAGGTTTGAATAGCTCTCATGACATTTTCTAGTGAGAAATCAATTTGCTGTAATACATTTCTCCCAAGATCAGCAGTTAATATTCATTTTGTTAACCTAAAATATGCTTATTTTTATGCAGTTATTGGAGAAACTTTAATAGCTAAGTGTGTCTTCTTTCACCTGCTTTATTTTTTAGGAACCAATCTAAGGATCCTTGTCTTAATTTCCAAAATTCTTTTTCCATTCACTAACCTGCTCTCTTGATGAGTTTTTTTTGTTGTTGTTGTTGTTGTTGTTTTTGTTGTTCTTGTTCTTAGCTCTAGAAGAGTAGTCTTAAATAATTTGCCTTATTCTGGGGCTCAAAGTCCTTTTTTTTAAAGGATTTTGGAGGGTTTTTTTGTTTCTGTTTTTGTTTTTTTACCATCTTCATTCTAGTATTTAAAGTCAATTTAATTTAAAGCAAATCATTGCGAGTTTTAGATGGGGATTAACACACCCTTTTCCAGATCTAGATTGGTAATTCTCAAATTAATAAATTTGAGAATGACTTTATTAGTTTGAAACTCTCCTACTTTTTATAATAGTTGTTAATAAGACACTTTATTTACTATGAAATGAAATTCATAAATAATAGTAGCCACAGACATAATATTTTAAAATAATGTTTTAGATAAATAAATGTAAAATAAAAGGAAAATAATATATGTTATGTATTGTAATAGATACTGCTATACTAGAAGATAAGGGAAATAGTCAGGTGCACCAGCTAAAATGTGTAAGATTGGATTTAAGAGAAGTAAGATAAACTACACTATAAAAGAATCATAAGAAAAATAAAAGATAAAAATGTATTGTTAGGTCTAAGTAATAACAGACCACACTTATTTGTATATTATTGTATGTATATCATTTCAGAGGAAGCCTGAAATGATCTCTGAAAGTTATTCAGGACACTGTCATACATTACAGAAATCTAGTATTCCTTACCTCTAAATGCCTTTAATTCTTCCACTTTGGACAACCTGGATGTCCCCACAGGCTTCCAGAATGCCCTGAGGGAATTAATACCTTATGAGAACTACTGCTCTGGGTATTTCTTTCCCTTCCCCTTTCTCCATCTTAATTCGTGATTTCGATGTCCTTAGAATTCGTCCTAGTCACCTATTCAATATGCACAGTTTGGAAGCCTGAGATGGACATAGCTGCATTATATTGCTGTACATATTTACTTTTCTTCCTTCCCCATTCATTTGTCTAATCCACTAGATAAGGTGCTGAGGAGTAGAGACTGTATCATGCTCAATGTTGGTTGTATGTCCAGTGCCCAGCATAGGGCTGGCACATGGTAGTCACTCAAAATAAATATTAATGAATGGAGGAATGAAAAATGAACCAACAGTTATTCATCCTTCCATTAGTTCCCCTTCCTCTTGGGTTATTGTTTAGTTTGGAACTAAATCATAGGGAACAATAGTAGAAATTAAAGGTGTAGAAGCTAAGCGAATGTAGATTCGTGTTTGTGTGTGTGTGTGTGTGCGCGCGCTTTAAGACTCTCTTATTAAAAATGAAGATTACAACACTGAATAGCAGAAATAGAGACAAGTTACATACAGGATAAGAAATTTGTGTTCATATACCTTACTTGGAGTAGTAAGGTGATTTTTTTAAAACAAAATTGGGGGTTACACGTCATATGCAAATATGGTAACAGGGTTTCTAGCTACTCACTTCTTTCTCCCCTAGTACATTTCATTATAGATATGCCAAAATTTCTCTTTTATATCCATACAAAGTATAAAGACATTTCCATAGGCTTAGTCATGTACATGAATGATAGAGGATTATATAACTTTTCTAAAACCACTATTGCTTTCATAAGATATATCACACTGCTTGGAATATTTTTTTAATTCTCAAGATAATTAAAGCAGAGAAAATCAAAAATTTAGAATCTCTGTGAATTTGTAAACTTCAGGTTTGTGACCTCATACATCCATGTGGCTTTTGTTCACCACCTTAACTGATACATCATATTTAAGAATTTAAGTATCAAACAACTTGCATTATAATAAAACATAAACATGGAATACTTGCAGTTGGCAGGAGTGATTTATCCCTCTTTAATAAAATGGAAAAACTTCCAAATTGAGTATCTTTTCTAAGGAGTATGCCTCCTCTTCTCCATCAGATAATTGAAGGTAAACTTGTAATAAATCCTATTCTGCAGAATATGTAATTTATACCAAATGGCTAAACATCAAAATGCAGGTGGCAGAGTTAGATAATAATCCAGAATTTACTGTGTTAATCACTCTATATTCTCCCTGGTGATTGAGAATCATGAAGTTTCATGATAGTAATCTTCATGTGAAAAGCACATACTTGTAAATTGTATTTTTTTTTTCCAGACGTATAGGAGAAAATTTGAATGCCTCAGCAAGTTCTGTAGAAAATGAGCCGGCAGTTAGTTCAGCAACTCAAGCAAAGGAAAAAGTTAAAACCACAGTTGGAATGGTTCTTCTTCCAAAACCAAGAGTTCCTTATCCTCGTTTCTCTCGTTTCTCACAGAGAGAACAGAGGAATTATGTGGATTTGTTGGTTAAATATGCAAAAGCCCCTGTGAATTCCAAAGCTGGTGGAATAAATAAAAATGACTACTTGCAGTACTTGGTATGTATTCTAGTCCTCAGCTTTAGTTAAAAAAAAAAATGTATTTAAAAGTTAGGAAATATTTTAAATTTGCTTTTATGCTTGTAGATGATGTTAATAAAATGTTAATAAAAATGAAAAATATAAATTTAATTAGCAGAGGCTTAGTGCTATAATTCTATTGTTGATTCTTTTATAGTTCAGACATTTTGCTCTAGTTTTTGAGTATATTTCCCTCCATTTCATATTCAATACTAGCAGTAGAACTTTACATTACTTGTTGAATCATTTTAAAATGTTTAATTAATACTTAAGTAATCTCCAGATTCTCAATTTGTGAATGTAAGTGATGCTGTGCTGAACATCACAGTTCTTTGATCAAATCTATGATTATTTCCTTGAGATAAATTCTTTATAATTACCAGATCAAAAACTATATATATATATTTTAAGGCTTTAATCTGAAGTTACACATTAGTAAATGGCTCTGCAAAACGTTTAAGCCTCCAATATGATATGAAGGAAATGGTGATTTCTTGTTTTATATTAATTTATAGTGGTTACAGTGAAAATAAGTATTTTCCATGTGTTTATAAGCCATTTCTAATTTTTCTTTTGTAACTTGCCTAGTTGTATGTTTATTTTTCCATATGAGTGTTTGTCCTTCTTTATTTAAAAGCATTTTCTAAAATGAGCTTATTAATTCCTAATCATGTATTGTAGTGTTCGTCATTAGCTTTTCTATTTTGTGGAGTTAACTTTTTTTGTAAAAACTGTTTTGTTATAATACTTAAATCCAAAATATTAGCATAGTGATTGAGAAGTGATCATGTTTAACCAAGCATTTTATTCCAATATATTTCTACTTTTTTAAAACTCAGGATATGAAAAAACATGTGAGTGAAGAAGTTACTGAATTTCTAAAATTTCTGCAGAATTCTGCAAAGAAATGTGCACAGGATTATAACATGCTTTCTGATGATGCTCGTCTGTTCACAGAGGTAAAACAATAATCACATTTATTTAAACTGCCAGATCATAGGCAACAACAGCATTTTAAAATGCAAGTATCAATATTACCAAGTTAGAGACCGAATTGTAGGTAGATTATTTATTTTTTAATTTAAAAATTTTTTATTATAATTGATATACAATGTTGTGCATCATCTACTTAAATAATAGAAATACTAACACTTCAAAATCATGTACTGTAATATAGTCACATTTTTTTCTTTTAATGATCCAACTCTTATATTTGAGTTATTTCTTACTCATATGGATGGTTTGATCTGATGCACTAATTTCCCTTGTGAGAGAATAGGGTTTTAAGGAATTATCTTGGTCCTTGAAAATCTGGGTAATTCTTTAGAACCTAATGACATAAATTTGTATTTCATGGTAACAAGCCGTATCCACAGATGATAAATTTCATCAAATAATTTTTTATACTTAAATCATGCATGCAAATTTATTAGCAAAGCATGTAAATCACTCTTCCTTTTAACCTACCATGCTTCAGTGAGTGTAGGAGAAATTTAGAGTACACTACTTAATTAGTAACTATTAATGGTGAAGTTGTAGTAGAATTTATCTACAAATAACAACACCAGTCTGAATATTTTTAAGCTTTTAAAACTAGTCACTATACAAGACAATGTGATACACTTAATAGTATTGAACTCTACACTTAAAAATGGTTATGATAAAAAGTTTTACAGATGTTTTACCTCAACTTAAAAAAAAAAAAAACTATAAATCGAAGGACAGCAGAGGATATTAGTTAAACAAACAAACAAAAAAAAACCACTTTTAAAGGTGAAATTTTCTTTTTCTTTCTTTTTTTTTTTCTTTTTTTGGCTGCCCCACAGCATGTGGAATTCCCAGGCCAGGGATCATATTCGAGCCACAGATGCAACCTATGACGCATGTGTGGCAAAGCCAGATCCTTAACCCACTGTGTTGGGCCTAGGATCGAGCCTGTGTCCTTGTGCTGCAGAGATGCTGTTGATCCCATTGCACCACAGTGGGAACTCCAGGGTGAAATTTTTTTGTTAATATGAACCAGAAGAATAAATATTCTAAATAAAAGGAAGAATTTCATTTTTTGCTGAATCTATGTATGATATAGTCAAATGGACTGTCATGTTTCTCCACATGGGAAAGGCACTATAACTGTTCCTATTTTAATGGTGCCCAAGAAATGACCAGAATGATGGTTTTAAAACATAAATCACATCCCCTCATTTTGCTGCTTTCAAATGGCTTCTTATCTCAGGAAGAGATTGTCTTTTAATTTTATATTATGAAATGTAACTTACCAATGTTCAAAGGTATTTGGAGAAAATTTATACAGTTTAACAAATAATTATATAGTAAGCACCTATGTAACTCTCTTCCAAGTCAAGAAATAACATTGCCAGTAACCTAGAAGCCCCCTGTGTATTCCTCCTAGATAGGAACATTTTTGCTCCTTGAAGAAATAATCTCTGTACCAAGTTTGGTGTTGATAATCTCCATGCCTTAAAAAAAATTTTTTTTTGGTAGTTCAAGCTTTCTTTTGCCTGTTTTTGAATTTTATGTGAAGAGAATTCTTTAATGTGGACAGATTTCTTCCTTTACTCAATAGCATTTTTGTGAGATTCCTGTATAGGTATGTGTGTAGTTTTATTTCATTCATTTCCATTTCTGTACATTTATTACATTTATGAATAAACTATAATTTATTCTGTTGATCAACATATGGCTTGCTTACAGTTTGAAGATATTCTAAGCAGTGCTCCAGTGAAAATTCTCATACATGTCTCTTGGTACTCACATATTTCTACTGGTTACATGACTGGGAATGGAATTGTTGGCTTACAGAGTATGCATATCCTGAACTTCAGCAGATAATGTTAGACTTTTCCAGAGTGGCTATGCCATTTAACATTCTACCCAGCAGTGTTTGAGAGTTTTTTGTTTCATATCCTCAACAGTTGATACTTGTAGTCATTTTAGTTTTAGGCAGTCTAAAGGATAGGGTCTTTACATATCTAATAAGAGTGTATAACTTTTCATATGATTCATGGATATTTCTTGTGAACTGAATGTTCAGGTCTTAGCCTTTGTTCTACTGGATATTCCATCTCTTTGTTACTGATAGGTGGGAGTTTTTTATATATTCTAAATACAAAAGTTTTATGGGTTGTACAGTGGTCCCTCACTTAATCTTAGTTTCACTTTTCTCAGTTTTAGCTACCCATGAGTGGAAAGTTCTAGAAATAATTCATCAATAATTCTGAGTAGTGTGATAAAATCTCTCACCATCCTGCTCCAACCCACCCAGGATATGAATCATCCTTTTGTCTAACATGTCCCACACATTAGTCTCTGAGTAGCTGCCTTGGTTTTCAGATGGATTTTTGAGGTACCACAGTGCTTGTGTTGAAGTAACGCCTATTTTACTTAATAGTAGCCCCAAAGTGCAAGGGTAGTGATGCTGGCAATTTGAGTATACCAAAGAGAAGCCACAAAGTACTTCCTTCAAGTGAAAAGGTAAAAGTTCACTATTTAATAGGGAAAGAAAAATCATATGGTGCAGTTGCTAAGGTCTGTGGTAAGAATGATTTTTCTATCCATAAAATTATGAAGGAAAAAAACTCATATTTTGGTGACACACTTCAAAGTATAAAAGTTACAGCCTCAGTGCTTGATGAGTGCTTGGTTAAGATGGAAAAGACACTAAATTTGTAAGATATTTTTAGAGAGAGAAAGAGAGGCCACATTCATATAACCCTTATTAAAGTATTGCTGTAATTATTCTATTTTTATTTTATTATTACATATTGTTTTTAAATCTCTTACTGTATCTAATCTTTTGTTTTTGTTTTTGTTTGTTTGTTTGTTTGTTTTTTGTCTTTTTGCCATTTCTTGGGCCGCTCCCGCGGCATATGGAAGTTCCCAGGCTGGGGGTCTAATCAGAGCTGAAGCCGCTGGCCTACACCAGGGCCACAGCAACGCTGGATCCGAGCCACGTCTGCAACCTACACCACAGCTCACGGCAACACCGGATCGTTAACCCACTGAGCAAGGCCAGGGATCGAACCCGCAACCTCATGGTTCCTAGTCGGATTCGTTAACCACTGCGCCACGACGGGAACTCCCACTGTATCTAATCTTTAAATTTACCTTTATCATACGTATGTATGAAGAGGAAATGATACTCCATCTCCCCGATTTCAGACATCCACTGAGGGTCTGGGAACATACCCGCCATGGATAAGGGGGACTACTATCTACATTGGAAGTTTTCTCTTTTATTTGTTAAAACAGTTTCTTTTAATATGCAAGTTCCCCCTTCATATCTTTTTTTCCCCTTAAACTTTATCTTTTCAAGAACCTAAGTCATTTGACCTGTAGAATTTCCCAAAATCCAGATTTTGGTGATTATATATTCATGATGATATTCAACATGTTCCTCTTTCCTTTGTATTTTTTGTGAAATGTCAACTGGATACAGAGGCTTGACCAGAAGTAATTTTACTGAAGGGATTGAACACAGATGATGGTGTATTCTTCCATCAAGTGGCACCTAATGTGTGATTGTTTATTTTTAGTGATATTAGCAGCTATTGATGCTTAATGCCTGGATTCATTCATTCACTGGGGTTTGCAAAATTATAAGATTCTAATTGCATCATTTATTTTAATTTCCTAATTGGATAAAATTTAGTAAGATAAGTTTTTCCTCATCTGCTATTTGACTTCTCATTTCATGTAGGAGAAAAAATGCTAGGTTCTTTATATACCAATTTTGAAAAAATTAATTGGTTCCTTGTTTATAATGGTGATCAGAATTTTTTTAAATATTATTATTGAATCCTGGAATTAAACATAATTGTTGGGTTTTAGTCCACTACAGTTATCCTTTTTGAATCCTTTTTGAAGCTCAGATAGTACCAAGTTTGACCAGTGTCAGGCTCTTCATACTGGCTTTTGGGTCCTTTTGAGTTATTCTACTACTCTCTGAGACGTGTTTTGTACATTTCCTATCCCAACCCTACAATCACCCATTTTCTAGAGCCTTTGTTTCTTTTACTGGGAAATAGCATTTCAAAACTACAATCTAGGCACTGGGGCTACTGATTGCACCAGAGTTTATCAGTGTTTTTGAAAATATTTCAATAGATGGGGCTCTATAGAAAAGGTGTATTTAAAGAAGAAATAACACATGTATCTCATTTGGTTATCCCACACTGTACTTACAACAGCCTCCGAATAACAATACAGCACTACCAATCAATAGGATTTCTGAAAATAGTTTGAAATTTTTTTTGCTTATGTTCTTCCCATTCTCCCCATCTTTAAAAAAAGTTATACTGCATCTATATTGTTGAAGGATATAGCCATTACATACTAAGTAAACTTTCCCTTTTTTAATCCACATTTAATTTTAAATCAGTGTTATTGAGGTGTAATTTACATACAATAAGTATCTAAAGTGCATGTCAGTGAGTACTGACAAACCATACTCCTCTGTAACCGTGACACACTCATGATATGGAATGTTTCTGTTACAGTAAAAAGATCTCTGTGCCTCTTTCCATCCATGATCCTAGGAAATCACCTATTTGCTGTCACCATAGATTAGATTTGCCTTTGCTAAGTTTCATAAAAATCACATGCAATGTGCTCTTTTGTGTCTGACCTCTTGCAGGTTTTGTTTTTTGTTTTTTGTTTTTTGGGGGGTTTTTTGTTTGGTTTGGTTTGGTTTGGTTTGGTCTTTTTAGGGCTTTACCACGGCATTTGGAGGTGCCCAGGCTAGGGGTCTAATCAGAGCTGTAGCCGCCAGCCTGTGCCAGAGCCACAGCAACACCAGATCCAACCACATCTGCAATCTACACCACAGCTCATGGCAACACTGGATCCTTAACCCACTGAGCAAGGCCAGGGATCGAACCTGCAACCTCATGGTTCCTAGTCGAATTCGTTTCCACTGTGCTACAATGGGAACTCCTTCTTTCAGTATTTTTGAGATACAGCCACTTTGATGCAGGTATCCATAATGTGCTTCTTTTTATTCCTTTTTGTTTTAATGTACAGTCATGCCAAAATTGGTTTATCAGTTCAACTGTTGATGGGCAGTTGTGTTATTTCCAATTTAGGGCAATTTTGAATAAAGCTGTTATAAACATTCTTGTACAAGCTTTTTGAAGACATATGTTTGCATTTATCTTGGGTATATAACTAGGTATAGTATTTATAGATTATATGGCAAGTGTATGAAGTTAAGTTTTATTAGAAACTAAGTTGTTTTTCTTAGTAGATGTGCCATTTTACACTCTCACCAGCAATGAATGTGTAAGAGTTCCAGTTCTGTACTTTAGCTAACACTTAATATTGTTAATCTTTTTTAATTTTAGCCAACCTAATGGTGTTTAGTGTCTTGTTATGGCTTTAGTTTGCATTTCCCCAAAGCATAAAGATGTTTGAACATCTTCTTGTGTGTTTATTGGCTTTGTATATATTCTTTTGTGAAATGTCTGTTAAAATCTTTTGCTGATTTTATTGGTTTTTATTTTTACTGCAGCTTGAAAGTTCTTTACATATTCTAAATGCAAATCTGTTATATATATGTAGTTTTCTCCAAGCTTGTGACATACTTTTTAGTTTTTTAAAATAATCTATCTCAAAGAACAGATTTTTTTTTTTTTTCTGTTATGGCCACACCCACAACATGTAGAAGTTCCTGGGCCAGGGACTGAATCCAAGCCACAGCTGGAACTTACATCACTACTGTGGCAATGCCAGATCATTTAACCCACTGTACTGGGCTGGAGATCGAACCCACTCCTCTGCAGTGACCTGAGCTGCTGCAGTTGTGTTCTTAACCCACTGTACCATGACAGGAACACCTCAAAGAACAGAATTTTAACTTTAATGAAGTTTAATTTTTCAGAATCTTTTATGGTTAGTACTTGTATGTGTTCTAGTATAGAAATACTTGCCAGCTCCCATTGGTTCTCATCTGAGGTCACTTTTATTCCATCACCCTTGCCGACTCCCCACCCAGGAGACCTCACCATTGTCTGGAGATTTTTTTTTTTTTCCTTTTTTGGCTGCACCCACAGCATAGGAAGTTCCCAGGCCAGGGATCAACTGAGCCACAGCTGCAGCAATGCTGAATCGTTAACCCACTGTGCCAAGCCCAGGATCTAACCAGCAGTGTCACAGAGATAAGCTGGATCATTAACCTCTTGTGCCACAGTGGGAATTTGCTGGAGATCTTTTTGATTGTCACAACTGGGAAGGCACTATGCTGTCTGCTGGCTGAAGGTCTGGGGATGCTGCTAAACATCCTGCAATGCATAATGACATCCCCTACAACAAAGAATACGAAGCCCCAAATGTCAGTAATGCTTGTGTTGAGAAACCCTGATATGGAGGTTTTATAGTTTTAACCTTTATGTGAATGTTTATGGTCATTTCAAGTTATTTTTTATGCACGATGTGAGGTTTGGGTTAAAGTTTGTTTTTCATATGGATATCTAGTTGTTTGAATGTAGTGATTCTTTAGTGAGAGTGATTTTGTCTCCCACCAGACGTTTGGTAATGCCAAGAGACATTTAGAATTGTCACAAGTGAGGAAGGAGTGCTTTTCACATCTGCATAGAAAGTAAGATACGGACAGGAGTTCCCATCATGGCGCAGTGGTTAACGAATCCGACTAAGAACATGAGGTTGCGGGTTCGATCCCTGGCCTTGTTCAGTGGGTTAAGGATCTGGCGTTGCCGTGAGCCGTGGTGTAGGTTGAAGACGCTGCTCGGATCCTGAGTTGCTGTGGCTCTGGCGTAGGCCGGTGGCTACAGCTCCAATTAGACTCCTAGCCTGGGAACCTCCGTATGCCATGGGAGCAGCCAAAGAAATGGCAAAAAGACACACACACACACACACACACACACACACGAAAGAAAATAAGATACAGAGTTCCTGTTGTGACTCATTGGTTAACGAATCCAACTAGGAACCATGAGGTTGCGGGTTTGATCCTTGGCCTTGCTCAGTGCATTAAGGATCCAGCGTTGCCGTGAGCTATGGTGTAGGTCACAGAAGCGGCTTGGATCCTTGGATCCTGCGTTACTGTGGCTTTGGCGTAGGCCGGCGGCTACAGCTCTGATTCGACCCCTAGCCTGGGAGCCTCCATATGCCGAGGGAGTGGCCCTAGAAATGGAAAAAAAAAAAATATGTCTTCTGTAAATTTTAAATCAATTCCTAATTTTAGTAACATTAAATATTAATGTTGTAAG
Source organism: Phacochoerus africanus (assembly GCF_016906955.1). Taxonomy (NCBI): domain Eukaryota; kingdom Metazoa; phylum Chordata; class Mammalia; order Artiodactyla; family Suidae; genus Phacochoerus; species Phacochoerus africanus. The sequence continues at coordinate 113,566,672 of NC_062545.1, forward strand.
AACTTAGGTTAAGGAATTCCCACTGTGGTGCAGCAGGTTAAGGATCTGGCATTGTCTCTGGTGACTCAGGTTCTATCTCTGTGTGCATGGGTTAAGAATCCGGCATTGCCACAGCTGCAGCATAGTTTGCACCTGCAGCTTGAATATGATTCTTGGCCCACGAAATTCCATATGCTGCAGGTGCGGCCAAAAAGAATTTAAATCACGTACAGAATATCCAGTATGCCCAAGATTGTTAGAAGTTCAGTTAATGAAATGAGGCTAATATTTGACATGAATAATTATATAGTCACATGTAACTAAATTATTTTTATTGCATTATCAGAGAAGTACATTAAAAATGAATTTCTTAATTTTTATTTTTTAGCAAATTCTAAAAGCTTGCGTTGAACAAGTGAAAAAGTATCCAGAGTTCTACACTCTCCATGAAGTCACCAGCTTAATGGGATTCTTCCCATTCAGAATAGAGATGGGATTAAAGTTAGAAAAAACCCTTCTTGCATTGGTAAGTTTTAGCATATGAAAATAAAAATAAACTTATTTTTGTCTGAAACATCATCTGTATTTTACATAGAAACATAATTTAAATATATTTCAGTATTTAAATTTTGAACAATAACAAGTTACAAGTTTTTAAGTATTCAGTATATTTTATGTATTGGCATACAATACTTGATATTTTAAAAATATCACAGCAACTTTATTTCTTAATTTTCTTTTCCTATTTTCCATGTTTTTTATTTTTTAAATTTTCAGTTTATTTTATTTTTGTCTTTCTAGGGTCTCACCCACAGCATATAGAAGTTCCCAGACTAGGGGTCGAATTGGAGCTGTAGCTGTTGGCTATGCTACAGCCACAACAATGTGGGATCTGAGCTGCATCTGAGACCTGCACTACAGCTCATGGCAGTGCTGGATCCTTAACCCCCTGAGCGGAACCAGGGATCAAACCTGCATCCTCATGGATACTAGTCAGTTTCGTTACCACTGAGCCACAAGGGGAACTCCTTATCTTCCATGTTTTTTAAAGTTTTTGAATACAAGCAGGAAGCCCTTTTTCTTTTATGGGATCTTACTCAAAATCACATTGGAAGTGTGTGTGTGCAGAGAGGATATGTTAGAGTTTCTGTTATAGCCTACTGTACTTCATACAATGAGAAGTTAGAATTTAAAGTGGGCAGAGAAAATTCAATGGCACCATTGCCTTGGACCCCTTTTTTAAAAAACATGTGGTGGTTGTTGAGTTAAACATGAAAAGTCTTATTTTAAGAAGGGTCTAAATTTGACACATGCATTTAGTAGAATGAAGAATTGTTAAGTTATAAGTTTCATGTGATGAAAAGATACTTTAGGAAAAACAGTGCATCATGATTTCTACAATAAGGAGCTCCTGCTGTGGTACAATGGGGTCAGCAGCATCTTGAGAGCACTGGGAACTGGGTTTGATCCCCAGCCCTGCACAGCAAGTTAAAGATCCGGCGTTGCTGCAGCTTAGGTCACAACACAGCTTGGATCTGATCCCTGCCCCTGGAGCTTCATATGCAATGGAGCAGCCAAAAGGAAAAAAAAAAAAAGTTTCTGTAATAAAACATTTATTTATTTTATTTAGGGCAGCGTGAAATATGTGAAAACAGTGTTTCCCTCAATGCCGGCAAAGTTGCAACTATCAAAAGATAACATACCTACCACTGAAATACCAGAACAAACAGCTGCATCTATGCATTATGTAAGTAGGAAAATGGTTTTGGATCTTCCTAAGTAATCTTGTGTACCTCATAAAGTGTATGTAACCTGATTATTCTAAAGCCCCCTTTTTTAATTTCTTTTTTTTTTCATTAATTAGTCAAACAAGTTTCCAATAAATATAATCAAGTAACAAGTTTTATGTTATTTTTCAGGATATTAGTAAAGACCCAAATGCAGAGAAGCTTGTTGCAAGATATCACCCTCAGATAGCTCTAACTAGTCAATCATTATTTACCTTATTAAATAATCATGGACCAAGCTACAAGGAGCAGTGGGAAATTCCAGTGTGTATTCAAGTAATACCTGTTGAAGGTTTGTGGTTTGCCCTGTCAAGTAATGTTCTCAAAGGAGTAGTTGGAACAGTTCTGTTTCAGCTGTCTAAATATAGGTGGTTGTTTGTCAAATACACAAATTTAAGTTTTGATTTAAGGAGGGTATAAATTTGACGATTAACATTCAGTAGAACTTCTTAATATATAGTGCTCCTATATATATAGTAATGACACTCATAAATGAGTTATTAGATCTGTAGGACACCTGTGTGCATGCTGGGTATGTGAGAGGTAGAGAAATAATCATGGTATGGGGTGACCAAAAGTACGTGAAGTGGTGAACTTCTATCACTGAAATGAAAGGAATATAATACTTTATTAGACACCCTTAAATGGGTGAGTTTCCAAGGCTTATTTACTTGTCCCTTTTTGGTGTTCAAAATTAAAATAACTCTATAAACATAGGGTAGTTTCTCTTTTGACAGTAAAATAAGTAGTTACACATAAATTCTGTACAAAATATTCCCCTTCTATTTTCATCATATTTAATACTTTTTTCATATTTTCTAGAATTAAGATTACTGCTTGTAATAACAATTACAGTAAATAAAGGCTATGTCTAATTAACAAAACAAAAAATTTAGAGTTAAATGTAGAATATTCTCTTTGGTTAAAATTTTATCACTTTTTGAAAGTATACCCCAAGAGAAACTGAGTAGTAATGACACTAAATATATAAAAACATAAAATCTTTTGTTAGAGACATATTTTTCTTGCCAATAAGATTCTCTTGTCCTTGGATCTCTAAGGGGCTTTATAAGTCTTTTAGTTCAAGGCAGATGTATGAGATATGTATTTCCGCTTCCTGTATCTCTTTGTTTAGTAAGTCTTTCATTACTAAACAAAACTTCCTGTTTGTTTAATATGACTACTGGAAACTAATCGATCCCATTCTTTTTATGTTTTAAGGTTCAAAACCAATTAAAGTAATATATATTAATTCACCACTTCCTCAAAAGAAAATGACAATGAGAGAGAGAAATCAAATCTATCATGAAGTTCCCTTGAAACTCATGATGTCCAAAAACACATCTGTTCCAGTCTCTGCAGTGTTTATGGACAAACCAGAAGAATATATATCTGACATGGAGGTATGTAATGCTTTTTTTTTTCATAAGGGAATGTACTTGTTTATCCTTTTGAAGCATAAAGTTTTATTGCAGTTCTCTAAATCTGGTAGTTAAAAATATAGGCTTTAATGAAACTTGTAATTGAACCCCAGATGGAGCTTGATTTGGGCAACTAATTCAACCTTCCTCAGCCTCAGTTTTCTTCTTTTATAAAAGAAAGATGATAATACCTACTTCATAAAATTGTTGTAAGGATTAAGTTTGATGTTTATATGTAAAATGCTGAGTACAGTCTTTCATATGTATGTACTATAAAAACTCAGTCAATAATGGTGGTAATCATGGTGGTGGTTTTATTTAATTGGTCTCATTCGTATTCAAGAGTTTTTAAGTATGAAAAGGAACAGATGAGTTTTATTTGTGTGGGAAGTATTTGGCCAGATTGTTAATCCTTTTTGGTATATACTTAGTATCTTTGTGACTTTAGGTAAAGCACATAATCTCCCTGTGTCTAGTTTGCTCATCAGTAGGATGGGTATCATGATAACCTAACTCATAAAATTATTTGGAACTAAATGAGTTAATATATCTAAAGCATCTAGAATAATACTTGGCGCTCCAGAAATATTAGCTTTCATTATTTTGTGTATTTTGAAATATTTTCCTGTGATTATTAGAGTAAGACATTCTTTTTATACAAAACTTTATTCGATTCTACAATATTTATTGAGCAGATGCTGTGCCGTCTGCTGAGGATGCAATAGTTACTAAAAATGAAATCTCTCTTCTTTCAGATCTGACATTAGTAGCAGAGGGTATAGAAAATTAAAACAGTATCAAAATGCAGATAGTGACAAGTGCTGTGCAAAAAGATGGAGTAGGTTAAGGGGAATGGGATTCATGATCAAGAAGCCTTTTCCATGCACAGCAAATATGAACTGGGATTTGAATAAAGTGAGAGCACAAACAAAATTAGAAAATAAATAGAAAAGTATTCTAACTAGTTTAAGAATATTGGTCCGGGAATGCCTGCTGTGGTGCAGTGGAAGGGAATCCGACTAGTGTCCATGAGGATGCGGGTTTGATCCCTGGCCTCACTCAGTAGATTGGCAATCCAGTGTTGCCGTGAGCTGTGGTGTAGGTCACAGACACGCCTTAGATCCCACATTACTGTGGCTGTGGTGTAGGGAGGCAGCCATAGTTCCAATTAGACCCCAGCCTGGGAACTTCTATGTGCCACATGAGCAGCCGTAAAAGGAAAAAAAATAATAATAATTTATGCTTTTTATGTTTCAGTTTGCCAGTTGCCTTTCAATATTTTTTTCTTTGCTCAATATGGACTTTTTTTTCCTAAGTGATAGCTTTCATCTTGGAAGGAACTTTGGTTGGTTAGGTTCTAGAGTTCTTAGGGCCCAGGTCATCAGAACAATTTTAAAGTTCCCATGTGCGTGGACCCACCTACAAATTAGAGCCTATGCACATTATTTTCACTGTTGTTATTCTTCATTAAAGGTAAAGAAAAAAATAAGTTTTCAGATAACTGTAGGAGAGGGCAATAGAAGAAGCAGATATGAAAACATACTAAAGATTTTATATGCACACATGCAAACGTAAATACATACACACATACTTCGTGGTAACAGTGAAGCATGAACTTAGAGCCATGAAGTGAAGAAAGCTATCCTGGTCCATTCCCACACAGGATTGTCATCCTACAGAAGCAGGTAAACTCATCAAAATTAAACATGAGAAACAGAAGAGGATTGTTGATGGAAGGTCTTTCTTACAAAGTTATAAGAGGAAAAAGATTATTGCTATAACATCTCTACTGTCAAATGAAGAAATGTACCCACAGAAAAGATGAAAACTTAAAGTGTGCATCCTTTACCCCAGAAATCTCACTTCTAGTTATGTAGCTGAGAAGTACACTAGGAAAAGGATAAAATGTGCAAGGTATTCATTGCAGCTGTAAGGTATTCACTGGAAACAGTCCTCATGTCCCTTAATAGAGTATTGATTAAATAAATTATATATCCTCAGTAGCATACTGTGCAGCTGTAACAGGCATACCTTGTTTCAGTGCACATTGCTTTATTGCACCTAACAGATTTTGCGTTTTTTATAAGTTGAAGGTTTGTGGCAATGCTGCATTGAGCAAGTCTTTTGGCACCATTTTTCCAACAGCTTTTACTCCATGTCAGATATTGGTAATTCTGCAGTATTTCAAACCTAATTGTATTTTTTTGTTACAGTGATCTGTGAACAGTGATTTTTTTTTTTTTTTTTTGGTCTTTCTAGGGCCGCTCCTGAGGCATATGGAGGTTCCCAGGCTAGGGGTCGAATCGGAGCTGTAGGCGTTGGCCTACACCACAGCCACAGCAATGGAGGATCTGAGTCACGTCTGCGACCTACACCACAGCTCACAGCAACGCCAGATCCTTAACCCACTGATCGAGGCCAGGGATTGAACTCTCGTCCTCATGGATGCTAGTCAGGTTCGTTACCACTGAGCCATGAATAGTGATATTTGATGTTTCTACTACACCTTGTTGAAGACTCAGGTGTTGGTTAGCACTTTTAAACAGTATTTTTTCATTAAGATATGTACATTTTTTAAGACATAATGTTATTGCACACTTAATAGACTATATTATAGTATAAACGTATATTTATGTGTACTGAGAAACTGAAAAAATTGGTGTGGCTCACTTTTTGTGTTACTTTATTTATTGCCGTGGCCTGGAATCAAACACACAATGTTTCTGAGGTATGCCTATGAAAGGAATCAGAAAGCTCTAGGTATGCAACTGTAGTGTGATATCCAGTGGCCACTCAGAGAAGATTTAAGTGACTATACATACCTAAAGATTTACCTTCTAGGACTTACCATCGTGGCTCAGTGGTTAACGAATCCGACTAGGAACCATGAGGTTGCGGGTTCGATCCCTAGCCTCCATCAGTGGGTTAAGGATCTGGCATTGCCATGAGCTGTGGTGTAGGTTGCAGATGCAGCTCGGATCCCACGTTGCTGTGGCTCTGGCATAGGCTGGTGGCTCCTGCTCCGATTCAACCCTTAGCCTGGGAACCTCCACATGCCGTAGGAGCAGCCCAAGAAAAATGGCAAAAAAGACAAAAAAAAAAAAAGATTTACATTCTAAGTTCAAAAAGAATTGCCAGAACATCTTAAACTGCATTTATTAATCATATTATTAGTAATAATATTGCTATTGCTATTTTGAACACGTTACATAGTATGATAAAGCAAATAAGTACTTAGGTTTATATTGCAAGCCAAGAATTTTAGCATAAGAGATACAAATGCCAAAGAAGTAGAAACTTTGTCATAATATTGGAATTGTATAAAAAAGATTCCAGGAGTTCCTGTTGTAGCTCAGAGGGTTAAGAACCCTTGCCTTGCTCAGTGGTTTAAGGATCCAGTGTTGCCGTACAGTGCACTCGGATCTGGCGTAACCCTAACCCTAACCCATAGGCCAGCAGCTGCAGTTCTGATTCCACTCCTAGCCTGGGAACCTCCATATGCTGCAGGTGTGGCCCTAAAAAAATTAAAAAAAAAAAAAAAAAAGAAAGACACCAGTGCTGACTTGAAGGGTTTACCATCAGCCAGAGATTTATCAGTTTGACCATAACAGAGAATGACTTCAGTGGATGGAAACATATGAAATATGTTAAAATCCATGAATTCATAAGGATTACCTTTTTTTAAAGTACTTGTCACCTTTGCTAGTGCATAAAGTCATTATTCTGAAAACTGACTTAAAAATTCAAATATTTTCCTTGCTTTTCCAGTACAAGCTGTATTTTAGGGTAATGAGAAGAAAATGTCACCGTTGTGCAACTTCTAATGAAATAGTGAGTCTAGGCAATGATCATCATCAGTGACTGCTAAAATCATTAGCAAATCAATAAGGAATTTTAATGGATAGATTAGATTGATGACACTTGATGAATCAACAGAACAATTGTAATATTACAAGAAGAAAAATAAGCAGACATCATTAGCTTACTGATTGAAGTGAGATACACAAAATACCACATATGACATATTCACATTTTTTTAAATGTACCTGAATCTGATCAAGATCATTTTAACAGGAAATGTAGAGGATATAAGAATGTGTTAAGTGGTATCATGGGGATGCAGAAGCTGGCATCCAGAATGTGGAAAATTTTACAGGGTCTTTAATATGGTATCTTCTACAAATATCTGGTGGACATGGGAGTTGACAGAGTATGGGGGAGAGGCATTTGACAAATAAAATTGAGAGACATCAACTGTAATGAATCTGACTAGCATCCGTGAGGACACAGGTTCGATCCCTGGCCTTGCTCAGTGGGTTAAGGACCCGGTGTTGCCATGAGCTGTGGTGTAGGTCGCAGATGCGGCTCGGATCCTGCATTGCTTTGGCTGTGGTGTCGGCTGGCAGCTACACCTTCTATTGGATCCCTAGCCTGGGGACCTCCATATGCTGTGAGTGTGGCTCTAAAAAGAAAAAAAAAGAGACATCAACCAAATGCAACAATTCAAATAAACAATTGTAAAATTTATCAGACTAGGAAATGTTAACACTGGTTAGATAATTTCATGACGTTAAAGGAATTGTTAATTTTATTGATGTAATTGATGTAGTTTACAATGAATCCTTTTACAACCATATATTTAAGTATTTACAGATAAATGCTATTTTTAATTTTATCCAGATTTTTTTCTGTCAGGGATAAGCTTCACTTTATTGTTGTGATTATATTATTCTTTTCCTGTATCTTGAAAAGGCTGTGAATGATTTTTGATGTCCAGTGATCTAATTTTTGATGCTTTTCAAGTATTCTATAATTATCCTTTTAATTTGTTTTATCCAACAGTTTGGTTGTTTCCAAGTGCTTGGGTTTATTATTGTTTGCTTACTTGTTTCTAAATGATTTCTAATTTTATTTCCTTCTAAACATAGAATAAGACCTTAGCAGATTTTGCCTTATGCTATATTGATGTTTTCTTTGTATATTAATTTATAGTCCGTCTTTGGAAATGCCCCTTCGATTCTTAGGAGGGAAAAGGTATATCTTTGTAGTCTGTATGTTCTCAATCATTCATGTATCTTTGTTTTAGTCATTAAATATTATTCATACTTGCCATATCCTTGTATAATTTTTCTTAGAGACAATATGTCATTGACCAAGTACATTTGTGTTTCTGTCAGATTTTCCTATTATTTTTTGGTTTTGATAATTTCGATCCTGTTATTTGGCATATCACAATTCATTATCTGTCACATATTTCATCTTTCAACATAGACTCCCTTTTTCTATCTAATGCTTTCTGCACTGAGTTCTGTGTAATACTTAATATTGCTAGTCCTTTTTTCTTGATGTCATGTCTCATTGTTTTGTTTTTTACCTTTCTGTGTGAGAATGCCTCATGTAAACAGCAAATAGTTTAATTTTTTTACTAAATTCGGTTGAGTAGTCTTTTTATTTTAGTAAATGAGAAACTATTTACTTTGTGTAAGAACTATGCCAAGAAACCTTCTGTATATAATTTCTCATTTAAATCCTTAGAACAAACCCAAGAGGATGACTTCTCTTATCCCTATTTTAGAGATAAGGAAATTGGGTTTCAGAGAGGTAAAGTAATTTATACAGGTAGATCTTTCTTACTACCTGAGGCTGTCAGAATATAAGTGCTCTGCCAGATTGAGGAGAATTGTTGCTGCTTAGGGAGAAGACATTTTATTCCTGAATAAATTAAAACTGTTTATAGTTCTTCCATTACTAAAACAGTACATGAAAAATTATAACCTCAGTGGCTTCATGCCCCAGAATACAATGAAACCACTTCCTGTCCATATCTCTTCATATTACTAAAAGTTGTTTTCTCTGAGTAGATGTAGAAAGTCACTGATTAATGTTAAAAGCTGCTAACCCTTCCCCTGCTGCATTAGAAGGCAGCTTCCTTACCCTGTCAAAGAGCCTTTCCTTCTGGTCAGCTAAATTTCTGCAAGAGGGTGCAAATGAAAATCTACTGCTTTCCTGTTTGGCCTTAAATATCTTCTTTGTGGTCCTGTCTATTTTTTGATTAATAGAAATACCCTTTGAAATGTGGTAGTTCACAAGTATTCCACATTTTCTGTGCTATTACAACTTGACAAGTATGTCTTCCATCAACAGTCAATGGGAAGGTAAAGTTAAGTAAATTAGTTGCTGTAGTTTGTCACAACAAGAACCTGTCATAGCCGTCAGACTTTTCTTTCTACTTTTAAAGAGCATGAACTATGTATGTGATGGGACACTGATTGGTAAGGGTTGGCCTGGAATTTTTGCTAATAGTTTGCTCATATATTTTCTTAAGATATCATATGAAGCTAATGAGTACCGAAAAATTGAGACCCTTGAAAATTTGGATCTGGATTTTGATGATGATGTCACAGAACTTGAAACTTTTGGAGTAACCACCACCAGACCGTCAAAGTCACCAAGTCCAACAAGTATTTCCACAGTACCCAACACAACAGATAAGCCCCCAGTCCCCAGCACAGCAGTCGCATCTGTGGCACCAACTGCACCAGACATTTCTGCTCAGTCTAGAACTTTATCTCAGATTCTGATGGAACAGTTGCAGAAGGAGAAACAGCTGGTGACTGCTATGGATGGCGGCCTTGAAGAATGTAAAAATAAAGATGATCAGAGATTTATACCATGTGGTAAAAAGCTATCAAATTCTGACAAGTCTCTTGTGCAAGATAGTGACTTAAAAACATCTGATGCCTTACAGTTAGAAAGTTCTACAGAAATTGAAACCTCTGATGAAAATGTTGTGGCCACTGATATGGAGTGTGTTTGTGAAGGACTGAATGTTTTGGAGAACACAGACAATTCAAAGGAAAAGACTGTTATATCTGAAGCTGCTAAAACTGAAGATGTAATTCTTTGCAATAGTGATACAGATGAAGATTGTTTAATCATTGATACAGAATGTCAAAATAATGGTAATGGGAAGACAGCTGATATGGGTTCTAATATAAATTCTAAACCAGCTAACCTAAATTCTTCCTCAGAACAGGCTTCTGTAGGAAACCAGACTAACACTACATGTAGTCCTGAAGAATCATGTGTTTTAAAAAAACCTATCAAACGAGTATATAAAAAATTTGATCCAGTTGGAGAAATTTTAAAAATGCAGGATGAACTCTTAAAGCCAATTTCCAGAAAAATACCTGAATTGCCCTTAATGAACTCAGAAAATTCTAAACAACCTTCTATTTCTGAGCAACCCTCTGCTCCTTCAGATGCTTCTGGTTGGCCAAAATCTATATGGCCTTCTGCCTTTCAGAAGCCAAAAGGACGTAAGTAAATATTTACAAAGAATTTTATATTAACTGTTTTGCCTGTTGCTTATCTTTAGGTTTTCCCCCCCATTTCTTTACTTTCTTTTTGCTATGTTTATGATCTTCACATAGTTCTTGATGGTTCATTTTTCAATCTCCTCATCAGTATTTAAGCTTCTAAAGCCTTCACTCTGAAAATGTCCCCACAGTTGCTTGGATTTTTTGTAACCCCTGTTGATCCAACATGTTCAGTGGCTGCTAAGCTATAGATAATGTGGTTTGCCAAACTGATGAAGGGGAAGTACATCAGAAATAATCATAAGTATTAGTCCAAATTTGCTTATTCTTGGTATTAAACTACAGTTTTATACTTTTTTGTTTTATGAAATAGTTATATTCTCTGCTCTGCCAAGTTATGACTAACAGCACTTTTTAAAACTGTTTCTTCTCATGTTGTCTCATTGATTTATACTTTGCCTAGGGTTAGCGAAGGTAGTAGTTGAAAGGATGAGAACCTTAAAGCTTTGATTTCCACTCTTGCTTGAGTTCCAGTAAAAGTAAACAGAAATGGTAATAATATGACAGTCAACTCAGAGGAACCAGAAAGTTGACGGTTGAATTGTTTTATCTTGGATTATGATGCCTAAAGAGCTGGTGTATTTTAAAATAAAAATGACAAATATAATTATTTTTAAAGGATTGCCGTATGAACTTCAGGACTATGTTGAAGATACGTCAGAATATGTAGCTCCTCAGGAAGGAAATTTTGTTTACAAGCTCTTTAGCCTGCAAGACCTGTTGTTACTTGTGCGATGCAGTGTCCAGAGAATAGAGACCAGACCACGTTCTAAAAAACGGAAGAAAATTCGAAGAGTAAGTTGTTACTTGGGGAGTTAGGGTGTTGTAGCATAAGTAGATAATGAGCAAATCTTTAACATGCCATTGTTATGCAGTTTAATTTTAAATTGTTTAAATTGTTAAAACTCCAGGCTGAGTTTTTAGTAAAATACTGAAAATTTTAGTAAGGGAAAGTACTTAGTTGAATGTAATAGTCATGAGCACCAGTTACATTCTTGCATGGAATATATAAACTTTGTGAAAAACGTTACCATTATAGATTTGACCTAGACTGGCACATATATTGCAGCTTTCTCTCTGGATTTTGGTTTTCATTATGACGTATTAGCCCTTTTCTTTGTTTCTTTGGAAATCTTCTTGAATCTTTTAGAGGTTCAGATTTTGAAAGGTAGCCTTTTATACACATTTGAAATGTCTTCCTGGGATTGTTAGAAGACCAAAAGTCTTCCTTTCTTTTTCCCCTGTTGTTTCTTTTGGGATTTGATATATTTTCCTCAAAAAGTTTTTGCTATAATTTGAGTAATTGGTTCCTTCAACAGTTTTCTATGTTTGATATTTGAAATTCTTTCTGATTAGTTTATGTGTATAACCACTGAATTCTGATAAATAAAGCGGAGCTTTTTTGGTGTAATTGACTACATAAGAAATTGTTTTAAGATTTTTTTTCTGTTGTGTCCATTTATCATATCACTTTTTCTTCTTTTTTTTTTTAAGTTTTTATGTCCTGTTTCTTGCTATTTAACCTGCCACCCAATAGAAATCCTCAGTGACCACTTTAGAATGTCATTGTTTTCTTGGAGTTCCCGTCATGGCTCAGTGGTTAATGAATCCAACTAAGAACCATGAGGTTGCGGGTTTGATCCCTGGCCTTGCTCAGTGGGTTAAGGATCCGGCATTGCTGTGAGCTGTGGTGTAGGTTGCAGACGCAGCTCTGATCTGGCGTTGCTGTGGCTCTGGCATAGGCCGGCGGCTACAGCTCTGATTAGACCCCTAGCCTGGGAAACTCCATATGCCACGGGAGCAGCGCAAGAAATGGCAAAGAGACAAAAAAAAAAAAAAATAGAATGTCATTGTGTTTTGAGCTAGGGAACAGATTAAACAAAAACAGTGATGTTCCAGCCTGACCTTTAAGGTATAGCTTAAAAGAGAAAAGAAGGAGTTCCCGTCGTGGCGCAGTGGTTAACGAATCCGACTAGGAACCATGAGGTTGCGGGTTCGGTCCCTGCCCTTGCTCAGTGGGTTAACGATCCGGCGTTGCCCTGAGCTGTGGTGTAGGTTGCAGACGCGGCTCGGATCCCGTGTTGCTGTGGCTCTGGCATAGGCCGGTGGCTCCAGCTCCGATTCGACCCCTAGCCTGGGAACCTCCATGTGCCGTGGGAGCGGCCCAAAGAAATAGCAAAAAGACAAAAAATAAATAAATAAATAAATAAAAATAAAAGAGAAAAGAAAAACAAGTATCAACCTTTCTGAGCTGTTAATAGCAGCGGTTTGAGGGTCTATCATGAAAAACTTCTAAAGCTAACCCATCAGGGTCAAGGATGTATACTTTGTCCACCGGAATCCAATGGGCTTAGTGTATCTTTTGCTTGATGATACTTTTGTCTTTAGAAGGAAGATGGTGAGAGAAGTTTTAAATTTCTATTTCTCATAAGTTGGTTTTTTATCACTGGTTCAGACTTGGAGTTTTAGAAACCAGCTAGTTTTGAATTAAATGTATGGGGGAGGAGTTCCCGTCATGGCACAGTGGTTAACAAATCCGACTAGGAACCATGAGGTTGCAGGTTCGATCCCTGCCCTTGCTCAGTGGGTTAACGATCCGGTGTTGCCGAGAGCTGTGGTGTAGGTTGCAGACGCGGCTCGGACCTGCATTGCTGTGGCTCTGGTGTAGGCTGGCAGCTAGAGCTCCGATTAGACCCTAGCCTGGGAATCTCTATATGCCGCAGGAGCAGTCCAAGAAATGGCAAAAAAACAAAAAAAATATAAAATAAATGTATGGGGGAGTGTTTTTTATATGAGAACATTAAAGAATGACAAACAAAATACTATAGGGCTGATGTTAGTCTTCTAGATAAATACAAATATTCCCTCTATTAAAAGATTTTATTTGCTAATTTTTTCTCTCAACTCTACGTAACTGTGATGAATTTAATGGCCAAAGCATGAACATTTTGAACACAGAGTGTCATTGCTATGGATTGTGTTTTCAAGATTTTATTTTGTTAATCTTTACTTGCTATCTAATTGATTTGGGGGCTAACCTCATTTCTTTAACTTTCTACTCTAGAGCCCATACTACTGTATGGATTTGCTAGCTTTTAGTGCTTAGAAATTATTGATGGCCGGGATCTCTTAAGTAAAAACAGCCTAGGGATATTTTGGACACTGCTTTAATTTTTAAAAATATTAGTGGAGTATAATTGACTTTACAATTTTGTATTATTTCAGGTGTACAACAAAGTGAATCAGTTACACACATATATATATCCATTCTTTTTTCCTGTTCATAAGTTATTACAGAATATTGAGCAGATTTCCCTGTGCTGTAGAGTAGGTCCTTGTTAGTCATCTATTTTATATTCAGTAGTGTGTATATGTTAATTCCATCCTCCTAATTTGTCCCTCTTCTTCCGTGGTTTCCCTTTTGGTAACCATAGGTTCGATTTCAAAATCTGTGAGTTTCTGTTTTATAGATAAGTTCTGTATCATCTTTACTAGGTTTGACATAATCTCTAGGTCCAACCATGTTGTTGCAAATGATCTATAGTTCTGTTTTGTGCTAGTACTATGCTGTTTTAATTACTCTTGCTTTGTAGCATAGTTTGAAGTCAGGGATCTGGATTCCTCCAGTTCCATTTTTCTTTTTTTAAGGTTGCTTTGGCTTTTTGGGGTCTTTGTGTTTCTGTACAAATTTTAAAATTATTTGTTCTAGTTCTCTGAAGAATGTCTTTGGTAGTTTGATAAGGATTGCATCAAATCTGTAGATTGCCTTGGGTAGTATAATCATTTTGACAATTTTCATTCTTCCAACCCAAGAGCATGGTGTATCTTTCCATCTGTTTGTGTCATCTTTGATTTCTTTTAACAGAGTCTTACAGTTTCCAGAGTACAGGTCTTTTCCCTCCTTAGGTACATTTATTCCTAGGTATTTTATTCTTTTCGATGCAGTGGTAAACGGATTGTTTCGTTATTAACTTAGCCTAATCTTTCATTGTTAGTGTATACGAATGCAAGTGATTTAATTCTTGAAAGAGATAGACTATTAGGGACATTATCATTCCCTTGACTAAAGTGAAATTTGTACATATTAAGACAGAACCATATAGAAGAGAATTCACTCTTCATCAAAATATATCAAAATAGTCAAGCCCCAAAGAATAGCTAACTTGAGCCCTCTACTTCTGATTGTGTCAAACCTAGAGTAAAATTTTAAAAATTTCAGTGAATGCAATCATATTGTACCCATCATTATATGTAATAGTTTAGTATACATGGTTTAGATTCCTTAGAATGTGTTCCCTTTGAAATCACTTCCTATTCATCTCTGTTTCTCCTAAATGTGTTATCTCATAGAACTCAATAAATAGGTATTGAATAAATGAGAAAAACTGAGGGCTGAGGAGAGGGGGGTGTTGTTAAGGAAGAGAAATTGAGGCACTAGTTGAGAAATGTTAAGGTGGTAGACTTTAAACTCTATTTAGGTAAGAATGCATCTGCATTTACTTTCCTACTTAAAAACCAGCTTGTTTAGATCAAGCTTTAAAATACTTAGAAGTCTCATCAACCTCTGCTGTCCAAGAACCTCATTTCTTCCTTTTTTCCTTCAGTTTTTTAACTCCATGATATTGCAGTTGAGATTTCGGTTTCCAGTATCACTTTTCCCTCATGAAAACTCTGCTTAGTAAGAGCTGCACAACAGAGGAGAATCAAAAACAGCAGCCAGCCTCAAATGATGGAATGAAATGAAAAGGGCTAGTTTGGATCACAAGATGAAGGTGGAACTTACTGAGTTTGTTGTCAAAACTTGGCCTCTGTCCACTGGTGCCAAACAGAAACACAGAGATAGAGTTTTGGGTGAAGGAGGAAAAAAAAAGCTTTTACTGATTTGCCAGGTAAAGGAGGCCAGAGCAGGCTGTTGATGTAAAGACTATGCCCTCCTTTGGAGAGGAATTGCAGGAGTTTTACAGTCTAAAAGGAGAAAAACAGGGTTTCACACAAGAATGAGGGTTGGAGCAGACATACATTCTTTTGGGCAATTGTAGTCATTGAAGCTGGAGTTAAGTGATCTTGGTGTGGTTCTGGTGGTGGTCTTCTGGTTTATTGCCGAGAATCGCAGTACTTATGAAAGGAAACTGTATGTTCAGAGATCAGAACAAACTAGGAAAATTCCAGAAAAACATCATGTGCTGGGAGTTCCCGTTGCAGCCCAGCGGTAATGATACCGACTAGGTATCCATGAGGATGTGGGTTCAGTCCCTGGCCTTGCTCAGTGGGTTAAGGATCCAATGTTGCCATGAACTGTGGTGTAGGTTGCAGACATGTCTTGCAGCCTGCGTTGCTGTGGCTGTGATGTAGGCTGTCAACTGCAGCTCCGATTCAACCCCTAGCCTGGGAACTTCCATATGCCCCTCTGGGTGTGGGCGTAAAAAGTAAAAAAATAAAATAAAAATGAGAAATCATATGCAAATAAACACAGGCAGTTGTGCTCAGAGTGCCTAATCTTTAGCTGACAGGTGCTTGTGTTTAGGGTGCCATGAAATGAGGGAGAAGTACAAGGAAGGGCTTCAACCTGGTCAGTTTTAAAGTATTCATATCTAAAAGAAGAATAACGTACATAAGTTTTCTCTTAGTTGTATAAGATGCCTACACCATGTGTATGTCCCTTGAGGAGGAACCAGGATCCTGCCCCAAGGCTATAGTATTGTTGCTTGACTGTTCCTTCCTGTCTTTGCATTCCCTCCCTTCCCTGATCAGCAACTATTGGAACCTGTCCCTTGGAATTCAGAGAAGGCCATGGAAGCTGAATGAGGCTCATTTCCTAAAAACAAGAAATGAGGGACACAGAAAGGCATTTGTGCCCAGGAGCCCCATAGGACCCTGCTCGGTTTCAAGTTCTACATATAATATGAAATCCAGATCAAGTACTTTTGAATTACTTTGAATGACTTAATGTTGTGCTCTGTATTGTCTGGCTCAGTTAACCAGATTTCCGAAGAGTTATATTCTAAAGTGATTGAAAAATTAAGACCCAGTTATTTTAAAGTTTATGCTGACATTCTAGGGCCAGAAAAAAGGATCCTGAAGGTGCTTGAATATTAGGAAAGAACACAGTGTACCTGTTGGCATTAATGACAGGACACTAGCTATGAAACATTGAGAAATGTGTGTAAAAGTTTGGAAGGTTTATGTGAGAAATTCTAGGAGAACCAAGAAAAGCATTCACTTAGGGAAAATAGAAGCTACCAATTAAGGGATAAAGGAGATAGTAAATTTAATTTTTATAATTTGAAAACTTTGTACTTAAAATTTCACTTTAATTTTGGATACCAAGATAAAATATTCAGACTTTTCTTTCCCTAGGCTTCCTGGAGATGGCAGTAGAATACATATAGAAATTAATACCAGATTCAGGACTTAGTTTTATAAATATAACAGTATTAAGAAAATCTCTCAGAGTACTTTCTGCAGAAAGAGTAATATTTCTGAATTTAAAATCTTGAGTTAATTCTGTTACCTATTCAGGATCCGAAAGGGGATCTTCTTTATCAATTACTCTTTTTCCAACTCTGCTATCAACTGGCTATGTGTCCTTGAGCAAATGTCTTAATCCTCTGGACCTTCATTTCTTTATCTCTGGCTTCTATTTGCTACTATTAGCAACCATAAATGCAGATTACCAGTTGCTAAGAAATTATTAAATAATTAAATACTTTTAGTAGTAAGACTATCTTAATCATAATTTTTTTTTTTAAATTAAGCCACTGTAGGGGCCCCTGGAACAAGAGCTCCTTAAACATGTAAAGTCTTGATTTTCACCTCATATTCTGCATTTTAACAAAATCACTAGGTTATTCATATGCACATTGAAATTTAAGAAGCACTGCTTTAGGAGTTTTACAACATTCAAGGGTAATAGTGAACCAAAGTTATTGTTAACAGAAATTTTACTGAATTTGGATTGTCCTTACTACTACCATTGTGCCAAGCCCACTAATTTGCCACTTTGTGAAAAATCAGTAATTCTGAAACATTTATGAAATATTTATGAAATACTCAAGTACAAAAATGGTGACAGCTTAGTATAATTTCAAAAGTACTAAGTAGCTGTATCACTTTAAGTTCCTTAAATCATGTGTTGCTCCTTCTGCAGCTGGAAATGAAAAGACTGCTGTTAAGAGTAGAATTTTCTTTGACAGAAATTAGATAACATGAGCACAGTGAACATGACTAGGGTTATAGTTGTTATTTATTACAAGCATGTATTTCCCTATATATCCTCCTTTAGACTAGTAGTGGGTATAGTCATTTTACTTAATCTAATTAGTGTCCTGACCAGTAAACTGTAAGTGGATATTTGTCAAGTACTTGGTGTCTGGAATAAAGCCCCTGTATTAATGAAGATGGCGACCTTCATTGGTGTTAATGTAGGTATTAGTGCTCAGACATTCATAGAATGAAAGCAAGCTGCTCAGAGTCCAAGACAATGTGACTAATGCTTTAAAGGGGCAAAAAAGTCTTACCTTTTTTACCTTCTTGAGAATTTTTAGTATATATTCCAGCCATGGCTTCCTAGCTTCTAGCTTTGAACCTTTGGGCAATTACGTATCCTAGGCTCTATTCCAGGGATTCTGTTAGTATTGTTCTCTGACAGAAATAAAATGTTTGCATTTGTGGGGAGATTTTGGCTGGAAGTGGGAGAGGCTGTTGGTTCACAGACTCTTATTTATTCCCCACTTGCCTGCATCTTCCAAGGATTCTAGCCATCTTTCTGTCTGGATCCTATTGTATATGAAAGGATGAAATAAGATTACCTAAAAGCATTTTGAAAGTGACAAAATTACATAGGAAAATGTATTTGCTATTAATAGTAAATTAATGGAGCTTTATAAAAGTATAACCTTGGATTGCAGCAATTTCCAGTTTATGTACTACCAAAAGTGGAGTATCAAGCTTGTTATGGAGTTGAAGCTCTGACTGAAAGTGAACTTTGTCGCTTATGGACTGAGAGTTTATTGCATTCTAACTGCTCATTTTATGTTGGTAAGTTATATAAAAGACTTTGCTCTCCTTTTTAATTCCCTTGCAAATATATACAATTCAATTCATTTATAAATACTTTCATTTTGTACTTGTAATTTTCAGTTTTCTGATTGTATTACTATTTCTTTGTATTAAAACATCAGTCCTCCAGAATTAAATGGCAAGGTGGGTGTACTGATTATCAGATGTTTTCTTATTCCCTTGTTAATTGTACATGAATGTCAATGTAATTGTTTTATGTTCAAAATGCTTATTTTATGTAGCAGTGTAATTAAAAATCTAGATGTGTTTTCTAAGAAACTTCTTTTAAAAGTACTATTTAATTGGTTTAAACATACAGAAATTTTCTTAGAGTATAATGATAATTGTTTTTTAAATCTCAAATATTATCTTGATGAAATGGTTTTTTTTACTCTTGTTTTGTGGTTTTGTGGGGGGAATAGTTAGGCAGGAACTTAAGTTGTGCTGGCTGAGTTCATGTACAGGTAACATACCTTACCTGAAAGATGACTTGCTAATCATTATCGATACTGTTCTGTTCCATTGGAATGCCTAATCCTATACTTCTCAGTTCATCCAGTTCATCTCAATCCATGCCAGCTGTTTCAAGCTGCCCCTCGATGATGTCATTTCCTTTCTTTTGATCTCTCACGCATTCCACTTTTATAACTTGTTGCTTTCTACTTTATTGTTCTTTTTTAAGCTTATTCTATCTTCCCATTAGACAATAATTGGCTTAAGGACAGCTTGGGAGTTCCCACCATGGCACAGTGGATTAAGAATCCGACTCTAGGAGCTCCTATCGTGGCTCAGTGGTTAACGAAGCCAACTAGGAACCATGAGGTTGCAGCTTCAATCCCTGGCCTTGCTCAGTGGGTTGAGGATCCGGCGTTGCTGGGAGCTGTGGTGTGGCTTGCAGACGCAGCTTGGATCCCAAGTTGCTATGGCTCTGGCATAGGCCGGTGGCTGCAGCTCTGATTAGACCCCTAGCCTGGGAGCCTCCATATGCCGTGGGAGCAGCCCAAGAAATGGCAAAAAGACAAAAAAAAAATCTGACTGCAGTGGCTTGGGTCACTGCAGAGGCATGGCTTCAATCCCTGGCCTGCTACAGTGGGTTAAACGATCTGGCATTCCTGCATTTGTGGTATAGATGGCAGCTGTGTCTCACATTCATTCCCTGGCTTGGGAACTCCATATGCTGCGAGTATAACCACAGAATTTAAAAAAAAAGAGAGTCTGATGAAAGTGTATTATAGTGTTGAGCATAATTCCTGGTGTGTAATAAGTGTTAAAAATGTGTTTTTCTTGCTCAGTCAAGAAATGGTTACTCACCTGAAAATTTTTTTCATAATTTGGTTAAATAGTGTGTGTATATATATTTTTTTCCTTTTTTTAGGGTCACACCTGCGGCATATGGAGGTTCCCAGGCCAGGGGTATAGTTGATCCAAAAATGTTAAATGAAAAATTTCGGAAATAATTCATAGTTGTTTTTTTTTGTTGTTTGTTTGTTTTTTGCTTTTTAGGGCCACTTACGCGGCACATGAAGGTTCCCAGGCTAGGGGTCTAATCGGAGCTACAGCTGCCAGCCTACACCACAGCTGCAGCAACACCAGATTGTCAGCCCACTGAGTGAAGCCAGGGGTGGAACCCGCAACCTCATCGTTCCTAGTCAGATTCGTTTCTGCTGCACGTAACGGGAACTCCTATTTTTTTATATTTATTTTTTGCCTTTTTAGGGCCACCCCGAGGCATATGGAGGTTCCCAGGCTAGGGGCTGAATTGGAGCTGTAGCTGCCAGCCTACTCCACAGCCATAGCAACATCAGATCCCAGGATACAACTCTTAGGATATTGCTAGGTGTTTTGTTTTGTTTTGTTTTTCTCTCCTTTTGGTTCCTTGTGTACCTACCAATTTCAAACCAAATTATATTTTATATAATGTGAAATGTTCCAAAATTATCCTTAGGAACTAATAAATATTTATCTGTGTATATACATAATTGTATGTATATATTTGTGAATATATAAGCTAATACAGCAATATTTCTTTTTTTTTTTTTACTTTTTTTTAGGGCCACACCCACGGCATATGGTGGTTTCCAGGCTAGGGGTAGAATTGGAGCTGTAGCCACTGGCCTACACCACAACCACAGCAACTTGGGATCCAAGTGATGTCTGCAACCTGCACCACAGCTCACAACATCGGCAGATCCTTAACTCACTGAGTGAGGCCAGGGATCAAACCTGCCTCCTCATGGATCCTAGTCAGATTTGTTTTCACTGCTCCACGACGGGAACTCCCTACAGCAATATTTCTAACCCTTATTTATGAAGTATGTGCTATGGGCCAAAGACTATATTGCCTGATTACTAATCCTCACTATTAAAATGTTTAGGAGTTTCCCTTGTGGTGCAGCAGGTTAAGGATCTGGCATGGTTACTGCTGTGTCACGGGTTCAATCCCTGGCCCAGGAACTTCTGTGTGCCATGGATACAGCCAAAAAAAAGGATTTATCTCAAGAGGAAACTGAGGCTTTAGAGAGTTTATTGCTCAAGATTGTATAATTTGTGGGAAACCCAGAATTTATATCCATATCTTTTCTGATTCCACAGCTTATGCTTTTCCCAATATAATAGAATGTGAAAATGATGCTGAATGTGGGAGTCAGAAGATATGTGTATGAGTACTTCATACTTGATAGTTCTTTTACCTTGGGTAAAATCATTTCAGCTTGCTAGGCCTCAGCTCTTTTGTCTATATAATGGACATCTTGATATTTTGTTCAGTCTACCTCTGGGAATATATACACAAGTCCTTTTTATTGCAATGATTACATAATATAATGTCCAAAAAGTAGACTTCTCCTGATGAAAGCAGATATAAGACAAAGAAGTATACGGACTTCCCCTGTGGAATAACTACTTGGCATTATCTCTGTAGTGGCTCTGGTTCAGTCCCTGGCCCAGGAGCTTCCATATGCTGTGGGTATAGTCACATGTTTAAAAAAAGACAATGAAGTATATTGACTTTGCATATTTTTATACTGAGGAAAAATTAGCTGTCAACCTAAAGTTTAGATGAAAATATGGAAAATCATCTTTATGATACTAGAGTAAGAAAGGATTTCTTAACCAAAAATTAAAAGCAGACTAAAATAAAAAACCTGAAAACGGAGTTCCCATCGTGGCACAGTGGGAAACGAATCAGACTAGGAACCACGAGGTTTCGGGTTCGATCCCTGCCCTTGCTCAGTGGGTTAAGGATCCAGCGTTGCCGTGAGCTGTGGTGTAGGTCACAGACGCGGCTCGGATCCCTTGTTGCTGTGGCTCTGGCGTAGGCTGGCAGCTAGAGCTCCGATTAGACCATAGCCTGGGAACCTCCATATGCCGCTGGAGCGGCCCTAGGAAAGGCAAAAAGACAAAAAAAAAACCCTGAAAACTTCTCTATATGTATACATAATTTTTTTTTTGGGACTTGTCCATGGCAAGTGGAGGTTCCCACACCAGGGATGGAACCCACTCTATAGCAGCAACTGAAGCCCCTGCAGTGAAAACCCTGGATCCTTAACCCCACTGTGTCACAAGAGAACTTCAAAACATAATTTAAAAAAATGTCTACATAGTACTCCTGTCCTAAGACACTGTCAGTTATATAATACACCTTTGATTTGGTGATATGTTTTTCTTTTCCATTTTCAACTTTTTAACTATAATATACGTTCAGAAAAGTAGAAAATACATTTACAGCTAAAGGAATTATAGCAAAGCCAGCACCCAGTAACTAGCAGTAACTAGCACCCAGATTGAGAAGTTGAAAACTAACAGTGTCCCCAGGTGACCCCACATTGTGACCCTTCCCCATCATAGACTTCTTCCTCTTCTCCAGTGGTAACCACTATTCTGGCTTCTTAGGTAACTGTTTTGTTTCTGCCAGCTCTACACAATGGAATCGTAAACTTCTTTGTTTATAATGTCTCTTACTTAACATAGTTTTTGAAATTTATCCATGTTGTGTATAATAGTACTTTATTTTTATTGTTTTTGATGTATTCTTTTGTAAGAATATGCCATAATTTATTTCTCCATTCAACTTTGGGAGCTTATTTAGGTTGTTTTTATGTTAATACAACCATGGACATTTCCCCCCACCCCCATGCCCATGGCTTATGGAAGCTGCTGGGCCAGGGATTGAATCCCACGTAAGGCTGGAACCTTAACCCACTGAGCAGGGCTGGGAGTTGAACCCTCACCTCCACAGCGACCCAAGCTGCTGCAGTCAGATTCTTAATCCACTGCACCACAGCGGGAACTCCGCAAACTTCTTTTTCTATTGTCAAGTGT
Organism: Phacochoerus africanus; assembly: GCF_016906955.1. Taxonomy (NCBI): domain Eukaryota; kingdom Metazoa; phylum Chordata; class Mammalia; order Artiodactyla; family Suidae; genus Phacochoerus; species Phacochoerus africanus. Next base: position 113,589,616 of record NC_062545.1, read on the forward strand.
TTGTTTGGTAGTTCTCTCTTCTTTTAAATGTTACAATTATTTTTCTTCTACTCTGAGGTGTGCTTTTTTAGTTTCTTGATGGTGTCTTTTGAACTTCATATAGACCAAGATTTAGCTATTTCCTTTATAATTAGTGCTTTCTTTGCCCTATTTAATAAATCTTCTCTACAGCAAGATCTTCTTGAAGCTTTTTTAAAGAAAAATATTTAATTTCTAGATACCACTTTATGTGGTATTATTTTTGCATGGTATATCAAGATTTTTTTTTTTCAGTTTTCAGCTCCATTTATTGAAGGGATGGTCCTTTCTCTGTTCCTCACCAGTGTTATAAATCATATGTGAATCTAATGAGAATAATGTGAGTTTTTAATCTGGACTCTCTGTTTCTCTGTCCTTGAGGCAATACCTGCTTTAATTACTCTAGTTAGAGTAATTGCTCTAGCTAGACAATTAACACTGTTTTACTAATTAATTTTAAAAAATGTTTTACTTATAAAAAAATACAACTTAAATGTTTTACTGTTTGGTAATAAGTAAATCTTGTCAACTTGCTATTCTTTAAGAATTTCTTTGCTATTCTTGGCCCTTTGCATTGACATATTTTGGAATCAACTTGGCAATTTTTGCTAACAGCAGCTAGGAGATTGGGATTTTTGTTAGAAAGTGTGTTGACTCAATCAGTGTGGAGCAAATTGACAGCTTTACAGTAACAGGTCTTTCAGTTTGTTAACCTTATATATTCTTCTGTTTGCTTATACCTTTAATTTCTCTTAATATTTTTATGATTTTCTGTAGAGTTCTTGCATGTCATTTGTTAAATGTATTTGTTAATAGTTGATATTTTTTGTTATTAGAAATGGTATTTCTGAAATTTTATTTTCTTATGGTTACTGATAATACAGGGTTTATTGGTGTATGGATTTTTGATATTCTATATATGAGTAATTTTGCTAGACTTGTTTATTCTAATAATTTATAAATTTTAAGTATAATTATTATTATATGTAATATAATTAATTAAACATTTATGTTCTCTGCAAATAATGACCCTTTTATTTCTTCTTTCCAGTCATTGTACTTTTTTTTTCCCCTTGCTTTCTTTGCCTGGAGTTCAAATAGGAAGTTAATAATGGGCATCCTTGCCTTATGTCTAATCTTAAACAGGAGGGTTTTCAACATTTCACCATTGTGTTTAGTATTTTGTATAGGTTTTTATAGATACCTTTTATTAGAAGAAATTAGTTCTTTTCTATGCCTAGTTTAAGAATTTTAATCATGGTTGGGTAAAAAATACTTCATCATGTATTTTCTTTGCATTTACTCATATGGTATAACTTTTCTCTTTTATTCTACTAATGTGATGAATTATATTAATTTTAAAACATTTGTCCAGCCTCATGTTCCTATCATAAATCCAGCTTACTCTTTTTATATATTGATAGATTTAGTTTGCTAATATTTATTCTGCCATCTGAATTTATGAGTAAGACTGGTTTGTAATTTTCCTTGTGGGGTATTGGTATTAAGGTTAAGTTTATGTCATAAAATGAGTTGGGATCTATTTCCTCTTCTTCTGTTATCTGGTAGAATTTGTATAAAGTTGGTGTTATTTCTTACTTAAACATTTGGTAAAGTTCACCTGTGAAGCATGTGAGCCTAGAGTTTTCTTTTTGAGAAGATTCTAATTATCAATTTAAGGAATTCTCTGGTAGCTCAGCAGCTTAAGAATCTGGCATTGTCACTGCTGTGGCTCAGGTCAGGTTCAGTCCCTGGCCTGGGAATTTCCATATGCCATGGGTGCAGCCAAAAATAATATTTACAATTTAGTTTTTAAATTACTTTCAGAAACATTCATGTGTTTAGTTTCTTGTATCAATTTTAATAACTTGTGGTGTGTATGCATGTATTTTTTAAAATAAATTTGTTTTGCTTATTTTTCAAAATTTGCATAAAGATATTCATAATATCCTCTTAAGATTTTTTAATGTCTGTAGTAACTCGTAATTATTATACATTACTAATAATTTGGGTTTATGTCTACCAATTTTTTATATTTTTCTATTCGACTTGTCTGTTCAAGGACTTTGTTTTGGTGCCTTCTTGTGAATTGAGTAGTCTTTTAATTTCATCTTTTTCCTTTATTAATAGGATAGTTATATGTTAACATAATTATATACTCCTGTACCTTTCTTTTAATGGCTATCACAGAGCTGCCCTAACAATAGCTACTAGTCACAGGTGACTATTTAAATTTAAATGTATTAAAATCAAATTTAAAATTCACTTTCTTAGTCATACCACCCATATATCAAATGCTCAGTAGCCAAATCTGGTTATGCATAAATACACATATTATACAGTGCATATATTTTTATCATCAAAGAAAAGTTTAATCAGACACTGCTGCTGCAGTGATTATAACATTCGTTTCTGACTTAACACCATTAATTAGTACTTTGGCCTCTTCTCAAACAATGGTATTTTATTTTTATATACATTATTATCGGTGTATACGTTGAATATTCATTTACACTTGACCATATATTTACCCTTTTTAATGCTTCTCTTCTTGCATCTCAAAGATTCTAACTACAGTTGACCCTTGAGCAATGAAGGGATTAGGGGTGTCAACCTTCTTCACCATCAAAAATCCATGTATAGTCATCCCTCGGTATCTTCAGGGGATTGGTCTGAGGATGCTTATGTCTCATAGTTGGACTTCTGTATCTGTAGATTCAGCCAACTACAAATTGTGTAGTACTGTATTTATTGAAAAAACCTATGTGTGCAAGCGGACCTGGCACCGTTCAAATCCTCATTGTTTAAGGGTCCACTGTAGTATAATTTTTCTCTATATAAAGGATACTCTTTAGTATTATTTTTTTCATAGTTAACATATTTTATTTCTGTAATAAAACATTTAGTTTTATTATTTTTACTTTTTTCTTTTTTAATTATTTTTATTTTTTCCATTATAGGTGGATTACAGTGTTCTGTCAATTTCTAATGTACAGCAAAATGACCCAGTCACACATATATATACATTCTTTTTCTCCCATTATCCTCTATCGTGTTACATCATAAGTGACTAGATATAGTTCCCTGTGCTATACAGCAGGAGTTCGTTGCTTCCACTCCAAATGCAATAGTTTGCAAATGAGTTTGAATAAACATTATTTGATTTTAACACAGTATCGTTAAGTACAGGGTGCTTTTTTAAGCTGACAAGTGACATTTGTTTTTTAAAAAGGCTATAGGATACCATTCTTGCTATTAATCCCAGACTCCCAGTCCATCCCACTCCCTCCCCCTCCCCCTTGGCAACCACAAATCTGTTCTCCAAGTTCATGAGTTTCTTTTCTGTGGAAAGGTTTATTTGTGCTGTATATTAGATTCTAGATAAAAGGAATATGGTATGATATTTGTTTTTCTCTTTCTGACTTACTTAGTGTGAGAGTCTCTAGTTCCATCCATGTTGCTTCAAATGGCATTTTGTTCTTTTTTATGGCTGAGTAGTATTCCGTTGTGTTTATGTACCACATCTTCTTAATCCATTCATCTGTCAATGGACATCGGGGTTGTTTCCATATCTTGGCTATTGTGAATAATGCTGCAATGAACATACAGGTGCATGTATCTTTTTCAATGAAAGTTTTGTCCAGATGTATGCCCAAGAGTGGGATTGCTGGGTCATAGGGTAGTTCTATAGTTTTCTGAGGTAGCTCCATACTGTTTTCCACAGTGGTTGTACCAATTTACATTCCCATCTTTGGTATTATTTTTGTTACAGACCTGCTAGTGTCTCAGTTTATTCATCTGAATTTGTTTTGTTTTTGTTTTGGTCTTTTTAGGGCCACACTTGCAGCATATGGAGCTTCCCAGGCTAGGGGTCGAATTGAAGCTGTAGCCATTGGCCTACACCACAGCCACAGCAACATGGGATCCGAGCTGTGTCTGCAACCTACACCACAGCACATAGCAGTGCTGAATCCTTAACCCACCGAACGATGCCAGGGTCAAACGTGCATCCTCATGGATACTAGTCAGATTTGTTTCCTCTGAGATACATTTGGAACTCCCTGAATTTGTTTTTATTTCGCCTTTGGTTTTGGAGGATAAATATTTCATTGTTTGCTAGCTTTTTTGTTTCTGTTGAAAAGTCAGCTGTTAATCTAATTTTTGCTCCTTTGCAAGTAACATGTGTCTTTTCTTTGGCAGACTTTCAATTTTATCTCTCCCCTTCAACAGTTTTCCTACAATGTGCCTAGGTTAGTTTTTTTTTTGTAAATATTCCATATATAGGTGTATGTATATTTGTATGTGTGTGCATATATATATTGCAGCATATTGCCCCTTAATATGTGATTTGATGACCTTTAAACAGTTTGGAATAATTCTCAGTCTTTATCTCACCAAAGATTCCTTCTTCCCCATTCACTCTCTTTCTCTTCTGAGATTTCAGTTGTGTTATGTTACATCTTATCTTAATGTCCCTTACCTTCTCTTCTATATTAACCTTCTTTTTGACTCATCATGCGTGATTCTCAACATTTTCTTCTAGTTTACTAATTTCCTCTTCAGCTGACCCTAATAAACTACTTCAGCCATCACCTGAGTCCTTAATTTCAGTTACTGTATTTTTTGGTTGTAGATTTTCCATTTGTTTCTTTTTTATATATACATTATAGTTTTCTGTAGAAATTCTTGATCTTGTCTTAAGCATATTAGGCAAAGTTATTGTAAAGTGTATATCTAATACTTCTGTTTTGAAGATTCTTTGTGGGGGAGTTCCCATCGTGGCGCAGTGGTTAACGAATCCGACTAGGAACCATGAGGTTGCGGGTTCGGTCCCTGCCCTTGCTCAGTGGGTTAATGATCCGGCGTTGCCGTGAGCTGTGGTGTAGGTTGCAGACGCGGCTCGGATCCCGCGTTGCTGTGGCTCTGGCGTAGGCCGGTGGCTACAGCTCCAATTCAACCCCTAGCCTGGGAACCTCCATATGCCGCAGGAGCGGCCCAAGAAATAGCAACAACAACAACAAAAAAAAAGACCAAAAAAAAAAGATTCTTTGTGGGTCTTTTCCATTGTTTTTTGTATATTAGTTTCCTAGAGCTGCCATAACAAAGTGACAAGCTGAGTAACTTAAAACAACAGAACTATTCTTTCACAGTTCTGGAGTCTGGAATTCCAAAACGAAGGTGTCACAAGGCCATGCTTCTTCCAAAACCTGTAAAAGAATCCTTTCTTGCCTCTTTTACCTTCTGGTGTTAGCCAGCAATCCTTGGCATCCTTGGCTTATAGATGCATCATTTTCATCTCTGCCTCTGTCATCATGTGGGGTCTTTTTCCTGTGTGTCCCTGTAGTCTTCCTATAAGGACACCATTCATATTGAATTAAGTACTCACCCTCCTCCACTATGACCTCATCATAACTGATTATATCTACAACAGTTCTAGTTCCAAGGAAAGTCACTTTCTGAGGTAGTAGGGGTTCATCATGTCTTTTTACAGGGACACAATTCATTTTATAGTATGTTGTTTCTCTCTCTCTCTCTTTTTATTCTATGTTTTTTCCTTGTATGCCAGAATATTCTTTATCAAGGGCCAAATATTGTATGTGTAAAATTATAGAGATAATGTGAGAACTAAAATGTTATCTTCCTCTAGACAGAATTACTTTTGACTACACTAGTAATTCTCATTCACTAAGAGATATAAGTGATTTGAAGCTTAACCTTTGGGCTCTGCAAAGGCCAGTCTGTTTTCCACGTATTGCTAGCATGCTGCTGTTCAGGTTCTGACATTGTCAGTCTTTGGAAAAGTCTGTCTGCAAAGCTGGCCCCAAGCTGGTATCTGACAACCTGGCTAGTAGACTGTTTTGTACACTAATAATAAGACTTCCTCTAGCTGATAAGGATGGCTCATTGTGCCTACACTGTACAAAGAATATGGCTTATTCTGAACATTTGCTTTCCTTCTGAGAGCCTGGAATTTTAATATGTGTTAGGTAGAAGGTGCCTTCATCATAAGTCCCCAGTAACAAACTTGAGTGCTGAGTCTCTAAGTTGCTCTGGTATGAAAAAGAAATGTTACTGGAAAGATTAAATGCATCTGTGTGACTCCAGTGGGAAGGGACTTTTTTAATTGTGATAAAATATACATAACATAAAATGTACATTTTAACCATTTTAGTGTACAACACAACTTTGTGGTATTAAGTACATTCACGGTGTGCAGCCATCATCACTGTCCGTTTCCAGAACTTTTTCATTGTTTGTGATAGAAACTCAGGAGAGGACTTTTTTTTTTTTTGGTCTTTTGTCCTTTTAGGGCCCCAGTAGTGGCATATGAAGGTTCCCAGGCTGGGGGTCTAATCAGAGCTCTTGCTGCCAGCTGTTGTGCCAGGGCCACAGCAACACCAGATCCGAGCCTCGTCTGCGACCTACACCACAGCTCACAGCAACGCTGGATCCTTAACCCACTGAGAAAGGCCAGGCATCGAACCCCCAACCTCATGGTTCCTAGTTGGGTTCGTTTCCTCTGCACCACAACGGGAACTCCAGGAGAGGACTTTTGAAAATTGCACCTCATTTCCTCTGAGCTTCACTCCACATTCTTTTCCTTTTGCTAGTCCTCCTTTTGCTTGTATTCTTTGCTATAATAAATCTTTTCCATGACTACAGTTGTGTGCTGAAGCTATGAATTCTTTTTACAGAATCACCAAACCAGGAGCCTAACTCAGAACTTAAGTGCTTATCTAATTCATAGACCCTGATCTACAATTTTTATTCCTCTAATCCTGAGAAACTCTTGAAAGCTCTGTTTCATTTCTGAGCCTCTCAGTTGTTTTTTTCCAGATTTACAGACATTCCTAAGAGAGAAGCAGCCCTAAGTGCCAGGCTCACATCTCTGTGTTTCTTTCTTCCTCTGGTTATTGGTTCCAAATATATTTTCAATCCATTTGTCTGGTTGCCACTAACAAATTAGGTAATTTAATTACTCCTGCTATTTATTGCCTTTTTCTCTTTTGTTTATTGTTATATCCTAGGCACAGAGAATATATCTGGCACACAGAGATATTCAGTAAGTATTTCTAGAATGGCGAAGTTGGCTTGGAATTTGTTTTATTTTGGGGGGAGGGGGCTGCACCTGCAGCATATATAAGCTCGCAGGTTAGGGGTCCCAGTTGGAGCTGCAGCTGCCGGCCTGCGCCACAGCAACACTGGATCTGAACCACATTTGCAACCTACACCACAGCTTGTGGGAACACCAGATCCTTAACCCACTGTGTGAGGCCAGGGTCAAACCTGCATCCTCACAGAGACTATGTCAGAGTCTTAACCCACTGAGCCACAAGGGGAACTCTGGCTTGGATAATTTGTTGAAGGAATAGTAAGAGTCAAGGAGGGAGTTCCCGTTGTGGCGCAGTGGTTAACGAACCCAACTAGGAACCATGAGGTTGCGGGTTCGGTCCCTGCCCTTGCTCAGTGGGTTAAGGATCTGGCGTTGCTGTGGTGTAGGTTGCAGAGGCGGCTCGGATCCCACATTGCTGTGGTTCTGGCGTAGGCCGGAGGCTACAGCTCCGATTCGACCCCTAGCCTGGAAACCTCCATATGCCGTGGGAGCGGCCCTAGAAATGGCAAAAAGACAAAAAAAAAAAAAAAAAAGTCAAGGAGAAGGGAAATGGTAGAAAATAAACCATTGAATTTATATATTTCGTTCTTTTTATTGTCCCTAGATGTATGTAAGACAAACCATTGGGATGCAGGAAGGAAATATTACAACTCTTACTTATTCATTCTCTAAAAAATTAAAAATTAAACAATACTCATATTAAGTACATGGATTTATTAAGGGTTTTTTTTGCCACACCCACAGCATGCAGAAGTTCCCAGGCCAGGGATCATACCATAGCTGTAACTAGAGCCACATCAGTAACAATGCCCAATCCTTAACCTGTTGAGCCAGCAGGAAACTTATAAATATGTCAATTGACAGGTGGGCTTCTCTCTTGAATGTTGTCATAGAGTTACATGTAAAATGGGAAGCATTCTCATTGTCTGCACATTGCACATGGCCAGGAAAACATTGTGCTCAGTCCATTCCACATGAATGGCCATCCCCAGCGTTGTGCCATATAGCATCTCTGGGGATATCAAATATGACTTTTTTGCCAAAAATGAAAGATGTTGCTTATTTAATACAACAAAAAACTCCTCATCTATCTGTGTACTTTAAAGGCTTGGGATCAGATTAGAAAATATTCTCTTTTAGAATCTCCCAAAGAGCCTCTAAGATACGAATGCAGCCCTTCATATATCTTAAGCTTATATGAAAAACTGATTAACATCAGGGAAGGTGGGCATTCACTAGTAAAATTTCAGCAAAAATCTTTTGTGTAATTGGTGTGTGGTGTTAAAAACAAGGAGTATTGGAGTTCTCTTGTGGGGTACCAGGTTAAGGATCCAGCATTGTCATTGCTGTGGCACAGATTCAACCTGGCCAGGGAACTTCCACATGCCATGGGTGTGGCAAAAAAAAATCCGAGGGGGGGTGGGAACAGTGTCATGCTTAGTAAGCCCCAGCAATGAGGCACTCATTCCTTTTGGATCTATGTATCATTGTGGGTATCTTTTTAGCTATGGCTACCATTAAAACCTATAGCAAAATGAGTTAAACTTTGAATGCATCTTTAAAAAGTTGTGTCACACAGAATTAAGCCAAGATTTTTCAAAAACAACAAAGCATAGTTAATCGTATATTTTATTCTTTTATTTTATTCTTTCCAAAAAATTTTCTATCTGTTCGAATGGCTGTTACTTAATAGTTTTTAATGTATGTTGACAACTGCTCTAAATGAAATAGAAAAATTGAGTTCCTATCGTGGCACAGTGGAAACGAATCTGACTAAGAACCATGAGGTTGTAGGTTCAATCCTGGCCTCACTCAGTGGGTTAAGGATCCGGTGTTGCCATGAGGTGTGGTGTAGGTTGAAGACACAGCTCAGATCCTGCGTTGCTGGGGATGTGGCTGTGGCCGGTGGCTATAGCCCCGATTAGACCCCTAGCCTGGGGTATGCCACAGGTGCAGCCCTAAAAACCAAAAATAATAATAAATTAAGTAAATAAATAAATAAAATAGAAAAATCAAACTCAGAATGATTAAGTTAACTTACTTATAGATACAGAGTTTGTCAGTGGCAGGAGTAGAATTTAGTCACAACTTTTAGGTGTTTATAACTTTGCCATAAACCTAAAGAGGGCCAGGGAGGAATGAGGGTGAGGGGCGGTGAGACGTAACAAACGTGAAGTGCTGTGTGTGTAACAGTGTCAATTAGTGTGACTTAAGAAGGGTGATTTATTGTGTCTTAGAAAATTTGGGCCTTAAAATCTTAACCAGAAGATTTCTACTTGTTTTTATTCTTTTTCCCATGCAGTCATGCACCATAGTCCTTTCTCAGCTATGGCCTGAATTTTATTATTGCTGGCTTCTCAAACTCCATATAACTTAAGCATTTCATTGTCAGTTTTCCCTGCCCATCCCTATGATCTCAATTTTATTTTTTTCCTTTTTAGGGCCGTACCTGCAGCATATGGAAGTTTCCAAGCTAGGGGTCAAATTGGAACTGCAGCTGCTGGCCTACACCACAGCAACACCAGATCTCAGCTGCATCTGCAACCAACCCCATAGCCTGCAGCAATGCTGGGTGCTTAACTCACTGAGTGGGACAGAGAGCCAACCCACATCCTCACGGACACTGTGTGGTTCTTAACAGGCTGAGCCGTAATGGGAACTCCTGATCTCAATTATTTCAAAGAAATTTAAAACCATTTTCTTTTCAGAAATCAAAGTTGGGAACCAGTACAATAGATCTTTTTTAGATAATAGGGTAGAGGTTATACATGTAATTGAGACGTTCAGATAGAGGGTATCTTATGACACACAGATGATATAAGACATTGTTTATTTACTTGAAGAGCATATTGGTTCCCAGGACTCCAATTCAGCAATACTCAAACTTGATTGTGCAGCAGAATCATTAACAGGGCTTGTTAAAGTGAAGATCGTTGGGAGTTCTTGTTGTGGCTCAACAGGTTAAGAAGCCAACTAGTATCCATGAGGATGCGGGTTCGTTCCCTGGCCTCGCTCAGTGGGTTAAGCATCCTGTGTTGCCGTGAGCTGTGGTGTAGCTTGCAGACAAGGCTAGGATTCCGTGTCACAGTGGCTGTGACATAGGCCAGCAGCTGTAGCTCCAATTTGACCCCTAGCCTGGGAACCTCCATATTCCACAGGGTATGGCCCTAAAAAGACAAAAAAAAAAAAAAGTGAAGATCATTGGTCCTAACTCTAGAATGTCTAATTCAGTAGGTCTGGATTGGGACCTAACACTTGGCATTTCCAGCTGGTGCTAATATTGCTAGTACAGGGACCACACCTTGAGTACCTTTTCTGTAGCTCGTTGTCTCTTTTTCAGGTAAAATAAACATATTGATTTTTGTTGGTTGTTTGTTAGCTTTGCTGTGAATATATTCTCTTCCCCTAGATTGCAATATTCTTTTTATCCTTTCGTACCATAAAAACATTAAAATGTACTCCTTAAAGAATATTCCCAAAGTCGTCTTATCACAACTTCTCTATCTACTTTCCAGTCCTCTAATACATTTCAGTTCTGTATAGTTGACATACAGGCAGTTCTTGGCACAATTCTGATATACATAAATTTTACTTAGGAAGAATATTAACCAAGTAATTGCGTAAAGCGCAAACTTCACTACTGACTTTGCAGTCCACAGATCGCTACATAAATAACAGATGCACATCATGACCAGTGACCATGGTCGTGTCACTTCTTTCAAAGTCATCAGTGGTTGGTCACTGTGCACATGTTGGTGAGTTCAAGCATAGAGAGTAAAATATGTAGTTGTGTTCTCTCCTTGTCTCCCAGTGACTCGTGACATTTTCTGAAAGTGGATGATCAGAAAAGGGAATTGGCCAACAAAGATTAAAACACAGCAAAGAAACAAAAGATGATGATGCTGGAAATAATATTCAAATTGAACATAAATGGAATTACAGAAGAAACAGCTGGCAGTAGAAATGTTGACACTGCTTCAGTTCAGAAGACTAGATATGCCACAAGAGAAACTTAGTGAAGGCGAACTTACTGACATAAATGAGGAAAGTGCTTGTGGCACAGAGGATGAAGAACTGACACTGGCATAGTATTTTATATTAAAGGAACTCTGAGATATTTCATGACATTAAAAGCACAAAGGATATAATGTTGGAAACAGATCCAAGAAGTGACAGTTCATCAGGTATAGAAAAGATGCTTGCTACCTCTCAAGTTGTGCCAGGAAAAAGCGACAAGCACTGTTCAAATTGCTCTTGATAAGTTTTTATTTTTATAGCTGCACCTGTGACACACAGAAGTTTACAGACTAGGGTTCAAATGGGAGCTACAGCTGTGGACTGTGCTACAGCCATGGTAACACTAGATCCAAGGCACACCTGTTTACTTACACCGCAGCTTGCGGCAATGTTGGATCCTTAACCCATTGAGCTATAATAGAGACTCCTATGCTCTTGATAAGTTTTGTATAGTGAAATAATACCAGTAAATTCTCAGTGTTTTTAGTTTTTTAAATTACAGTATACTAAAAAAGATAACTTTTTACTATTTTATCATTTCTCTATACACTTCTAATTGTTGGGGGATTTATAATGTTCTGATAAAAATGTTAAAGGTAATGGAACAGCATAATTTTTCCCATTGATTATTAAAATGCTTACATAGTTTTGGCTATGGTTATTTTTATCATCCCATACTGTATGCAAAGTAAGTATTGCCTATGTGTATTAGTATGCATGTGTGTGTATATATGTATGAATGTGTGCATGTATATAAAGCCTTTATATGTATTATATAGCCTTCCCAATCTTGACACACATAAAAAATATTTGGGTAGCACACTATGATATACAAAAGCGATTGCTCATTGCCAAGTGGTAATAGCCGGGAAGTTCTTGCCATTCCAAGCTTTGCTCAGCTGCCCCAAGACCTTGGGAGATAAATATCTCAAGCAAACTTATAACTCATTTGAGGCCCACAAGTTAAAATACCCCAGTAGTGAGAGAATTATAGACTTCCTGAGAAAACAGGCTCTCCTATCACTTTGTATGGTATTCCCTGTAAATTTTTACTAACTGTATTTGACATATAATTCATTCTTTTCACTGAGATTGCTTTAAAAAGATAAGAGCTCTTAGTGCGTTTCCTCAAAGACATGTTTAGTAAATATCTAAAAATGTTTTATTGTACTTAATATTTCCTTTCTGCAGTTATTAAACCATTAAAATGTGTCCTTTTTATTAGAAACGTCGCTCTATAATAAGTGTTGGAAATGCAGTGGTGAAACTGAAACTTGGCACAGGAAAGAATAAGTAGGCGTGGGAGAAATAGATTTATTGTCTTAGAAGAAAACTGGTAAAATGTTTCTTACCCTTTTTATGAGCACAAAGCACATAATAGGGCAGGCTAGATAAGAAAATGCAATATTAAATTATGTGCATTTTTTGTTGCACAATGACTGTTGTCGCCTTTCCAGGTCTTGTGTTTTGATAAGTAAATATAAGAAGCTTAAATTTTTTTAAAGAATAAAATGGTATTTTCAGCATTGGTGAGTATTATACTCTTACACTATTGATATTTTATTAGCTATGGTATAATAACAGCTATTGTATCGACATGGTTATATAACATTTGAGTAAGAGCTATCTTTTATATTACTTCATAAGGACATTTCAGGGCCTTAGTGTTGTATCGCAGCCTGTTTTGTTTTAGAACACCCATTATTTTTTTTACATGAAAGTATAATGTTGAGAATTTGCTATTTTGTGTTTTGGAATTCTAGAGTTAGGACATGTTTGTAAGAAAGACTTTGAGAAGACTGTTATGGTTTCCTCTAAACCATAGGAAATCTTATGGTGTGATTTATTTTAAAAATGGTTTCTTAAAATTTATTGAGGTATAGCTAGTAAGATTGTGAAATGGAGTTCCCTTGTGACGCAGTGAGTTAAGGATCCAGCATTGTCACTGCAGGGTCTGCAGTCACTGCTTTGGTACAGGTTCCATCCCTAGCCTGGGAATTCCTGCATGCCCCCACTTTCTCCCCCACCCCCAAAAAGGTAAGCTATTTAAAGTGTGCATCATGGAGTTCCCACTGTGGTGCAGCATGTTAAGGATCCTCATTGTCTCTGTGGTGGTGTGGGTTCGATCCCAGCCTAGTGCAGTGGGTTAAGGATCCAGCATTGGTCACAGCTGCTACTCGAATTTGATCCCTGGCTGCAGAACTTCCTTATGCCATGGGTGAAGCCTTAAAAATAAAAATAGGGGTTCCTACTGTGGCACAAGGAAATTGGTGGCATCTTGGGAGCACTGGGATGCAGGTTTAATCCTCTCCTGGCACAGTGGGTTAAGGATCTTGCCACAGTTGCCACTTAGGTCCTACCTGTGGCTTGGACCTGATCCCTGGTTGGGAACTCCATATGCCTCAGGGCAGCCAAAAAAAGAAAAATAATAATAATAAAAAATTAAAAAAATAAAAATAAAGCGTACACCATGGTGATTTGATATATGTGTACACTGTAAGAGGATTCCTCCCGTCTAGTTAAATTAACACATTCATCACCTCACATATTTGTAATTTTTATGAGAATATTTAAGTTCTACTCTCATCAAATTTCAATTATACAATACAGTATTATCAACTATAGCCACCACATTAGACATCAAATCTTCAGACCTTGTTTGTCTTATAGCTGAAAATTTGTACCGTTTTAGCCTCCAATCCCTGAGACCCACTTTTCTACTGTTTCTATGAGTTTGACTTTTTTTAGCATTCTTTGTATGTGATACATGCAGTGTTTGTCTTTCTCTCTCTGACTTATTTCACTTAGCATAATGCCCTCAAAGACCATTCTCTTGTCACAAATAGCAGGATTTCCTTTTTTCTTAAGGATGAATTATTTGTCATTTATGTATGTCTATCACATCTTTATCCATTATTACATTGACACTTAGCTTATTCACATGTGTTGATTATTGTGAATAATTAATCTCGATGTTTGTAGTCTAATTTTTATTTTAACCGCGTGTGTCTTAGAAATCTGTAGAGCATGCCCAAACTATAAATTTAACTTTATCTGCTTGCTTTCATAATAGGTACATATTTCTCTAAAAGTTTTATTTCAGTAAAAATGAAGCTTTAATAGGAATTAGATACTACTTTTTTAACAGTTGTTTTTCTTAAATTGTGGGGTTAGAGGTTTTTGTTTTTGTTTTTGTTTTTGTTTTGGTGTGGTATGTGTAAATTTTTCTACATCCAGCACATGTTTTAGAATTAATACATATTTCTTTTTGTTTGTTTTTTTAGGGCCACACCCACAGCATATGGAGGTTCCCAGGCTAGGGGTCCAATTGGAGCTGTAGCTGCCAGCCTACACCACAGCAACCCGGGATCTGAGGCACATCTTCGATCTACACCACAGCTTACGGCAACGCTGGATCCTTATCCCACTGAGCGAGGCCAGGGATTGAACCTGTGTCCTCATGGATCCTAGTCAGGTTCATTAACTGCTGAACCACAACGGGAACTCCCATATTTCTTGTATGATCTGACTTTTAATGTTAATTTTTTCTTGTTTATTTTTATTTTTGGCCACACTTGCCGCATGCAGAAGTTCCCGGGCCACTGATTGAACTCACGTCACAGCACTCACAACATGGGATCCTGAGCCACTAGGGAACTCCTAATGTTATTTTGAGGTATAGCTTTACTTAATAAATGTAATAAAATGTGTATTTCTCCTTTTTAGAACATAAAGTTGATTTGCAGTTATTAGAATTTTGTAAAAACATCTTTCAAGAGACTACATAACTTTAAAAAATATTGAAGTTTTTTTTAAGTTTGATCTTTTATTTTAGGACATATTGATGCATTTACTTCAAAGCTTTTCCTGCTGGAAGAAATTACCTCAGAAGAATTAAAAGAAAAACTTTCAGCACTCAAGTAAGCAACTTCACTTTGTGGCAGGAATTTAAGAACTTGTTAATATGATCACTAATTTTGTGTTACCTCTAAATACTGGCTAAGTTTAAATTACTTATTTTCAAGACTTTCAGTCTTTTTATACATGAGGCTTCCCCTGATCCACTTTGTGATCTGTTTCACATTAATCACTTCCACCTCCAGATTGTTTCTACTTAAAACAAAGGAGGTTAGAACAACAGAGGAGTCTTCTTCCATCCTGGAGGTATACAGGAGCCCACATCCCACCTTTTCAGGGATGGGAAGATGAATAGGACTGTTCCACCCTTAGCTCTCAGGACTGTATATACTCATTTCGACATCCTAACTTGTAGGAATTTGCTCTTCTACCAACCATTACTTTGCATCAGGTTCAAATGACTTGAGTTTGCTTTTCACAGCTTCCCAGGACAAACTAGTGGTAGTTTTGCCTCCATTTTATATATGAGGAATCTGGGACTTTGAGTGACTTTCCCCAGAGCTTACAACTAAGCTAGGATGACAGCCTTGGTAGTTCATATGTTTGATTCACCACTAAGGATGGGAAATTGTCCTTTTATTAGTTCCATAGATTCAGATTTGGGGCTTCTCACAGTTTTTGAAGGCTCCAGATTCAAACTTTTTAATTCTCTGCTTGTATTTCAAAACATCTACTTCTATTGTAAGGGATTGCTTCTTTTAAGACGTAACTTTGTATTCCATCTGTGAACAGAAAAGCTTTTCCATATATTACTCAATGCCTGTTCTACCTCTCAGTGAAAACCATTTTTTTTTTATTTTGTTTTATTGGACTAAGGTGATTTACAGTGTTGTATTAGTTTCAGATACATAGCAAAGTGAATCTGTCACACATATAAATACATTCATTCTTGTTTCCCATGTAGGTTATTACAGTCTATTAAGTAGATTTTCCTGTGCTATGCAGTAGGTTCTCATTAATCAGGGAATAATTGGAAAGGTAGGAATAATATTTACATATTAGGATAAATTAGATGATTAATTTATAGCACAGATTAATTTGTACAGAACCTACTGTATAGCACAGGAAAATCATTTTAAAATAAATAATAAAGGGAATGATTTTCAGCCTAGAAGAGATACTAAATCAGTAGCAGTTTCTTTGCAGTTTACCACCACTATCTTTGAAAGGCAAATTCTTCTGAAGATTACTTCTGCTTAAAACTTATGAACTTTTTAAAAAGTTTATAATTTGAATGTAAAATAGTGATCTCTTTACAACTGCTCTCACTCACAAAATCCAAATACTTCAGGATTTTGAAAAGAAACTAGAAAATAGCAAAAATAAGTAAATATTAAAATTGAATCAATTTAGAAATAAATTTGGATATTCTGTCTTTTGCATTATTTTATCTTTTGTTCTTACTGTTTTTACTGGTGAGGACATTTCTCTTCCTATAATTGTTAAGAGCTATAATTGTTAAGAGTAAGTTTTTTTGTCGCTAATTTTTTTTGTCGCTAATTTTGTGTAATTTTTTTTTTTTAATAGGATTTCAAGTTTATTTAACATCCTCCAACACATTCTAAGAAAATTAAGCAGGTAAGTATTTGGGGGGCATTTTTGTGTTATGTCTAATTTTCTTGGATGAAAATTCATAGAAATTTTATGTTATATATGTTGTTAGGAATAGATGAAAAGTAACCTAGAAATAAAAGATTTATTCTATTTGATTAAAGTTGAAATTGGGAAAATATAAATAAGAAGGTGATATAATAGCATCTGGCAAGTATGGCCTTTACAATTACATTTCTCTCTAAGGCTATTTTAAGGGTTTCCTATTATTGTGATAACAAATTACCAAACTTAGTGGCTTAAAACAACACAAATTTACCTTCTTTTATTTCTAGAAGTCAAAAATCTGAAGTCGTTTTCACTGGACTAAACTTGTGTCAGCAGGGCTGGCTCCTTTGGAGGCTCTCAGAGGACAGTTGTTTCCTTCCCTTGATTTTTCATCATCTAGTGACTACCTGTATTTCATTTCTTTTTTAATTGACATATAGTTGATGTGCAATATTATGTTAATTTCAGGCATACTACATAGTGATTTGACATTTGGATACATTATGAAATGATCACAATAAGTTTAGTAACCATCCATCCCCATATAAAGTTATTACAGTATTACTGACCATAAGAGGTACAAACATCCAGTTATAAAATAAATGAATATGGTCAGTATCCTGGGGAAACATTTTTCAGCCTTCCCTAACTATATTGTTTACATTTTCAGGATAAAGAGGCAATATAGAGCTAGTCATCAAAAGTCATTAGGTCCATAGCAAATCTTAGAATGTAGGTTGTGCCGTGATCATTTATTAAACTATCTCATTATATGAACTTTCACATTCCTTCTGTTATCCTTACCCAGAGATAAACTAAAAACAATTTAAGAGTTTGAATGAATGTCAAAAAGCTCAAAGGTCTAACTCTTCTGCTTAACTTTATTATGCAACTAGATAGATGTCAGTTTCCCTGTTTATAAAATGATGGTGTTGAGTTCAGTAATTTCCTAGGTACTTTTCAGTTCTCAGATTTTGTGATTCTGTGGCAGGATTTCTGTTTTATATATTTCATTCTTCTTGTAAAGTACCATGCTTAAACATGAAATTGGCCAGGTGCTTTTTGAAATTTTATTATCAATATCTGAATTTTGTGTATTAATTTTCTACTACAGCTTTAACAAATTGCCACAAAATTAATGTTGTAAAACAACACAAATTTATCATCTTACAATTTGATGAGTCAGGAGTCCAACCAATCTCCTCAGACTAGAATCAAGGTGTCATTTTTCTTCCTTCTTTCTCTAGGCTCTAGATGTGGCCTGTTTCCCTGATTTTGTATATCCTAGAGGACACCTGCAGTCCTTGGCTTGTGGCCCTCTTCCTTTTCTCCCTCTTCAGTTTTGTTGAGTCCTACTCACATCACGTCATTCTCACTTTTTTATCCACAGATTCCCCCTCTGGGTCTCTTCTGCCTCCCTCCTCTACATTTTAAGGACTCAAGGTTGCAGTGGACACACTAACATAATCCAGGAAAATCTTATATTTGAAAATCAGCTCATGGGGAACCTTGATTTCTCTTTATTTCCATCTTAATTCCCCTTTGCCATGTAATGTAACATATTCCCAGGTTCTAGGGTTTAGGACATATATTTTTAGGAGGCTGTTATTCTGCCTGCTGATATTTGTATTCTACATACATTGCACTTGTGTAGCACTTTTACGATATTCTTCTTGGAGTGTCTTTTTCTCCATGGATTTTTTTCTCTGTAAACCAAAGCTTTCTTCATTTTTAGTGAAGGTAGTTAATTAGGATAAAATGTTTATGAGAGTTCCTATTGTGGTTTAGCGCATTAAGAACCTGACTAGTATCCATGAGGATGTAGATTCCATCCCTGGCCTCCCTCAGTGAGTTAAGGATCCAGCATTGCCACAAACTTCAGCGTAGGTCACAGATCCCTGGCCCCACTCAGTGGTTTATGGATCCAGTGTTGCCTTGAGGTGTGGTGTAGGTGGCAGGTGTGGCTCAGATCTGGCGTTGCTGTGGCTGTGGCCTAGGCTGCCACCTGTGGCCCCGGCTGCCACCTGTGGCCCCAGTTCGACCCCTAGCCTGTGAACTTCCATATGCCACGGGTGCACCCCTAAAAAGAGAAAAAAGATAAAATGTTTTCACTGATTAAAAGCTCAATCTTTGAAATGTTCCTTTTTCCTACTGTCAGATCAGTTATTTTTCATTTCCTCATATGGAAATATGAAAATGATTATTTGCGGAGAAAATTCTCCAGAGGGTAAAAATAGCTTTCTGAACCTCTTTTGTCAACATCTATTACTTTTCTTTTTTAAAAAATTAATGAAAATGTGACTTTTATCAGGTATAGGAAAATCATTTTAAGTATGACTTCTCCTTATTTTTAATGAAGTATTGTGGGAAAGAACTGATATCCTCCGTAGTACCTTTGATCTAGAGGAGTGTAAAATCCCAAAAAAGCACAGTATATTAATCTTATTTTTTTTTTTTTTAGCTCTTTATGCTGTTACGCTGAATTCCTTAAAGCTTTTTAAAGAGAAAGGAAAATTAGATTTGATGTTTGATAGAACTTTTTATTGTGAGAGTAGGGGATCATAATTAAGGGTATGACTTTTGGTATTCGTCTGCCTTGGTTTGTATCCAGGTCCTCTTAGAACTATGGCAAATTACTTAGCATCTCTAATTTCTGTGTATTTCTGTCTTTTGTCTTTTGTTGTTGTTGTTGCTATTTTCTTGGGCCGCTCCCGCGGCATATGGAGGTTCCCAGGCTAGGGGTTGAATCGGAGCTGTAGCCACCGGCCTATGCCAGAGCCACAGCAACGCGGGATCCGAGCCGTGTCTGCAACCTACACCACAGCTCAGGGCAACGCCGGATCGTTAACCCACTGAGCAAGGGCAGGGACCGAACCCGCAACCTCATGGTTCCTAGTCGGATTCGTTAACCACTGCGCCACGATGGGAACTCCTAATTTCTGTGTATTTCTAATATGGTATTAATAATATTATTCTATCAAGGTTTGTTCTGGAAGATTTAATGACAAAATGGATATAAATAGTACAATACTTGTTAACTCATGATAAACATTTGGTACCTATGAACTGCTTTGGTTGCTGTTATTCTCATGGCCCCTCATATTGTATTGTGATTGTTACTTTGTTACTGCCACTTTATTTTAAACTTCTCAGTGATTCACTTTTCTATCTCTATTCACCAATTACTAGATACAAAATAGGTATAATGTTTGTATAATAATTTAAATGTTTTGTATTGAAATAGTACATATCTGTACTCATGAAATGCTTTTCTGGAGTTTCTGCTCTGGTGCAGTAGATTAAGAATCTGAATGCAGTGGCTCGGGTCGCTGCAGAGGCACAGGTTCAGTCCCCACCTCAGTGGGTTAAAGGATCCAGTGTTGACGCAGCTGCAGCATAGCTTGTACCTGCAGCTTGGATTCACTCTGGCCCAAAATCTTCCTTATGCCACTGCTGTGGCCATTAAAAGAAAAAAAAAAAAAAAAAAAAAGCTTTTCAATATATGTTGTTCATGGATTAGAGAATTAAGCAGACTGCTTCTCATTAAATTTTTGAAAACTTATGCAAGAGTGAAAAGAAAATTTTATATATCCAGAACTTTGGAATAAGAACAAAATTAGATGCTGAAAAGGCATGAAAATAGTTTAAAAGACTGTTAAATCTTACTTGGCCATAAGAGTGTTTTTAGAGACCGAACCACTAAGTGTTTGGTGTCCCATTCCCATAATTATGTTAAATTTTAGTAATAGATCATGATTAAGAAAGTGCTCTTGGAGTTCCCACTGTGGCTCAGCAGAAATGAGCCTGACCAGTATCCATGAGGATGCGGGTTTGATCTCTGGCCCTGCTCAGTGGATCCAGTGCTTACAGATCCAGTGTTGCCTTGAGCTGTGACATGGTGTAGGTGGCAGATGTGGCTTGGATCTTGTGTTGCTGTGGCTATGGTGTAGGTCGGCCGCTGTGCATCTAATTCGACCTCAGCCTGGGAACTTCCATATGCTGCACTTGCAGCCCTAGGGGGGGAAAAAGTACTATTGAGGAGCTCCCACTGTGGTGTGGTGGGTTAAGAATCTGACTGCAGCAGCTTGGGTTGCTATGGAGACAGGGGTTTGATTCCCCAAGCCCCTTACAGTGGGTTAAAGGATCCAGTGTTGCCACAGCTGGGCATAGTTTGCAGCTATGGCTTGGATTCAGTTCCTAACCTAAAAACTTCCCTTATACGGTGGGTCCAGATGTAAAACTAAAATAAAGTAAAAAAGAAAGAAAGTACTATTGAAATTGACACAGTGAACCAATGAGTTAAGTTTCATTGTATGGATTTAGCTTGCAGGAAGGTTCCTACTTGTTGTCTCATGCAGCAGAAGATTCTTCACTCCTGATCTACAAGACGTCTGATGGAAAAGTTACTAGAACGACATACAATTTGCATAAAACACACTGTGGCCTTCCTGGTGTACCTTCCAGTCTCTCAGTTCCCTGGGTCCCATTAGATCCCAGTCTCTTATTACCGTATCATATCCATCATGGACGAATTCCTTGTACTTTTCCACCTAAGTCACTAGGCCCCACAACACAACAAAAGGTAAGATCTTTTTCGGAATTAAATGTTCCATTAGGTTGTTTATTATTACTCTGTTTCACTGACTGTACGATATTTCATCCTAACGTCCACATTGCCATGTTAATCACAGCACCATTCTAAAAATATCTATAGGAAGGATAGATAAAGCTGTATGCTCTACTGAGCCCAATTGTCATGTCAGTGGAACTTTGTAATTTTGTAAGGTTTATAAGTCAACTAAAAAAAAATTCTATTAGCCTACCCAGTGAGAGCATGGGTAAGGTAACCACATAGTTAAATCCCTATGTTCCTGTGAAAAGCAAAGTTATGTAAACTATTTCAGTTCATTAAATACTTGAGGCAATTTGCAGAAGAATACATATAGTAAAATTATGGTACAATTAAAAATTGATAAGTATAATATGGAAAAATATAAAAGCAAGTGTTAGTAATTAGTGAATGCAATGTCTTATTAAAAGTACAATAAAATGTTAAGAACTAAATTGTGTTTTAATGCTAAGTATTTTATAACTCAGTATTTTAGTTATAATTAATGTTAGGCTCTTTATAGGCTCCTTCCCAGAAATACCAGTTGAATGGTATTTCTCTGTCGGAAACTCTTATGAAGCCGTGGTTAGAGATTCTCTCTACCGTGTCCCTCATTCTTTATATCAAGAAGATCCAGTTTGAATTTAGTTGAAGGAAAAGTTTTTTTCTCTATAAAGGAACCCGACAGTTCAGTAAACAGTAACACAGTTACTGCATTTTCCTTCCCTGCTGCCAAAAATCTTGAGTCAAAAGTATTCTGAGTGTTATACTCGTCTTAACATGTTTATCCCACAACATCTTATATTCCCATTTGTGTAGCCTGTGAATATTTTCTGTTCTTTTTTTCCTTTCTATGTTAAATTAATTTGTAAATGTCCTCAGGTCCTTCTGAGAAATAGTTTGAATTCGGATACTGAGGTGTTGGGTTTTTTTTTTTTCTTTTTATAATTTCCAGTGGTTTTTCTGTTTTCCAGAGGTTATGTTTTTCAACTCTCCACCCTAATGTTATTACTAGAGAGGATCCTTTTAGATATTACTACTTCTTGTATATTCTTAGTTAACTTTGGCCCAAAATAAATATAGTTGGGACAAGTTAAAGAATGGAGAATGTGAGTTATTATTATTTTAAGCCATTTTATCTAAGTTTTTGTTGGCTATTTCCAGTTTAAATGTAATTTATAACCTCCTAAGGCGACATTTTCTTAACTTAAAAGTAATAATTGAGGAGTTCCCGACGTGGCTCAGTGGTTAACGAATCCAACTAGGAACCATGAGGTTGCACGTTCAATCCATAGCCTTGATCATTGGGTTAAGGATCTGGCATTGCTGTGAGCTGTGGTGTAGATCGAAGACGTGCCTTGGATCCTGAGTTGCTGTGGCTGTGGCATAGGCCGGTGGCTACAGCTCCAATTAGACCCCTCACCTGGGAACCTCCATATGCTGCAGGTGCGGCCCTAGGAAAGACAAAGACAAAAAGATAAATAAATAAAAAAAATAATAAATGAAAGCTATTTTTGAAGGATTTATGTTATTTCTAGGAGAATGATTTCATTTTAATTTAGAAACTCTGATTATTGTTTTTCACTTGTAACATTTAACTGTGTGAGAGTGGCTTATTCCTTTTTAGTGTAAAGAGCAGTTTAATATCTTGGCACAATTACATATTTTCAGGATTTGGTTGCATAAATACAAACAACTTAATTATGTTTACACTGAGCATT
Source organism: Phacochoerus africanus (assembly GCF_016906955.1). NCBI lineage: Eukaryota > Metazoa > Chordata > Mammalia > Artiodactyla > Suidae > Phacochoerus > Phacochoerus africanus. Next base: position 113,612,612 of record NC_062545.1, read on the forward strand.
TTTTGACTTTTGTCTTTTAAGATGCTTCATGCATTCAGTCCAGGGACAAATACTTAGTGAGATATCCAGGACCAGGTTGTTGTACAGCCTAGCATTGGTATAGTAGACAATTAGATAACCAATGCTTGGTTTGATGTTTTTCCAAGCCCATGGAAGGTTTTTGGTGATCCCTTACACTTCTAGACCTATGCTGTGTAGGAATTACCCCTGTCTTTCTCCTGCGAGGCCATGGGAATGAGACTTTCTAGTCCGACCAAAACTAAACACAGATAGGGATTCCAGCTTTAGCAGCAAAGGAAAAGACCGGAGCTTCAGAAAACCTTGGGATTATAAGATCTATATGAAACAGAGATCATCTACATGTTTCATGATGTAAAAAAATGTCATAAATGTCTCTGCCTTTAATACAATTAATTCCTTGGTCCCTAGTCCACTTGAACTCAGACTTCATCTTTGTGTAGTGCTCTAGGCACTAACCCTGAGAGGTACCCCCCTGGAGCCTGTATCTGCCTTCTCTGCATTAAGCAGAGCTTAATAGGAGGATCCCATTTGTTTGCTGTGCTGCTCCTGACTTCTTCCAATTCTAGACTTTTTGCAATGGCTCTGTACCTATCCCTTTTCTCTTTCTGCTACTTCTGTAATAAACATGGATTACACACACACACCCCCATGATATACACACAGACTCATACACATATAATCTCTCAGTTGAAAAAGTCAAAATGCTTGCAATATAGTAGATAAAATTAGTGGGGTCAGTATACTCTTTTATAGTAAATACCAGCTGAATGGGGAGTGGTATAAATAAAACTCACAGCAGTTTTCTAATCATTATGTTTAAAAAAAGTTTATCAAAAAGAAAAATAGAAAAGTTCATCAGATTCAGGCAGAGAGATTAGCAAATTGAAACACTAATTCAAGTTGGTTGTTTTCTAGTCATTTAATTGTACACCAAAAAATGCCCTTGAAGAGATAAGATATTAGGTAAGGGAAGCTGGAGTTTGATTCATTCTTAGTGAGCCAGGAGCCCCTTGGAGCAATGGTTAGTAATATGTATGTTGCATAAGGAATATGAAAGTGTGTGTTTGGAATTACAGTATCACCTCACTCCCAGGTCTGGAACACAGTAGACAAGATGCGAAGAGATAGAAGGTCTGCAGGATCACTAGAAGTAATAGAGGCAGATGGGACAGGTTCCGGGGAAATGTCTTCAGACTGTACAACTTTGGTCCTTCTCTCAGCAGCCTGGCTTTCTCCATTACCCCATTTTAAAACTTCATGCTCAAAAACAAAAAACAAAACAGAAAAAGAGATAAAACTTCATACTCTCTCAGTGGCCAAGGGGATGACAGCATTTCCAGAGCTCATCCTCACCAGGGCTACAGTTAACATGGGATTGATTGTGTCCTAAGAATGCTCTCTCTTCCCTAAGCTCTGTGAGCTAGAAAGTGGGCCTGAGTAGCACCTTGTGCTAATAAGGAAGAGGAGCTACTTAGGGAAAACCAGCACCCCTACTTCCCTTCTTTTCCCGTCCTTGGTAGTCCCCCCACCCAGCTTTCTTTCTCTCCTCTTCCAGCTCCTCAATTTCCCTTTCAAATTGGGTTCTCTTTTCCTTTCCCTTCGCATTTATTCTTTTTTACTTTCTTCCTTTTGGACTCTTCTGTTTTCTTACTCTTTGTCCCTTTCTCCATTTTGTAATTTCTTCTCCCTCTTTACCACCTCTGACCTTCTTGTATTAACTTTCCCTTCCTATTTTTCATTTCTAATCTTTTCTTCTGCCCTTTGGCTTCAATAATTTTGAGCACATTGCTCAAAAGACCCCTCATTCCCCCATTTAACCTTTTAAACTCTTCCAAATTTAACACAAAGAGTGGTTTTCCTCTTCACTTCTCTCCATCTACCCTGATATATCTCTGTCCCTAATTGTTATTTGGAAGTTTAGTACTTTAAAACTGTGTCAGAGTAAAGCTTTCTTAGAAGCAGCTAAGTGGCTGGGGATTAAAAGTATATAAAAGACCACTCTCAAGGTACTTAGTCCATATGGAAATAATAGAGTGGACTGTATTTAAGTATGTTGTAATCATCTGAAGCCCCTGTTCTTTGCTTCATCCCTTAGATTGGTGGAACAAGAATGCCTACCCGCAGCCGCAGGAATTCAGTTTCCATGGAAACCAAAGGCCTGCTTGCTCAGCAAGTTGAAAATGAAGGAGTGGCTCCAAGTAAAAGAAAAATAACTTAAGGACTGTACCTTGGAAAACGAAGAAAAAACATTATAACAAGATTCAGTTTAGAGAAGTTTGAGGGGAAACATGCCTGAAAGATCTGTAGGCAAGAGGATCGATATTCTTTCACTAGCTTTGAGAATTCTTAGAGTGCCTTGAAAAAAATGTGTTGACTGTGTGAAGCAGTGTTCCAACTAAAATGGAAAGTTGGGCTCTTAACTCCTGATGTACAAATATTACATTGTCGTGGCAGGGAAATAGAGAAGAAAATATTTTTATAGTAGAACTTTTCCAAAAGATGCAAATAGGAAAATAACTTGCTTTTCTCAGGAGCAATATGTTTCATTATGTATTGTGTTAATAATTAGAGTTGTATTGTGATCTCTGGAGATTGGCTCCAAAGCTTCAGTCTTGCCACTGTCAGAGATAATTTTGAGCTGTGTAAACCTTATTTCTGATCCATTAGACAGTGTTATTTACTACTTTAAAAGGATGATTGCTACAGGTTAATGAAATTAGTATCTTTAAAAACTTGGTAAAATTTCATTGCAGAAGCCAAAAATAAAAAATAAAAAACTCTCTGCCTGGGAGTTCCCTGGTGTCCTGCCAGGTTAAGGATCTGGCATTGTTATTGCTGTGGTGAGGGTTTGATCCCTGGCCTAGAAACTTCCATGTTCCATGGGCATGGCCAAAACAAAAAACTCTCTGTGTCTGAAAATCCACAAGTAAACAGTTTTTTTGGTTGGGCAGCCATCAGATTGTTTAAAAACAAACATACCAAAAAAAATGTATGTGGTGTAACAGGTTTGGTGATGAATGCCTCTATCTTTGGCACAAATCCTGGCTAAGTGTTGAAATGCACTACTAAAAACAAAGAGGTGAGTATGTTTTCCAGAAAAATCTCATATTTCAATTGACAATGTGTGGTAAAACAGAAGCTATTTTTCCTCATCTACACTGATTAATCTACATTTTTCAGGACTGTGGAGATGAATTTGGAAAAGGGAGTGATCAATTCATGTTTTGTAGGCAACTTGGACTTGAGAAAGGATGGAGTTATATAATTTTTGTATTCCTCTTCTTTAATGTGTGCTGAATATGTACATCATTTGTAAAATACAAGCTTTGTAATCTAAGACAGTATTGCTTTGTTTTTAGGAATTTTCTATGCATTTTTTATTAATACAAGAAATTAGTCCTAGAAAGCTTCTCGGCTGTTATAAATAACAGTTATGTATTTTTTTATTACCAAGTTTTATTTCAAAAATTTTTGGTTGGTTATAAAATATTTTAAATTAATGAGTAATTATTAGTAAAATTGTTTGTGTATTATAATATATAATTTCCTCATCTTGCCATTCCGTTTGTAAGATATTGAACTTTGTTTTCTTTGGACTTCATATTTTTCCTTTTTTTTTAACTTTGTCGCATACCCACATTTCCCACAAATATTTCAGTTGTGAATCATTTGGCAAGGAATGAAGAGAGAGGCAGGGACTCCCTTGGAATTTGCTCTTTTAAAACAGCTTGCAATGATTGCTTCAGCGTTCTGAGTACCAGAAAGACTTGGCTTTAGTTTTTTTAATATTACTTTTTAACTTAGTAAAACATGTGATCTTGCAAGTGAATATTATGAAATTATCTTAGCCACCATCTATTTGAATAACCCTGATAATATATGTAAAGCTAGTCTTAGTTTTCCACTTGTGCTTAATCAAGCCTCTTTTTTCTGATGTATGTTTGACCTTGTGTTCTTTTTTTGATTTTTAGTACTGAGGATATATAAGCAGCAAAGTGACAGCATGAGCAAAGATGTTTTAAAAAAGACAGACAATGTTGGCAAGTATGTATTGAGCCTGGCCCACGTGTACCTCTCTGGTGAAGGTGGACACATTTTATTCAGTAAATATTTGAGTGCATCTGTGCCACTCAATCTAAAGTAGATCCTAATGGTCACTCTCTCATAACATTCTTTTTTCACATATCACAATATTTGTTTATTCGACTACTGCCTTTTTTCCTGAATAGACTATAAGGTGTGCAAAGGTAGGGCATATTTGTTTTGTTCACTACTATATAACAACACCTATCACACTGTCTGTCCTATAGTTGTATAGTAGATATAAGTTGGATAAATGAATAAGTGAATGTCTAGTTACCAAGAATTTTTTCCAGGAGCTCACATTCTAGTGGAAGACACAATACTTATATGTGATAAGTGCCCTGAAAAAGTAATTTAAGAAAGTCCTCTGACCTGGACCCGATAATTACAGAAAGTTTTCTGAGATAAACTTTGAATGAGTAAAATTTACAGGGAAAGATTGAAAGATCTTCCGCACAGAAAGCAGCATATGCAAAGGTGAAAGATGGCCAGATTATAGGTTTTGGACAGAGGAGATGAGAGGAAAAGCTACAAGACAGGGACAGACGTGACATCCTATGGCATTTGAATTTTATCCTATGCCATGTGGGAACTAGTAGTGAATTTTAATAAAAGTAAATAACATGATCAGATAAATTTTTTGTGTGTGTGGCTTTTTTAGGGCCACACCTGCAGCACATGGAGGTTCCCAGGCTAGGGGTCAAATTGGAGCTGTATCTGCTGGCCGCCACAGCCACAGCAACGCCGGATCTGTGTCATGTCTACAACCTGCACCACAACTCACAGGCAACACTGGATCCTTAACCCACTGAGCGAGGCCAGGAATCGAACCTGTGTCCTCATGGATCCTAGTCAGATTTATTTCCACTGTGCCATGACAGGGACTCCCAGATCAGATAAATTTTTTAAAAAGTTCTTGTTAGGGAGTTCCCGTTGTGGCGCAGTGGTTAATGAATCCAACTAGGAACTATGAGGTTTCGGGTTCAATCCCTGGCCTTGCTCAGTGGGTTAACGATCTGGTGTTGCCGTGAGCTGTGGTGTAGGTTGCAGATGCGGCTCGGATCCTCTGTTGCTGTGGCTCTGGCGTAGGCCGGCGGCTGCAGCCCCAATTAGACCCCTAGCCTGGGAACCTCCACATGCCGTGGGAAAGGGCCCTAGAAAAGTCAAAGAGACAAAAAAAAAAAAAAGTTCTTGTTGGCATTAGTCTAGAGAATGGAACAGAGCTGAGAAAGACTGGAGAGAAGGAGAAAAGTTGCAAAGCTCTGAATTAAAGCTCTTAATGAGAGTAGGGGTGGGAGAATTCCCTTTGTGGCACAGGAGAAATGAATCCAAGTGGTATCCATGAGGATGTGGATTTGATCCCTGGCCTCACTCAGTGGACTGGGGATCCCGCATTGCCATGAGCTGTGGTGTAGGTCACAGACGTGGTTTGGGTCCTACGTTGCTATGGCTGTGGCGTAGGCCAGAAGCTGTAGCTCCTATTCCACCCCTAGCCTGGGAACATCCATATGCTGTGGATTCAGACCTAAAAAGCAATAAATAAATAAATAAATAAATAACAGTGTTACTTATTGAGAATGTACCACGAGGGAGTTCCCCTTGTGGCTCAGTGGTAACGAACCCAGCTAGTATCTATGAGGATATGAGTTCAAGCCCTGGCCTTGCTCAGTGGGTTAAGGTTCCAGCATTGCTACAAACTGTGGTATAGGTTGCAGACAGGGCTCAGATCTGGTGTTGGAAATGGCTCTATCTGGATCTTTTTTTGCAACTGCAAAAGGAAGTTAACCTGTTCCTTTCCATTTCTACTTGGATTCTATGTTTGGACACCATTATAGATATTACAGGCAGGCACTGGTGGTATAGTGGGGAGAGAGAGAGAGCATTTTAGTATTTTATTAGCAACATGGTAAATCTGAAGTTTCTGATGGACATGCAGGTAGAGATATGAAGGTGTTATGTATTATGGGTATGTGATACTTTTTAGTCAAACCCGAGAGTGTTTGATGTCAGGATTGATTGAGTTTCTCACTGAGATGTAGAAATAAAGGATATGCATTTCATTGATCCTTTTTACTCTTGCCATGCTCCCTTGGCTAGTGTCCAGATTTCTTATCAGAGTCTATAAGAGCAGACACATAGACATCTATCTGTGGCCTGGGTCTGATCTGCTGAGCAAAGCTTACTGAAAGTGTCAAGGCCCAGATATGTATTTCTAAGATGGGTCTCCAGGTTGCCTCAACAAATAGGAAGATTCAGTCAAGGGCTCACCTCGCACATATGTGTGCTTTCAGTATATGAACTACAGTTAGAAAGTGATTGAGCAAGGAGCTGCCAAAGATTGGTTTTTGCTATTGTATATACATAGTTTAACCTCGTTAATTCTCTAAGGAACTGGGCAGGGAAAGCCTGAGTGTGAATTCATTGCTCTTTTGAGAGTGAAGAAACCTAAAGAATCTGTGGTTAGTGGGTTGAATTACCCTTCCCTTTCCTTGAGAAAGTGTATTTTGGGGGAGGAGAAAATGTCGTCTTTTTTATACTCCCTATCCTAGGTTTTGCTTACCCCCAAATACACAGCACAGGAGATTATGTGCATGTTAATTTAAGAGGCACATGCCAGTAAGCCGGTGCCACGCTGTTACCATGGGTCTCAGGTCTCTCCCAAGCACTGGGTTAATATACCATCTGCTCCAGCCAGCCTTTACCAACACATAAATTAACCATTCTTGTCCCTACCTGCATGCTTTTACATGTAAAGCTACATCGGCTTGCATGTATTAATGCCTGTCAAAACTTTTGTCTGTCCTCTATCGAATTGATAATTCATGTTTGAGCATCTATTGGGTGTGATGCTTTATATCAGTCTCTTGAGATTTAAAGATAAATAAGATTGGTTTCTGCCTCAGGGTCTTTCCTAATCTGGTTGGGAAGTTAGATATGCACAATTAGCTATAGCATAGAGCAAAATATGCAAGTGGCACAGTAGTGCAGTGCATGGGAGTAAGGAAAAGGGATACTTGAATGTATGAGAAACTCATGGTAGAAATGACCTTTAAGCTGTGTTTAAAAGACAAGTAAAATATTAATATGGGCAAAAAGGAAGCAAAGCATCAGGGCATGAAGAAAATTCATGAAAAGAGCTGATTTTAGGGAATAGCATATGTGCTTATGTAACAAGCATGGGAGGTGAAGAGGCAAGTTGAAGCTTGATCGTGGAAGGTATTGCCTGTTATTCCCAGAAGGTTTGATTTGATTCTGAAAGCAGTGATTTTGAAAGCCTTTGAGCAAGTGACATGATTAGTTTTAGGAGTTAACGATATAAAGGATTACTTAGGAAAGAGACTCAGAATTATTCTATAATATGAAAATATTAGAAGGAGAATATGGATGGGGTGAAAAGACAGCTAGTTGAGTTTTCAACTAAATGTTGGTAGTCTAATTAAGGTGATAGCCTATGGAGCCTAATAGACCAAAAATATGGGTCTGTGACTTGGAAGAGAGAAATAAGTAGAAAGATTGCAGCCCACCTTTGGGCTGATATACAAAGAAATTGGGTCTGGCATGTCTGGAACCAACATGGTGGTTTTGGGGGGGTTTTTGGTTTTTTCTTTCCTCCACTTGCCCTTTATATATGGGTCAAGAGGCTGGGAGTTTGGTTATATAACCAAATTAGTTGAGCAAATAAGTACATTAAAAATATGGGAAAGAGTAAGGCAAGAATAAACCCTGGGGAACTGATTTGGAATTGGATATGAACTCATGGTACTTAATATATAGTGGGAGAAACAGATATAGGTGAATGTGTGTACATATGTATACTTATTTTCTAATTCTATTGCGAGGGTCAAGAAGCAACGGCACTCTGGTAGTAATGAGCACTCCAGCACCCAGATGTTGGTTTCTTTCTTGCTTGCTTGCTTGCTTTTCAGCACCACACCCATGGCATATGGAAGTTCCCAGGCTAGGGGTTGAATCAGAGCTACAACTGCCAGCCACAGCCACACCAGATCCAAGCTACAACTGCCAGCCACAGCCACACCAGATCCAAGCTACAACTGCCAGCCACAGCCACACCAGATCCAAGCCGCATCTGCAACCTACACCACAGCTCACAGCAATGCCAGATCCTTAACTCACTGAGTGAGGCCAGGGATCGAACTCATCCTCATGGATCCTATTCGGCTCTGTTAACCGCTGAGCTACGAAGGGAACTCCTAGATGTTGATTTCCAAGTCCCATTCTTCACTAAAAGAATTGGGGCTTCTTGGAGAAATTACTAATTCTGAGAATAGGGAAGAGAAGCTATAAGATGAACCTGGAACATGATCTTGCACCCAGGAAGTGAGACAGTGTTCAAAGAATGATGGGTGCATGTCCGAAGAACACAGGCGCTAGCTTAAAGGAGTTCCTAGGTCTGGTGAAATTTGAGCATGAAATAATGATAGCAACAGATCGAGATCCTTTGGTTAAAATAATAGTCCACAATCTCATACTGATAAGAATGAATAAGTAAATGGGGGAAAAGGGAATATTCTGTTCTATGTTAGAATGCCCTTCAGTAAAGCTAGAGAAAATGATAGAAAAATCACCAATTTCCAACCATTATAATAGTAATTACTTAACTAAAAATTATCAAAGGATGCTAAATGCAGTGGGTAGAAATTTGATGGCAAATGGGGTATTTATATAGTCTTAAGAATCTCACTGCCAGATAGTTATTAACAACATGTTTATTAATTTTTTTTTTGTCTTTTTGCTATTTCTTGGGCTGTTCCCACGGCATGTGGAGGTTCCCAGGCTAGGAGTCCAATCGGAGCTGTAGCCATCGGCCTACACCAGAGCCACAGCAATGCAGGATCCGAGCTGCGTCTGCAACCTACACCACAGCTCATGGCAACGCCGGATCGTTAACCCACTGAGCAAGGGCAGGGACCGAACCCGCAACCTCATGGTTCCTAGTCGGATTCGTTAACCACTGCGCCACGACGGGAACTCCAATAACATGTTTATTAATTTCTATTTAATGCTGAAGGAACCTGGCAGAAACTATCCTAACCAAGTGAGTAAAGTTGGTATCACCAGTAATGAGACAAATCAGTGTTTGTAGACATGTACCAAGAAGAGCACAACATCAACTTTGTGGGATATTCCTGCCAAAAATATATAAATTATGAGGAAGTGCTAGAGAAACCCAAAGGTATAGTCTATAAAGTAATTGGTCGGCAGTCTTAAAAAATGTCAGCATCAGCAGACAGGGAAACACTGTAGGACTAATTTACTGAAAAACTATGTGATTGGGCCTCAATCCTGGTGTCTGTAGTTCAGTAAAAGGACATTATTAGAACAACTGGTAAAACTTGGGGTTTGTAGATTACATGGTAGTAATGAATCGATACTAATTCCCTCTTTTTTTTTTTTACTTTTTAGGGCTACACTCGCGGTATATGGAGGTTCCCAGGCTAGGGGTCCAATTGGAGCTATTGCCTCTGGCCTCCTCACAGCCATAGCAACACCATACTCAAGCCACATCTGTGACCTACACCACAGCTCACGGCAACGCTGGATCCTTAACCAGCTGAGCGAGGCCAGGGATCGAACGTGCAACCTCATGGTCCCTGGTCGGATTCATTAACCACTGCTCCATGACAGGAACTCCTGATTTCCTCATTTTGATGCGGTATGTCAAAGCACGTACCGTGCTTAGGAAATAAACACTAAGGTATAAGTTGGTAATGGAACATCTTGTCTACAAACTAGTCTCAAATTGGAGAACTTGGGCAAGGAAATGTTAACAGGGAGTCTCAGTGAAAAGTGTTATGGGAGCTATATGTACTATTTCTATAGCTTATTTATAAATTTGAGATTAAGTTTACAAAAAATGAATCATTCAGTGTTAGGTATTATAGGGAGGTCAAAGAGGATGAAGAATGAGGAGAAAAGGCTGATTATTAGATTCAGTCATCAGACAAACAAAACTGTCTAAATGAAATAGCCAATTTGTGCATGTGGGGAGGAATCAGGGACTCCTGTTTTTAGGGTACAGGGCATGAAATGTTGCTTACAACTCAAAACCCTAAAACAAAACTTCTCTGTTCTAAATTCCTACTCATTATAATACCACAGTTTTTTTCTTTTTTTATTATAGTTTATCAATTTCTGATGTACAGCAAAGTGATATACACACAAACACACATAATAGTGCAAATTTTATTTTTTTATTTTATTTTTTTGGGGGGGTGTTTTTGTCTTTTCTAGGGCCACACCTGCAGCATATGGAGGTTCCCAGACTAGAGGTCCAATTGGAGCTGTTTCTGCCGGCCTATGCCAGAGCAACGTGGTATCTGAGCGGCATCTGCAGGCTACACCACAACTCATAGCAATGTCTGATCCTTAACCCACTGAGCAAGGCCAGGGATTGAAGCTGTGTCCTCATGGATACTAGTCAGGTTCGTTAACCACCGAGCCACAACGGGAACTCCCAGCAATTACGTTTTTATACAGCTGTGTGTCTGACCCAAGACCAAGCACAGGGCCAGGCAGCCTCCAGATGTTCCATCAAAACATACTAAGTTGTGCTGATACCCTAGAGCTTCACCATATACTAATATATAGCTAAGGTGCCTCTCACTCAGTCTTAGACTCTTAGTAACAAAGGCAAATCCAAGGGCAGCTATGAGCCCTACACAAGAAAAATTTAAAAATTTGTGTTTATTAAAGGCAATACTAATATCCCCTTAAGAAAGAATGAAATTTGGTGATCTCTTGGGGCACAGTTTCTATGTGCCACATTAGCTTGGTTTGCTGCTGTGGCATGGGTTCAGTACCTGGCCTGAGAACTTCCACATGCTGCAGGTGAGGCCAGAAGGAAAAGAAGAATGAAGTTCCATGTTTTGGATATATTTTTACAGTACTGTCTTATCTGATGCTACTATATCTCATACAAGAGCAATAAAATAAGTACAAGTCCGGATTAGACTTAACAGTTTGGGAAATACCACATTTAAAACTTCTTAAAGACATTCTGGCACCCAAAATTTGGGCATGAATATGTAATCTGTGATTCTTTCTGGGGCAGACAAAAAAAAAGCTTATCAAAGAGAGACCCATGTCCAATCAGCTGGCATACTGAAAAGAAGCCTGCCTTTAACACACAACACTTGAGGCCTCACCCACTGCAAGATGTCCTCCGATGCCAGGTAAACTCAACTCCTCCCCAGTTTGCAAACTGGTCTTTCAACAAACTTCTAGGGAGTTCCCTTGTGGTGCAGCGGAAATGAATCCAACTAGAATCCATGAGGATATGGGTTCCATCCCTGGCCTTGCTCAGTGAGTTAAGGATCTGGTGTTGCTGTGAGCTGTGGTGTATGTAAGGAAAATGCAGGGGCAGTGAAGGGGAGGGGAAACAAATGGAAATGATCTCAACAGAGCCAGATCGTCTTTATTAGGCAAGGAGGGGCAGTAGAAAGTCTTAGAACAAGACTGGGCTACTGCATCGAGGGTTGGGGGGTTGAATGTTTAGGGGGGCTAAGTATGGAAATATTTTTTTTTTTGCTGAGGAGGTCTGTTTCTTGTCCAGATTGTTTTATCAGTTAAAGTTTAATGAGTCAGGTCCGGGGAAACAAAGGTTTCTGGGCTTGGACAATCGGTGTTTCTCTGGCATTTCCCTTGGTATTTTGGGGAGTCATTCTTCCGGAGAGAAAGGCCATTAAAGCTAAAAACCCTTCCTTCAATGTAGGTTGCAGACAAGGCTTGGATCCCACGTTGCTGTAGCTGTGGTGTAGGCCAGCAGCTGCAGTTCAGATTCAACCCCTAGCCTGGAAATCTTTTTTAGGGTGCGGCCCTAAAAAAAGCAAAAAAATAAAAATAAAAAACTTCTGCCTAACTTAGACTGCAGAAACTAATCTGTAAGGTTTTTTGGGTTTAGCCTTGTAGCTACGACTCCAAATAAATAGGATTTTGTGTCCAGGAGCAGTCTTACTGACCGCACAGTCCTCCCTGAGACAATATTTAAATTTGCTCCTGAAGCTTTCAAATGGAAGTGAGAAATGAGTCCAGAATAGATAATGAAGTGATTTCAATCTCTTTGTTTAATTGAATGAGAAAGTCAACTTTTCCAAACAATTAAGAAACAGAACTTATTTTATGGAGTTTGTGTTTTATTTTTAACTAGTTTTGGGTCCCAACAATATGCAAATAGCAGTTTTACAAATGTGAAAAATTAATAATTGAGTACATTTTGCAAGTATAATGTCTACCCTCTGCCCCACCAGAAGTGATGCAAATTGTAGTTTCCCAAGTGCCACAATGGCCAGCTGGAGGGAGTCCATCCGATTCCAATACGCAGCCCCACAGAAATGCACAGCTAGTTCTGAGTTCTGGAAGAGGATGAGGGAGACTGAAATCACAGTGCATCAGGCTTCAAGGTCTCTGTATATGTGTGCTTGGGAGGCTAATAAAGTGGTAGGTCAGTCCCTAATTCAGTTTGGCTTTTTTTAATGCTGCACTCTAGTGCCTGCAAACTTTTACCCATAAGGAGGAAGGACTGTGTAACTTAGTATGTGCCTAAGGCCAAAATGTCATTTCGCATATAAGGGAGTGCTGAGTTTGCTGTCAGCCTAGAGTTCCACTTCCCAGGGGCCCCTGCTAGAGTTAATTCGCATCCAGCAGTTGGGGAAGTCTTCAGAATGTTAAGACTGTCAGAAGCTGCAGCAGGGAGAGGTATGAGCTTCTACTTCTTCTAAGTAGCCAGTGTAGAGCTGGAGTCTGTTGGAAAAGGCAAGTGGTGAGGGGGGAGCAGAAAGCCCTGAGTTGCTCTCAACTCCACCATTTGCTAAGGCTGTATCTCTCCTCTCTTTGAGCCTTGGTCTTTTCATCTGTAAAATCCAGAATTTCATGCCTTCCTGGCATATTCTACAGGCTCTAGTGGCCATCCAATAAATAATGGATATAAAACTTCTTTTCCAACTGCAAGTCACTGTGTAAATGTGAAGTATTGTCAGATCACATCAATGAGAAATGTCATTTGAGCTAAAACTTCAAAGGAATTTGTCAGGCTGGAGGGGAACTTTCAAGCTGAGGGGCAAATTATGATCCATGCTGTAGAGGTACAAACATGCACAACATGTTGAAATGGCAGGCTATTCAGTGTACCTGAGTCCTGGCCAGGATGCCTATCATGATGGGACCAAAAAGAGCCTAAGTATGTGTGCTGGGGAGAACTTGTCAATGAAGAGCCATGGGTGCCTTCTTAGAGGCTGCAGGCATTGTCTTGAGATGGAGCGTAATCAAAAGCTTTTTTTTTTTTTTGTCTTTTTTGCTATTTCTTTGGGCCGCTCCCACGGCATATGGAGGTTCCCAGGCTAGGGGTCGAATCGGAGCTGTAGCCGCCAGCCTACACCACAGCCACAGCAACGCAGGATCCGAGCTGCGTCTGCAACCTACACCACAGCTCACGGCAAAGCCGGATCATTAACCCACTGAGCAAGGGCAGGGACCGAACCCGCAACCTCATGGTTCCTAGTCGGATTCGTTAACCACTGCGCCATGACGGGAACTCCCAAAACCTTTTTTAATACAGGTGGCCGTAAAAGTGGGCAACACAATTAAACTTCTATCATGGAAAATATGGCTGTGACATGTCAGATAGATTGGGAGCCAGAATGGAAACTACCAAAGTCTGAGGGCGGGGAGATCATGGAAGGTTATAGTTCAATCTAAACCTGAGGTTATAGTGATCGGTCTTACTTGGCAATCTGTTCACCTTGTTTCTTTGGCCCCAAATACGCCCACCATGTTTGTGAGAATGTGGCCAAGCCAATGAGATAGAAGGTGCAGATCTTACATCTACAGGGGCTGGACACGTCAGAAATGGGTAAAAGGTACTATAGCTCCTCACACAGGGTAAGTCAGATGCCTCTCCTTGCTCTAGGGCTCCAAGATAAATGAGGTCAGGGTTCCTTTGCCAAAGTTTTTCTTTGGAGAATCAAATTCCAGTTGTACCACCTAGAAGCGGATTCTAAATCAGGGGCAGGGGTGGGGGTTAGGGGTTGGTATCCTCCTCCACAAGATTACTTTTAAAGGGATGGTTAATTCTTTAAGTGTTACTTTTACCTAGTTGGACTCTCCTAACCCTCTGGAATCTAGAAAAGAAAAAGAAAGTGAGCCAAGCAGCTGAGCCCAGTGCCCAAATCGAAATCCAAGTTGCCCTCCCTCGGGCACTTGAGGATTTGGTAAGTCATGACATGACCTCCTCCCAAGAATGTTTCAATGTTTTCTCTTTTTTTTCTTTTTTTTTTTTTTGTTTCAATGTTTATGTGATATTTATGTTAATGTTTAAGTGTTTAAAATGTATGATATAGCCTTGAAAGAAAAAATCAGACTTAACCAGTTGAAGCTTGATGGTAATATGGAGACCAACATTGCCAACCCATGTGGGTCTCAGGACATGCCCCCACCCCTCATTCCTTTTTCACTTTGGTATCAAGCACATGCAGACTTCATAGGGTTTGACAATACAAGGCAGATAATTTTCTCAGGTTCCTAACTTATTAACAGACCAACTTGTTAAAAGACTAACAAAATCAATGTTAACAATTCTGAGAAATGGGAGTTCCATTGTGGAACAGTGGGTTAAGGATTCCAGTTGTCTCTGAGGCAGCATGGGTTCAGACCCTGGCCCAGCAGAGTGTGTTAATGATCCAATGTAGGTCACAGCTGTGGTGTAGGTCACAGCTGCACCTCAGATTCAGTACCCAGCCCAGGAACTTCCATACATTGAGGGTTTGGCAAAAACAAAACAAAACAATTCTCAGAAGTGATTTCTATTTATAAAGGAAGAATAACTGCTGTCCAGGAGAGAAGTCAACCTTTGTTTTTTTTGGGGGGGGGTGTTCATTAGTTTCATTAAAGTATAGTTGATTTTCAGTGTTATTTCCTTTGTACAACAGAGTGATTCGGTTATACACACACATGTCCATTCCCATATAGGTTATCACAGAATACTGGGTAGAGTTCTCTGTGGACCATCCATTCTATATACCATAGTGTGCATATGCCATCTCAAGCTCCCAGTCCTTCCCTACCCCCCACCCTTCCCCTTTGGTAACCATAGGATTGTTTCCAAAGTCTGTGAGTCTGCTTCTGTTTGTAAGTAAGTTCATTTGTATCCTTTTTTAGATTCCACATGTAAGTGATATCTTATGATATTTGTCTTTGTCTAACTTACTTCACTCAGCATGATAATCTCTAGGTCCATCCATGTTACTGCGAAGGACATTATTTCATTCTTTCTTATGGCTAAATAATATCCCATTGTATACCTGCACCATATCTTCTTTATCCATTTTATCTGTCAATAGACATTTAGGTTGCTTCCATGTCTTGGCTGAGAAGTCAACCTTTGTGAGGACTGGCTGGTCCTCCAGACTGACTCTGTATCCTCTAGCTCTGTACCTTTTCCGTTTCCTTTTCAGCCATCTGGGGTTCCATCTAAGTTTGTTCCAGTTCTCCAGAATGCCCACAAGAATACCGCTGGCTCTAGAAAGGGAAAAGGAGTGATGGTATTAACTGAATATGTTTTTGTGGGGTTTTTTTGTCTTTTCTAGGGCTGCACCTGAGGCATATGAAGGTTCCCGGGCTAGGGGTCTAATCAGAGCTGTAGCTGCCAGCCTATGCCAGAGCCACAGCAACTTGGAATCCGAGCTGTGTTTGCAACTTACACCACAGCTCACGGCAACACCAGATCCTTGACCCATTGAGCCAGGCCAGGGATTGGACCTGCAACCTCATGGTTCCTAGTCAGATTTGTTAACCACTGAGCCACAACAGGAAATCCCTAATACGTTTTGTTAGAGACCTGCAGAAGGCTGATGTCATTCAGTGGCTATTCCCTTGCCTGTGAGAGTATTTTTTTTATTATTATTATAGTTTATTTACAGGGTTCTGTCAATTTCTGCTGTACAGCAAAGACCCAATAATGCATATATACACACACACACACATACACACACACACACACACATTCTTTTTCTGGTAATATCTTCCGTTATGTTCCATCCAAGTGGTTGGATGTAGTTCCCTATGCTGTACAACAGGATCTCATTGTTTATCCACTCCAAATGCAATAGTTTGCATCTACTAACCAAAAACTCCCAGTCCATCCTACTCCTTCCCCCTCCCTTGGCAAACACAAGTCTATTATCTATGTCCATGTGTTTGTTTCTATTTTATAGATAGGTTCATTTGCGCCATATTTTAGATTCCACATATAAGTGATAGCATACGGTGTTTGTCTCTCTGACTTACTTCACTTAGTACAAGAATCTCTAATTGCATTCATGTTGCTGCAAATAGCATTATTTTGTTCTTTTTTATGGCTGAGTAGTATTCCATTGTGTATATGTACTACATCTTCTTAATCCATTCATCTGTCGATGGACATTTAAATTGTTTCCATGTCTTGGCTATTGTGAATAGTGCTGCAGTGAACATACAGGTGCATATATCTTTTTTTTAATTGATTTATTTATTTGGAAGACATTAATTCGCATATATCTTTTTCAATGAAAGTTTTGCCTGGATATATTCCCAGGAGTGGGATTGCTAGATGATATAGTAGTTCTATATTTAGTTTTCTGAGGTACCTCCATACTATTTTCCATAGTGGTTGTACCAGGTTACATTCCCACCAACAGTGTAGGAGGGTTCCCTTTTCTCCACAGCTTCTCCAGCATTTGTTATTTGTAGACTTATTAATGATGGCCATTCTGATTGGTGTGAGGTGGTACCTCACTATAGGGTATTGTTTTTTGTTTTTTGTTTTTTGTTTGTCTTTTTGCTATTTCTTTGGGCCGCTCCCACGGCATATGGAGGTTCCCAGGCTAGGGGTCGAATCGGAGCTGTAGCCACCGGCCTATGCCAGAGCCACAGCAACGCGGGATCCGAGCCACGTCTGCAACCTACACCACAGCTCACGGCAATGCCGGATCGTTAACCCACTGAGCAAGGGCAGGGACCGAACCCGCAACCTCATGGTTCCTAGTCGGATTCGTTAACCACTGCGCCACGACGGGAACTCCAGGTATTGGTTTTTTGAGACTTTTTTTTTTTTGGTGTATAAGTAATTCATCCTTAGTTATTGTTATTGAAGATTCCATTTCAGTCCACTATTTTTTTGGACATTTGCACCCAAAAAAAAATTTGTTTTATATAGTATTGCATAGGAATTCCCTGGTGGCTCATGGGGTTAAGGATCTAGTATTGTCACTGATATGGTGTGGGTTTGATCCCTGGCCCAGGAACTTCTACATTCCACAGGCATGGCTAAAAAAATAGTATTGCATAATTTTGAATATTTAGTTTCCTAGGAGCTCTGAAAGCTTTATTGAACTGGTAGCTATCCACTTTGACCTTATATCAGAACAATCAAACTTCCTTAAAACTAGAAAAAGAAATATTGCTGATCCATCAGACATTATAATCAAATGAGGGCCTGATCATGGTTTTGTGTATTTTTAACCCTGGTTGGCAATATCCTCTCCTCCTACTCTCCTTTACTCTCTTAGTCACAGGCCTTGGCTCAAAGTGACCTTTATCTGTTCCTCAAAACTCCTCTCAAGTGACCAGGATTTGCCTTAGGCTCTGAGGGTAATTCTTAAGTAGAGGAGTTCCAAAATTTTTTCCATAATTTTCACAGTGGTGGCATTAAATCCCTATATACCTTCTCCCGTGACTAATCCTCTTGACCTGTTTTTATACTGGAATATGGTTTGTTTGAAAATTAACAGTCACACTTCTCTACATTGACGCTTCCTGTGACTATAGAGCAGTTTGGTATACGTTACATTTCCTCTTTTATGATTGCTCAATGACTTCAAATAGCTATGAGTAACCGTGAAGGCACTGGCTGAGAGGGAATATCTTGCTTCCTTTCTCTAAAATCTCAATTGTCCTTGGGCTCCCCCAGCACTTTGATTTCATTTCTGATGTATTTGTCAATGCAATTACTTATTTACCTCCATCAGATCTTGAAGTTGGAGTTAACCATGTTTTTTTCCTATCATGCATCTGCTATGCTATCTTTCCCTAGTATCTGACCTATAGTAGATACTTTGTGTTAAACTGAATGAATTTGCCCTGATCGTGATAGTCAGACAGATACTGGCAGCTATTTCAGGGAGGTGAGTGATCAAAACCAACTAGGCTTCTGTCTGTACTAGATTAAGCATTTTACCAATTTCATAGGAAATTATGCGTAAAACTTGATAAAACATTCATGTAACTAATAATTAAAGAGGATAGATATGGGACAGTGGATATAGGGAGACCTCCTAGGAAAGATGAATGGGTTAGGAGTATTGTTTTGTTTTGTTTTTTTCCTTTCTTTTACCATCTTAACAGTTTTTCTTAGATTCTTTCCTTTTGAGCTGCCACATAACCTGAGTATTAGGGTTGTTTTAACCCCACCCTGGTTGCTGTAGTTGGTGAGTCATAGAAACCAGAGAAGCAAAAGACCAGTGAAATCATCTGGTTCATCTCCAAATTAGGGAGTGGAGCAGTGGGATTTGGGAAAGACTAAGCTCTCATTTGAAAAGAGAAAAGACAAACAATACAACCCACCCCCCCCACTCCACCCCGCCCCACCGCTGGCCGCTGCTGCAACTAGAGCTGCTTAGAGCAACTCTCCCATCTGTTTGCCTTTTGCTTCTAACACTGTCCTGGGATCCACCCTCATAGAAAGCAGTCAGGAATTCTTATCAATGGCCCCAGGAAAACCAGACGCCAAAGTGTTAAGCTTAGAGTCAGAACGGAAATTCTGCTGCCTGAGTAATAAGATCAGATGGTGATTTTTTTTTGGTCTTTTTAGGACTTTACCCTCAGCATATGGAAGTTCCCAGGCTAGGGGTCAAATTGTAGCTGTAGCCACTGGTCTAAGTCACAACCACAGCAACTTGGGTTCCAAGCCACATCTGTGACCTACATCCCAGCTCACAGCAACACGGAATCTTTAACCCACTGAGTGGAGCCAGCAATCAAACCTGCATCCTTATGGATACTAGTCAGATTTGTTTCCACTGAGCCACAAAGGGGACTTCCAGATGATGAATCTTAATGGAGTCTTAGAGAATTTGAAATTTTGTTTTAGCAAGGTCTTATAAATTTTAACAGCTAGCAAAAATACCTTACAGAAGATCTGGGCTTAAATGTTCAGTTCCCAGATGCATAAACTGAGATGAAGGCCTGCCTGGGTGGGAGTACAGACTCTCAGTCCCTTTCTCTCTGTCCTGATGACACAGTATCCCCCTCACAGTGCTCTCCTCCACTGTCCTCTTTTCCTCCTCCTTGTTCTCTTTTGCAATGTTGTTTGAAGAAATGGCAGAGATGATTCAGCATTCGTTTCTGTTCTTCCTGTTAGCCAAGCCTGACCCCTGGTTACCACCAAGGTCCTTGGGCCCCAGGGGCAAGTGGATGCAACTTCAGCCTCACCTGCAGCCTGTCTGCCCTGCTCCTTGGCTTTGTCCTCCTTGCTTCTGTGGTGTTCCTGCTGCAGAATCTTGGCTTCATCTCTTGTTCAGACTCTGCCCTTGTTCTTTGAAATTTTTAACAAATCATAATGTCCTTAGCTCGTCCCTTGGTACCTGGCATATGGCATAGCTCTACCCCAGCTTCCCACGTCCTCCCACATCTCTGGCCCTTGGGTTGCAAAATAGCTTCACACTACTTGTTCTTTGCCAGTGTCCCCTCACAGAATTTTTGGACATTATCAGTACTAATAGCATCTGTAAACTTCTGTGTCTAGTTATCTGAATATGTCATCACAGGTTCCCATCATTAGAAATCTAAATTCCTTTGCAACATTAGAGATATTTAACAGTTGCCTGTTATTTTTATTTTGATAATATTCTAGCAGTCTCTTGTTACCTTAAAGTGATGTTTCTCAGTCACAGCTATATGTTTGAATAACTTAAGGACTAAAAACATGCTGGGGGTTGATCCACAGTCTGATTTAAAACAATAATTTCTTATGGATTTATTCAATTACACAAGGGATACTCTTCCCAATTTGGACAAAAATGGAATGCAGAGAAAGAAGCCCACCAGTATTTGATTAAAAAAATGATTTATTACATATAAATCAGAGTAATAAATTACCTGTTAATAAAAGCACTTCCGTTTAGAAATCTTTACTGAGTCTGTTTTCATGAGTACATAAGGCCTGTTTATGTTTAGTGACATCCATGTGCCTCTATCTATTAATGTGCCTAAATCAGTTATATTTGCATATTAAGGATTGCGTTTTAGAGCTGAAAGAGCATTGGAAGATTTTTTAGTCAAAGCCCTCATTTTCCAGATAAGGAACAGAACCAGTGAGCCTGGGTGATTTGTCCAAGTACACCCAATTAGGATGGGAGCTAGGACCAGTACTTCTGCCTCCTGAAGTCACTGATGACTAGCACAGGAATCAGCAGTAGAGAATGGTCTAGCAAAGTCAGGTCTGTAAAGATGGAGAGCCTGTCATGGGTCCACACTGGGCAAGGTGCTAGAGTTGCAAAGATGGAACAGGGACCTCCCAGTCTGATGGTTTAGACCAATACACAAACAGTCATAGGACCATGAGGGAAAGAAGTACTACAAATAAGACAAAGGTTATATGAGTAAAGAAGTATGTTCTACCTTCCCATAAAAATCATGCCACAAGGTATCTTATTTATTATGTTAATTTGTTTAGCAACCCCCGCCCCGTCCCATGTAGTATATGAACTTTGTAAGCTCTGGCCCCACCTAGGTTGTATTGTCATAAATTATGATTAAAGGAATCTAAAACACACTTTTACTAGATTGAGTGTCAGCAGAGGGTGCTGTGATAGCCAACTTTTACTCTATAGTTTTTTAATTTTCTTGAGGATACATGAAAAATACCATCAAGAAGACCGAAGTTTTCCCCAAAATCTAGGTACAGGCTGTCATAATCTTAAAGTGTGAGCGGGAAGCCCTCTTTTTATTAGGTATATATCTTTTTCTTTTTTCCAACTATGTTTAAAATTATAGAAGTAACATGTATTCATTGTTAACAAAAATCAAATAATATAAAGAAGTGTATAAAATAAAAAGTGAGCATTCTCCTTTACAAGTACAGACCAGTCTTCTTTCTCAGCAGCTCATCTACATCAGCGTGGTGTATATCCTCACATATATTTGCATGTGTGTGTATATCCATGTATATACTCACACACATATGTAAGTATGTAAATGTGCAGTACATACATAAATATTAACACAAATACTAGAATCAAATTAGTCATATTAGTCTGACTGACATATTTAAAACTCAGGAATTGTGGAGTTCCCGTGGTGGTGCAGCAGAAACAAATCCGACTAGGAACCGTGAAGTTGCAGGTTCAATCCCTGGTCTCGCTCAGAGGGGTTATGGATCCGGCATTGCCATGAACTGTGGTGTAGGTCACAGACGCGGCTGGGATCCTACATTGCTGTGGCTGTGGTATAGGCCAACAGCTGTAGCTCCAATTAGACCCCTAGCCTGGGAATCTCCATATGGTGCAGCAAAAGCAGCAACAACAACAACAAAAAACTCAGGAATTGTAAGGTCTTCAAAGTTTAAAAATATTGAAAACACTCAAAATGTATCTAGTAGAAATTTAAAAAGGTAAAAACATTCAAGGTGTAGGTATCTTTATGTGTGTTTTCGTACTCACCAAACATTTTATTTCATGAAAAATGCTGTCCTATTTGAGCAAACTCTTATGATTAAGCCATATATTTTTTTTATTACTGAATTAGGATTTTTCCAGACACTTAACACCTCAGTATTTGTATATATATTTGTGCAACATTATGTGGAAAATGCTCCTTGAAGGAACAACAGAGACTGGTAGAGTTTGAAATATTTATCCTTTGACTTGATAAACT
Source organism: Phacochoerus africanus (assembly GCF_016906955.1). Lineage (NCBI taxonomy): Eukaryota > Metazoa > Chordata > Mammalia > Artiodactyla > Suidae > Phacochoerus > Phacochoerus africanus. Next base: position 113,634,638 of record NC_062545.1, read on the forward strand.
GTAAAAATGCAACAAAATGTGCTGAGGCAGGAAGTGAGATGCTACTCTGATGGCTCAGGAAGCATCCCAATATCTCAGCAACTTAATATAAGAATGATCATGATGGGATGGCTATTTGTAGCCAAATCCATTTTCATAATGTTTTATATATCAGTATTGTCACTTAGTATGCCAACGAGACACAGGTTTACTCTCACATTCTACTTTCTCTTCTATTTTACTAGATATTTTTGAAAACTGTCTGTATCGTCAGTCTACTCTAGCTTCAGTCAACAACACAACACAGGTATTTCATTTTTTTTTTTCTGCTTTTTTAGGGCTGAACCTATAGCATATGGAGAGTCCCAGGCTAGGGGTTGAATCAGAGCCAGCCACAGCCACAACCACGCAAGATCCAAGCTGCTTCTGTGAATTACACTGCAGCTCATAGCAACACCGGATCCTTAATCCACTAAGCAAGGCCAGAGACTGAACACACATCCTCATGGATCATAGCTAGGCTTGTTACCACTGAGCCACAATGGGAACTCCCAGGTATTTCATAAATTTAATTTAGCCTTACTGATGAGCACTTAGGGTATATCAACTTTATAATGCTACAATAAAAATCTTTATACATGTATTGGCGTGGTTGGTTATGACACCCTTTTCAGGATAACTTTCTAGAGGCAAAAATCACTAAATCAAAGGGCATAGATGTTTTAAATATTTTTAATAGATACTGCTACATTGCCTGCCCACTAGTAACTTGTAAGACTCCCCATTTCAGCCATTTCCAACCACACTAGATACTGTCAGCCCTTTAATTTTTGTCAGGTGAGTTCAAGTATGAATAAGGGCAAGGCAATGTGTTTCTGGAGAGAAGTCCCTATAGGATACTAACAGAAATCCCTAAAAGATACTGAGTAAGACAGTGTCAGCACAACAGGTAACAAACAAACACCTGTCCTCAGGGAGCTCCTGCCTAGGTACAGAGACCAACAAATATAAGAGTAATAATGCAAGGTGATAGTTGAGCTTTAACAGTGCTAGACACTCTGGCCCAGTGGGATTGGGGTGTTTCTGGAGTGCTGGAATGCAGGTTCAATCCCCATCCAGGCACAGTGGGCTAAGGACCCTGTGTTGCTGCAGTTGTGGGGTAAATCTCAACAACAGCTCAGATCTGATCCCTAGCCAAAAATAAATAAATAAATAAATAAATAAATAAATAATAAAAGTGAAGAGAGAGTGCTTCCTTAAAAAAAAAAAAAACAAAAAAAACTCTTGGGTTTCTGCTGTGGTGCATTGGGTTAAATCTGACTTCAGTGGCTCAGGTCACAGAGGAGGCTCAGTTTTCATCCCCAGCCCAGCACAGTGGGTTAAAGGATCTGGCATTGCTGCAACGGCAGTGTAGGTCTTAGCTGTGGCTCAGATTCAGTCCCTGGCCCAGGAATTTCCATATACTGCTGGTGCAGCCATTAAAAACAACAACAAAACTGTCTCGAGAGACAGATTAGAGCCAAATCTGCCTGATGGGCTTGGGAAACACTTTCTTTCATGAGAACATAACATTTGCTCTGAGGCTTGAAGGATGAGGAGAAACTCATCACTGAGGAAAGTGGGAAAGGGCATTCCAGGCAGGGAAGCTGCATGCAGAAAGGCATGTGGAGGCCCCATTGTGACCAGCAGTGGTGCAAAGTGAGAGTGAAGGGAAACATGACTGTCACGTCCCTCGTCCCTTGGACCCTACAGAGAAGGGTTTCCAGAGAGCAGTGTTTGTCATCAGAACTGTTTCTTAGAAAGGTATTCTGGGTGCCTTGTCGAGAATGAATTGAGACAAAAAGTATATGTTATAGCTGGGAAAGAGAGGTTGGCATTACTGTGGATGTTTCCCTGAAAATATCCCCAAACAAAACAGAAATTGCAGTTTGTCCACACTGAGTTCTTTCTGTGGTTTGAGTCACAGTCCCTTAATTTGAGAAACATTTGTTGAAACCTTACTCTTGAGTTCAGTAGGGCTTGATGCTGAAAGGGCTCAAATAACAGCTGATGAAATAGCCCCTGTTTTCCCAACCCCTACAATATACTGGGCGCTTTTTATACTTTCATCTTCCCACCCGTCTTGCAGTATCACAAATGAGAAAACCGAGGTTTTGGAAGATTTCAGAGGGACAGGAAGAAGTGGCAACAGAACAATACCCTGGGGCTGGTTCCCGCCAAGCCCCGCTCCTATTAACTGATTCAGTCTCTGAGTCTCTTCTTCCTCTCTCCCTCCCTCCCTTCATCGTCTCTCGTCTTTTAATTTTTATCTTTGGCTAAGTCTTACAAGTGATTTTTCTAAAAGCCACGTATTTACACATGAATTCTATATGACTCTATATGTTACAAATAAGCTTATTTATTAGTAACAGAGACTGGATGTAGGTAATTTCAATAAGGTAGAAATTTCTTTTTCTCTTTGGAGTAAAAGAAATCTGGAGGAAAGCATTTCAGGATGGAATTGATGGTTGTACATTCACCAGGGAAACAGTCTCGTCCTGACTTTTTGCCCTGTGCTTTTGTTATCATCCTCAAGCTTGTCGTTGCCCATTCTTTGGGCCTAGTTCTCAGCTTCCAGTTTTCCACAAGGTCCACAGTAACTGAGGGACTCCAGACATCACATCAAGTATTAGGCAAAGGAAGTAGGAGAAAAAAGGGGGGTCAGAGCAAAAAGACCAAAACAAAACAAATGACAACAGCAGCAACAAAAACCTCATGCCAATTGTCTGTTTCCTTTTTAAGGAGATTTTCATAAAATCCTACCTCATTAATTTCATTAGCTGATTCTCAGCTAAAAATTAAATAGACACATCTAATTCCAAAGAAGCTGAACATTGTAATCTAAGCTGAATACATTGCTCCTCACTTTAAATAAAAAGGTTTTGTTGCTAAGGAAAAAGGCTGACTACGGGAGTTCCTGTTGTGGCTCAGCAGGTTACGAACCCAATTAGTATCCATGAGGATGCTGGTTTGATCCCTGGTCTTGCTCAGTGGGTTAAGGATCCAGCATTTCTGTGAGCTGCAGTGTAGGCCAGCAGCTGATGCTCCAATTTGACCCCTAGCCTGGGAACTTTATTTGATACAGATGTAGCCCTAAAAAGCAAAAAAGAAATAAAAAAACCTGAATGTGTATTTAATCAGGAATTTGTATTTTCCATACCTTATGCATACAACACACACACACACACACACACACACACACTCCTGGATAGCAATTACTTACCTTGATTGACAATACCCATAACTTCTGCTCCCCAAAGCCAAACATTGTAGACATTTGTAGCTATTTCTTGTGGAGATTCACCAATATATTTCTAAATAACTTGCCAGTATTTTTTAATTTATCAGTTTTAAATAGTATCTATTGTGTAAAATGAAAAATAACAAGTCTTTTATTCCTCACACACATAAACATATACTCTCAAAATGGTTACATTGTTTTTCTCTAATATTGTTTACAGAATTATGATTATAGAAGCTAAACCTAGCCATGTAATATACTATGTTTACATTTCTGTCTCATAGCAACTGTTTCAGGTATATAATGCTGCATAACTAACCACCTCCAAAATGAGTTTCTTAAAACAATACGAATGTGTTTTGCTCACAAGTTTGCAATTTGCACATAGCTTGGTTGGCTCAGCTTCAGCTGGGATGGCTCAACTGAAGGCTAGATTGTCTACTTTCAAGATAGGTCACGTAGATGTCAGGTTGGTACTGGTGGTGAGCTGTAGACTTCAGGTCCTCTCCACAGGCTGCTTGGGCTTCCTCATGGCATGGTGGCTGGATTCCAAGGCACATGTCCCAAGTAAACAAGGTAGAAATACATTAATGACCTAGCCTCAGAAGTCACATAACATGACTCAGGCTGGGTTCTGTTGGTCAGATAATTTACTACAGGTTCTGAGATTCAAGGTGAGTGGGCATACCCTCTTACTCTTGGTGGGGAGTGCAAAATTCTAGATCATCTAGGATGGGAAATATTGTGGTCATCTTTGGAGAATATAGTATGTTGTGTCTTAGTCCATTTGGGCTGCTATAACAAACTGCCATGGATTGTGTGGCATATTTACAGTAGAAATTTATTTCTCACAGTTCTGGAGCTGGCTAATTCCAAGATCAGGATTGGGAGAGGACCCACTTCCCTGGTTCACGGACAGCCATCTCCTCACTGTAACTTCGTGTGTGGTAGGGTGAGGGAGCATTCTAAGGCCTCTTTTATAAAAGTGCTAATCCCTTATGAGGGTTCTGCTTTCATGACCTAATCACCTCCCAAATGTCCCATTTCTAAATACCCTCACATGGAGGATTAGGCCTCAAGACATGACAGGGTCAGGGGGTGGACGTAAACATTCAGTTTGGAGTTCCTGTCGTGGCTCAGTGGTTAACGAATCCAACTAGGAACCATGAGGTTGTGGGTTCGATCCCTGGCCTTGCTCAGTGGGTTAAGGATCTGGCGTTGCCGTGAGCTGTGGTGTAGGTCACAGACACAGCTTGGATCCCATGTTGCCGTGGCTGTGGTGTAGGCTGGCGGCTACAGTTCCGATTAGACCCCTAGGCTGGGAACCTCCATATGCCACTGGTGTGGCCCTAGAAAAGACAAAAAACAAAAACAAAAACATTGTTTATAGCATGCTGCACTAATGTTTTGTTTTCTAGGAACATTCCATTTAATAGCTTTTCTTGTTACATTCACTAATGTATTCCCAAGCCACCCATTGAAGCTGTTAGTTTTTTCTCAGTACCTTGGAACACTTGGGGTAATTGCTTCCTCCCACTCTTTTTTTTTTTGTCTTTTCGCCATTTCTCCAGCTGCTCCTGCGGCATATTGAGGTTCCCAGGCTAGGGATCAAATGGGGGCTGTAGCTGCCGGCCTACTCCAGAGCCACAGCAACTCCGGATCCAAGCTGCGTCTGCAACCTACACCACAGCAACGCCAGATCCTTAACTCATTGAGCAAGGCCAGGGATCGAACCCGTAACCTCATGTTTCCTAGTTGGATTCGCTAACCACTGAGCCACGATGGGAACTCCCTCCCACTCTTTTTGAGGCCTTCATGCCAGCGCCTTCAGTCCTCTTTGCCAGCGTAGATTGGTTGCTCTGTATACCTGTTACACAGCTGTTGTTCCAAGTTCTTGCTTCTCCATTATTCTGGGAATTCTGTTCACTTATTTTTGCACTGAATGCCTCATTTTCTGGACCCAGTGCTTCCGATTGTTGCTTTATTCTCCCGTTTTGGTGACGTATATCACTCAGAAGTCTCCTGAGAAAGGGTGTGTTGTGGGATGAATGTGGCCCCCAAGCTTATGTGTACAGCCTAAGCCTCAGAATCAGTGAATATTTCCTGATTTGGAAAAAAAAAATGGGTCTTGGCACATATGACTAAGTTACAGATCTAAGATGAGGTTATTCTTAACTTCCTAGGTCCTAAGTCAAGTGAGAAATGTTCTTCTCAAAGACAGAATAGGAGAAGAAAATGTTCTTCTCAAAGATAGAAGAGGAGAAGACAAAGGAACAGAGAAGAGGACCTTGTGAAGATGGAGGAAGAAACTGGAGAGATGCAGCCAGAAGGAATATTGACGGCCAACAGGAGCTGGAACAAACAAGGAAGGATTCTCCCTGAGAGCCTCCAGAAGGAGTGTGGCCTGCTGATACCTCAATTTCACACTTCTGACTTGCAGAATTGCAAGAGAATACATTTCTGTTCTTTGAAGCCACCAGGTTTGTGGCAATTTGTTATGGCAGCCCTAGGAAATGAACACAAGGCACATAGGCATAAACACCATTTTTGGAAAACGTTAATTAGATATTAGACTTTTGCATATGTATCATCAATTCCTATCATTATTCAGTATGATGCTCAAATTACCCCCAATTTTAACCAGTGAAAACCTCTTCAAGGTGGCTTTTCTGTCTTTTTGAAATGTTCCCATCAGTCATTTAGCACAAAGCTCACCACGTATTTTCTCTGTCCCACCTCTGGAATCAGCCATTGCTCCACGAACTGGTTCATTTATTGAGGAATAGTATTTAGAAGCTAGTTTCTGAGTCTTGAGTATCAGACTTCTTCTTTCTAACCCTTCATATATGAGGTGTTTTTTTAAATCTCTGGAGTCATTTAGGAACTTCTCCCTGGCCCCATCCACTATTCTGAAATGTCACGATAATGTGCCTTTGGTTTGTTTTTCCATTTATTGTGGTTTTTTTCAATCTAAAAAATTCATGGCCTTCAGTTCTAGAAAATCATCTTCAGTTATTTCTTGATGATTGTCTCTTCTCCATTTTGCCTGTTTTTCTTTCTGGAACCCTTATTATTTGAATGTTGGGTTTTCCAGATAGATCTTTTTCCTCTTTTAGCCAAGTCTTCAAATATAAGACATTGTTGTATACTAATTGCATATAACAAGGCTGAAGGTGATAGCAGTTTTATGGTTAGTGAGAGTCTAAACCATCTAAAGTAGAGGACCTGGAGACAGCTTGTCTCACTGAAGCAGTGGTGCTATGTGAGAGATAAGCTGTAATGGAAAAAGCAGTAGATTGAAAGGCAGACAATTACCTTCTAGCCTCAGTTCTGCCACTTACTAGTTTAAGGATAGTGGTAGATTGTCTGCAAAGGTGATTGCCAACAGTTCCTTCTGCTCACAGAAAACATATGTCCCTCCCTTTATGGTTTTTTTGGTTTTTGTTTGTTGCCAGAAAGACAAAGACAAATACCATATGATATCACTTATAACTGTTTTCGAATTTTTTTTGTCTTTTGTCTGTTGTTGTTGTTGTTGTTGTTGCTATTTCTTGGGCCGCTCCCACGGCATATGGAGATTCCCAGGCTAGGGGTTGAATCGGAGCTGTAGCCACCGGCCTACGCCAGAGCCACAGCAACGCGGGATCCGAGCCATGTCTGCAACCTACACCACAGCTCAGGGCAACGCTGGATCGTTAACCCACTGAGCAAGGGCAGGGACCGAACCCGCAACCTCATGGTTCCTAGTCGGATTCGTTAACCACTGCGCCACGACGGAAACTCCTGTTTTTGTATTTTTAAGGCTGCATCATATGAAGATTCCCAGGCTAGGGGTTGAATTAGAGCTATAGCCACTGGCCTATGCTGTGGCTGTAGCGTAGGCCTGCAGCTGTGGCTCTGATTTGACCCCTAGCCCAGGAACTTTCATATGCCAAGGGTGTGGCAGTAAAAAGAAAAAAAAAAGTACATGAAGACAAAAAATTCGCTAAATAAAGATCTGTTTGGTTTGCAAGCAGCACTGTAGCCAGTGAAAGATGTGCAAAGTAAGAAATGGCCTTAGGATAAAGATGTAATCACATGTGGCTGTAAAATCTTTTTTTTTTTTTTTTTTTTTAGGATCTGGAAAGATTTAATGTGGTAATTTGAAGACCATCTCAGGGCTTCTACAAAACTTAAGTGTCTTGTTCCAACCTGACAAGCCCAAAGTAAAAAGAGTGTTCTGTTTTTAAAAAGAATAATCAATGTGAATTTTGGAGCATGGAGTTAGCCTCATTAAGATTTATAGAAATCCAAAAGTTTTTGAGAAAATTGGATATGAATTTTAGAGCACGAAATGAACCTCAGTAAGATTTATAGAAAACCTATAAAATGTTTTTTTCTTTTTTTAGCTGCACCCGTGTTATATGGAGGTTCCCAGGCTAGGGGTTGAATTGGGCCACAGCCACAGCAATGCAGGATCCGAGCCACGTCTTCCATCTACACCACAGCTCATGGCAACACCAGATCCTTAACCCACTGTTCAAGGCCAGGGATTGAACCCACAACCTTCTGGTTTGTAGTTGGATTCGTTTCCGCTGCGCCATGATGGTAACTCCAAAATCCTACAAAATCTTAAGGATAATTGTATGAATGAATGAGCTGTCAGGTTGCCAGTTCAAAATGAAAAGACATTTCTGGACCTTTGAGTTTCTACTGGCGTGAAAGAGATTGAGAAAACTACTTAACTACAAATATGGACCATTCCTTAAGGAAAGCCATCTCAGAGAGTGGAGTCAAGAGTGGGGAGAAGCAAAGCCAAAAACTGATGAGATGATGCATTAAAACAAGAATTGGCAAACTAGGGCCCATAAAACCAATCCAGGCTGTTGTTGCATAAGCCCAGAAGCTAAGAGACCTGGCAACTTTAGCTTTTGTTTCTTGAGAGCCACCTGCCATTACTGATGTAAAGAGGAAAACCTGGCAGATGAGTGTCCAAGGGACAGAGAGACCCAGCCTGCTCTCAGCCATTCCAGCAACCCCAGTGGAGGCACCAGCCCAGTGAGTGAAATTCCTTTCCATCGTACCACTTCAGCTGAGCTGCCCCACCCAACATCATGGAGTAGAGACAAGCTGTTCCGAGTCCTGTCCAAATTACAAAATCATGAGCAAATAAATGGTTGTTTATGTTTGAACCACTCAGTTTTGGTGATAATTGGTGGGACTGCAATAAGCAACTTGAGTGCACTGTTTAATCTCTGGACTAGGTAGGAGACGTTATTTGGGCTCCAGTTTATTCATCTATACTAATCAAGGATTGGACAAAGTAGTGTCTCTCTTTTTTTTTTTTTTTTAATTGGCTTTAGCAATTTAGTTGGCTGTTACTGGAGCAGATTTATTTATTTATTTAGCCACTCTTTCAGCATGTGGAAGTTCCAGGACAGGGATCAAACCCATGCCACAGCAGTGACCTGAGCCACAACAGTGACAATGCTGGGTCTTTAACCTGCTGAGCCACCAGGGAACTCCAAATTAGTGTCTTAAGGTCCCTCTCTACTCTAACATGCTATTTTTGGGTGAATAATTCCATTCTGTTATTCTGTAGTTTTTAGTAAGTGCCTATGCCTGCTAGCTAGGCACTATTAGTAGTGAGTGCAGCAGATAAAGTGTGAACAAAATAAAGTTAAGGCTTTAGAGGAGACCATGCAGACATAATCTGAGATCTGTTGTAGTAACCATTCTCCTAGCCATGGGGGGAAAAACAAGAAAGGAAAAAGGATCTTTGCACTCAGCCATTCAAAACTTCTTTTATAGAGGCAGAACTGGCCCTACATTGCTCAGAAATAGCAAACTGTGACTTCTAATAGCTTCATTTTTCTGATAACAACAGTGTGACGTTCTGTAGCATAAAGCAAACTCTGACTATTGAACAGATATGTATGTTTGGATTTGCTGGATGCCCTAGATAAGCAAAAGCATTCTTTTGGATACTTGGCTTTTAGGTAGTCCACAGGATTTGAATTAAATCTTATCTTCTGTAGAGGGCCTATAACAGCACAACTAGGAGTCAGAGGCTGTGCAATCAGCCCTGAGAAGAGAAAGAGAGTCAGAATCTTGTCCACCATTATTATCAGCCTGTGTTCGCCTTCTGTTCCAAAACGTTCAGGGAGTAGGCAGAAAAACACAATTTCTGGCTTAAAAGTTTTCAGCCTAAATTGAATAGCTCTGAATGTAAATCAGAAATTGTATGAACAGAGTTGCTTTCTTTTCTATTTGTCCTTCTGACAGTGCCAATCGTGTTTCATTCTGAGTGAAAGAAATGGGTTGAGTGAGCTCTGAGTTGAGTGTCCAGAGGCCCCGTTTGTGGTCTGGATTTGACTTTGAGCTTGGCAACGATGTCTTGGCCTTGCCATTTTCTGATTCCCAGGAGTGAAATGATACTGAAGAGAAAAAATGGACGGTAACATAGGTGGAAAATTAAAACACAGAAGCATCAAGACCAGAAGAGAGCTACGTGAGGTGTATGAAAGGAATTAAAAGGAGCCAAGGGCGATCTTTTGGATTCTTAGCATAACTTTCCCTCTAGTTTGAGGTTTGAATACAGTGTTTACGCAGTCATACACAAAACCATGTTTGTCTGCATGTTGCCGCTGCAGTTCGTGGAAAGAGCATGGAAGAAAATGAAAAACTGAACAAAACCAGGGAACTTACTGAGAGGCTGAGAGGGAAACAAAAGCAAACCAAACAAAAAAATGGCAGTTGGGAAAGAAGGAAGGGAGGAAACTTCTTTGTTGGAACTCGAGGTTCTAAACCATTGGCCCCACCCAGTCCAAGGCTGCCTGCCACGAGGACTCGCAGTGCAGAGCTGCTCCACACGGGAGGCTGAACGGTCCCGGGAAGCGTGGAGGGAAACGAAGGGCGCGCTCAGGCAAAGGGCGCCTCCCCGGCGGGGCGGGGGGTGGTAGGTAAGAACTTGGCTCCAGGTTTGGGCCCCCTAACGCGCCACCCAGCTCCCACCGTAGTTCCACGCCTCGCAGCGCGCTCGGAGGCGGGGGCGGACCAATCGTTTGCCCGCCGGGACCGTGTGGACCGTCCCCCCCTCCCCCCCACCCCCCCGCCGCCTCCGCGCGCTCCTCCCAGGAACTGCCGGTCAGAGGTTAAGCTAATATGTGTGCAGTCGGTAACCGGGAGCTGAATGCCAACGGCTCAGCTCGGGGGAATCACGATTTATGTTTCTTGGCACAATTCTTCCTTCCATTGCATTGACGCCTTAAAAAAAAGTGACATGGCCAAGCTCAGAGTCGGCTCAAGTCTTGCCAATTTATAAATTGAGCCGGGGCTGAGAACTTGACGTGGCGCTCCAGAAGTAAAAGAGGAAGGGAGGAAGAAACGAAGCCGGTACTGGGCCTCAAGGAAGCCTCGGCGGCGCTTTACCGGAGGGCAGGGCCGTGGGCGCGGGTGCCGCTCCCACTGGCGCGGCCCGGGGAACGTTACAGGGCGAGGCGGACCCTGCGGGCGGCTGGCGGGCTGGGGAGGGTGAGTCACCCCGACTCCCGACTCCGGGTGCGAGTGGGCCAGGGCAGGGGAAGGCGGGGCGGGGCGGGGCGAGGCGGGCCTCGGCGGGGAGGATGTGGTGGCTATAAAAGCCCCACCCAGGTCAGGCAGCTCCGCTCTGCATTTGGGGACGCTCGCAGCGCTCAGCGCCCGGCCCAGGTAAGCGGGGCGCCTCGTCCGCCCGCTATGGCCCTGGGGCCACCGCGCTAGCGGGGTGCAGAGAGGCGGGGAAGGAGACGGCCTTGCAAAGAGAAGCTCCAGTGGTGGGGACCCCGAGGCTGTCTGGGGAGAGGGCTGGAGAGTCCGTCTGCTCCAGGGGCACTCTGGGGAGAGGGCATAGTGAGGATCTGGACTGGAGTGAGGGGGGGCCAGGTGCGCCCCAGCCCGGGGAGTGCAGGGCAGAAGAAGGGGGTTGGGCATCCCATCCCCGAAGTGCTCGCTGGAAGCCCGGAGAAGTGGCGCCAAGAGAGGGGCGGGGGGCGGGGGGAGGCCCCGCATTCCAGACGGGCCAGACGCGGCGGGGGGCAGGGTGTGGCCGCCCTGGAGCCCCGGGTCTGGTGGAGAGCAGACAGACTTACGGCACCCTCCACGCGTAACACGACCCTCTAGAAAGAAATCCCCACCTGTTCCAAGTTACTTTACTTGAAACAGAGGCGCATTTGTGGAACTTGTGCCGACTAGTAGAAGGGAAGCAGTGAGGGGAGGATGAGGGGTGGGAGCTGTTAGCAGCGGCCCCCTGCTCCAGTCAAACAAAACAGAATGAAGAAACCTCATTCTCCTTTGTCTAGATTATCTTGTAAGAGCAACTTCTGATTTCCGTGTATCCTTCCCTACTTGGTTGACCACTTTTGCATCTGGAAGGAAGTGTCCCCCAACCCCGGGGTTCTGTGGGGAGGGTTGTCACTGACTGACTTGCACTGATGCAGCAGTGAGTCAGGGACGGAAGGTACAGAAAAGGGCGTGGCCCCTCAGGCCGCTGCTTGGGAGTTCTGTGAGGACGCCAATTCCTACCTTCCTCATAGGGTTGTCATGAAGATTCCAAAAAACACGTTCATTCAAAAATAAATATGTAGGGAGTTCCCGTCGTGGCGCAGTGGTTAACGAATCCGACTAGGAACCATGAGGTTGCGGGTTCGGTCCCTGCCCTTGCTCAGTGGGTTAACGATCCGGCGTTGCCCTGAGCTGTGGTGTAGGTTGCAGACACGGCTCGGATCCCGCGTTGCTGTGGCTCTGGCGTTGGCCGGTGGCTACAGCTCCGATTCAACCCCTAGCCTGGGAACCTCCATATGCCGCGGGAGCGGCCCAAGAAATAGCAACAACAACAACAACAACAACAAAAACAAAAAAAAATATGTAAAGCACATTGAAAACATTAGGTGCCATACAACACAAAGTGTCCTTATTTTTGTGTTAAGATTTGCCATTTTAAAGTTATTTAAAGGTATTCTCCATCTGTGTACAGAAGAGCAGTTAACCTCATGGGTACGTATTGGGTCTTTACCAAGAACCATAGTGTTCTGGAGTCCAGGAGTCTGTTCCCCGACACTCAGAGGACTCTACTATGGGTTCTATCCAAGTGTGCCTAACTGTGCTTGTCTGGAACTTGGTTATTTGGGATGCCGATTTCACTTTCCCACTGAAGCAATGTTATGGAAGGCGCTTAATTTGTCAGACTAGCCCAGAGACCCTGTGTGCGCTGAATCAAAAATACTGATAATATATGTGGAATTTGGGAGGTGGGCTGTTGGGGAGCGAAGGGAAAGTGAAAGGGTGGGTTAGGGAGGATATGGAGATAAAAAGAATAAATCACTGAAACATTTCACTGGAACTTTTTCTTCATTTTAAGCTTGGTCCTCATTAAATTATTTTAATTGTAAAATTATATCTTTGTCACCCTCCCCACTTTTGTCTCTCTTCCTCCTGATTCTTTGAAGACCCACGCCCCTGCCAAATGGCAAAAGCCCATCCCTGCTTATCCAGTTCTGCATTCCCCTCCTTGTATATCTAGCTAGAGACTAGCAGATTGAATCCATATTCATTAATATTCAATACTAGGAATGGCTGGTGGTCCTAAAATGCCCAGCATCCTAGGGGAGTTGTATTATTTAAAAAAAACAACAAAACTTTTTAAACATAAACATCTGTAATTTATAGGATTTGAGGCTATGGAATTAAGGAGCCACATAATAGACAATGTGAAGGGAGATTTTAGATGAGGTCCATTTGAGGGTCCTTTGTGGTCAGTGGTGTTAAGACCATCTCGCAAAGCACTCTCTTCTCTTCTAGCTCCATCTTTTACCTCAAAGCTTCAATCAAGGCTTTCTCCAGGAGTTTACAGTGCATCTACAGTGGAAGGGTGTGACCATCAGTGTAAATTTTTTTAGTTGAAGTTTTATGATTTGGAGACCACCTGGATTTTGTGATTTCCTTCTGTGCCAAATGGCTTGCCTGCTGTAAATGCACAGGAAATACTGCTGACTTACTGGTTTTGATCAGGAGCTTGGTTTTGGACTAGAGTCTCAATATTTAACATCCGTGTCTTTGAGCTATTAAAGTACTGTATCGATTAACATCCTGGGCGGTGGTGGCCATTAGTTTCCTGACTAATTTCTAATTTAAGTAGTTTTCCTGGCAAGGTAGGTATCTGTCTGTAATTGCTATTGATTTTGAGGGCTGTAGGCTCTTCCTGCACTGTTGGGCCTGGAATCTGGTCTTGATCTTTGCTTGTGTGGGCCTGCTGAAGTGTTTCTCACTAACTGAAGGTGGGTGTGTCACAGAAAAGTCTCAGGCTCTCCTGAGCTGCTTCAAACATCTGTTCATTCAATAGTGTTTATTATACCATGTTGTATTCACAGGTAGAAGCACTGGGGATACACCAGTGACCAAAATAGAACAAAAACAAAGAAAATCTCTGCTCTTTAGACTTTAAATCTAGTGGGGAGAAAAATATTAGAGACAAAAATGAGTGAGTTGCATAGACAGTGAATTTTGAACTTGGCCCTTTCCCCACTTAATATTGGTTTCCAAATTTGGTTGGGACTCATTTTCCCTTTAATCCAGCTCTCCCACAGACCTGAGCATCATATTTAACCTGCTTTAGGGAAGGTGTGGTTTAAAGTTATCATGACTTGGCCTGCCTTCCAGATTTGTAAGACTAGAAATGAAATGCTCTTTTTTTTCTTTTGCATGTGGGAATCCACCTCCCTCATAGTCCCTGGTGCCACACCCTGTTCTGGCTGTAGGCTCCATCAGAGGAAATTCCTGTCCTTTAAAAAAATTTTTTTTCCGCTTCTTCATTGTCGGCTGTATTTTTCCTCTTCCAGTTGCCAGAGACGGTCGCCAGCTACTTGGTTGGGGCACAGGTCAGCAATCGGGGTCAGAAGATGCCCAGGCCTGTTCTTCTGTGCGGTTCCACTGAGATTACCTCCAAATCTCTCTCCCAGGGAGCACTCTGAAGTTTTTAACTTCCCTGAGCTCTGTCCTATCAGAAGACAGTGTAGCATTCAAGTGGTCTGAGTTAATACTCCCCAGGCTTGGTGTGGAAAGTTCTGACTCCAGGGAGCAGCTGTCCCATGGAATCCTTGCCCTTTGTCTCTCTGCCACACCCAGTCTCCACACTCCCAGTTCAGAGGAAATCAGAGTCCCAAGGCCACTTGCAAACCCTTCCTCCTTGCCCCTCCTTCCCTGCCTTCCTTACTGAAGATGTGGGTAACATTTCTACATTGTCTTGTGGACAGAGCTGGACCTAAGGGACCCCGGTGGTAAAGAGGGGGGTGTTGGGCAGGGTGTGTGAGGGGAGGTGAGCCACATGTGATGAGATGGAGGCGGTATCCGGAATTGATCTACCAGGCTTTACAGAGATTGGAACCTCCGAGGCTGGGAACTTAAGCCTCAGCTCTGAACATATGGAACCAGACCTGCACTTGAGATATTCTGAGGAAAAGAAAGAATTGAGGAGGAGTGTATTAGAAAAGGGGGGGGGAGACAATTCAGAAAGACCCAGTGTGTGTAAACCATCCAGAAATGTGAGTACAAAACGCTTACACTGCAAGGCATGGCTCAGACCTATGAGGAAATGGGAATGAGTAAGACAGAAACCCTGTGGGAGGATAGAGTGGAAGAATGCCTTTGTACACTGAGCTCTGATATTTCACAGACACAGCAAGGGAGACAGGAGTGCAGGGCAGGGAGAGGGGCAGGAGAAAGGTAACAGTGTGTTTTGTATCCTGAAGTCTCATGAGAATGTCAGCTGATCCAGATTGAGTGCTCCCAGTGGAGGGAACTTGGAGAGCCTGGGCCTGAGGTTGTGAGACAGCACTGAGTGTGTTGGAGAATTACCAGGCAAGAATCTGACTTTGGTTCGTGCACGTGTGTGCGTGTGTGTTTGCACACGCTTTATTTATGAAAGAATAAGTAGAGGCCAGCATGTGGAAGATCCTGAATGCTCTTTTGACCCTTTTCTATAAGCAGCAGGGCCCGGTTGGAAATACGTGGGCCATAAAACACTAAAATTGAATTGTACATGTGAAGACCTTGATTTCCCAACCCCGAAAAGTGCCTCAGGCCAGGTGACATCATTCTTCTGCCTGGCTCTTTCCACTCGAGCCCCATATCAGGAGATTGGTGAGAGGCTCTGAGAGTAAGAGGCTGCAGTGTCTGGAGGTAGCAAACAAATATTGATTCAGGTCGGGCAGCAAAAGGGAGAGGCCAGAGCAAGTGCCACTGTGTTCCTCCAGCTCAATTTGATCATGGCCACTGGGCAGAATTCCAGGATTTCTGGGGAATGACTTGCTCCTGTGACTCAGGCATTAATCAAGACCATAAAACCAAGGAGAAAAGTCTGTGCTTTCAGGAAGGTTCTGTTCACTAAAAATGCTTTTGAGGGGAGGGTTAGAGAGTGGTGTACACTGGGCACCCCACCCCTACTGCCCACTCATGCATTTTTTGGGTTTAAAATTCTAATCTGGTCCTGTAGACCCAGGATTGCACAGTAAGGACTTGGCAGGGAACCCCAGTACTCCACCCCCATGTCCCCACCCTTTTTTTTTTTTCTTTGAAAATCCTCATTTGTGTCATCCTGTCCCTGATTGATTCATCATGGTTGCTAGGGCTGTGTTTTTGCGGTAACACATCAACACTCCACATTTAAAAAGTGGGAGTGTTCACAAAACTGCTGGGTTAGTTTCAGGTTGTGCTGGGCACATGTGCCTGGTTGCAGTGTCTTTTTCTTTGTGCTAGTTAAGATTTGGGCTTTCTGGAGCTGGTTCTTCTTAATTCATGCCTGTAGAACTTATTTTTATTATTTGAAGTGTTGACTTCTAGGTTTACTTTTTTTTGTTTGTTTCAACCTTGTTGCTAACTTTGCTTTACTTTTCTTAGGGGAAGAAGTTAAAGCCCTTTACCTTGTACTGTTTTTGTTGTGCTGGAAGTGAAACGATGAAATACAATAAAATCTTTTGGGTTTAAGAAACAGACCAACAGGGAGTTCCCATCGTGGCTCACTGGTTAACGAATCTGACTAGAAACCGTGAGGTTGTGGGTTCCATCCCTGGCCTCATGCAGTGGCTTAAGGATTGGGCTATGTCGTGAGCTGTGGTGTAGGCCGCAGACGTGGCTTGGATCTGGCGTTGTGGCTCTGGCGTAGGCTGCCGGCTACAGCTCTGATTCGACCCCTAGCTTGGGAACCTCCATATACCACGGGTGCGGCCCTAGAAAAGACAAAAAATGAAAAAACAAAAACAGAAAAGCAAAAAACAGACCCACAAGCATAGAACCGACAATATAGCACAGAGAACTATACCCAGTATTTTATAATAACCTATAAGGGAAAAGAACCTGAAAAAGAACGTATGTAAAAAACAGTATTGGAGTTCCTGTTGTAGCCCAGAGGATTAAGAACCAAACATAATTAATATCCATATGTATGTGGGTTTGATCCCTGGCCTTGCTGAATGGGTTAAGGATCTGGCCTTGCTGCAAGCTGAGATATAGGTCAAAGAAGCAGCTCAGATCCAGCATTGCTGTGGTTATGGCTGAAGGCCAGCAGTTGCATCTCCACTTCAAGCCCTAGGAATTTCCATATGCCTAGGGTTGCAGCCCTTAAAACAAACAAACAGAAAAAAACAAAAAAAAAACCCTCAAAACAGAATCACTTTGTTGTATACCTGAAACTAACACAATGTGTAAATCAACTGTACATCAATTAAATAAAAATCTATTGGGTTAAAAAAAGGACAAACCCTTTAAGTTATCTTTTAAGATAGTCCTTATGTAGGATGTATGTTTCTTCTTTTCCAGCAGCTGCACGGATTTCTTTAATGTCTAGCTTTGCACAGTAAGAGCTTTTCCAGTCAGGCAGTTAACAATCTCATTTATTAATATTTTCATGGCCAGAGGAAGCTGTTCTGTTCCCTTGGTTAGGGTGGGCCCTAGAGCATCTGTGTTCCCTTCCCCCAAAGGAATTTTTTCAGGCCAGTTGCAAGTGGGTGTGGCTCTTTCAGTCCTTCTCCCTGTACCTCTCTTACTTTCTTAAAAAAGCAGAAACAAAAACAAAACCGTTTCCCTAATAAGTCTGGTTTTAAAGATCCTTTTTAGTAGCCCAGCCCTTCCCTGGGAATCTGGGTGCTGGTGTGTGAAGGTACTCATCAACAGATGGAATTTGCTGATTTTTTTTTTTTTTTTTTTGGCAAGTTGAAACCAGTTGCAGGTCTGGGTGAGGCTGCCGTGTTGGAGAGAGTGATGCCCTTTTTATAGTCTGGTGGAGTCTGCCAGAAGAGGAGTGGTTATTCGGCTTTTAATGCACTTGAGCATTGTACCCTGCACCGTGCTGAGTGGTCAGCGGGCATGGCATTGTCTCATAGCGTGGAGACTTCATTTCATTCTCACACTAAACTCTAGGTACGCTAAGGCAGAGCTATTGTTTGTGGTAAGAAAAGTCAGCCTCCTGAGCAAATCCGGTGAATGGGTACTCTGAGCATCAGGCTCAAAGGCCTCTCCATGGCCAAGCTTAAATCTGAACCATTCAGAAACTCACACCTCAGTCTCCCCACATGGCACCACTTAGACAGGGCTGGTTTTAAACCTGGTCTTTTGCCCTCCACCACCCTCCAGACATACTCTCCCCCATCATCTTCTCAGGCTGTCCCTGTTTCTCCGGCTGGAACCTTCCATGGTGAGTGATTGCCCTTCTCAAACTAGTCCGTACCAACCCCCATCAGACCCTTAGCTGACCCTTCCTTCTGTTGGTTTTTCTTTTTCTCTGTGTCTTAATCTCTTGGAGTGAAGAGCCACCATGGTGAAATTGAAAGGGCGGGGGCCCAAGAGTCAGAGGACCCAGATCCTGGCCCTTCCCCCTCTTCCTTATTAGCTGAATGACCTGGGCTGGTGTTCCTGGGGCGAGAAGGGAAGAGAGCTGGAAGGTCCTGCCCAGATGGGCAAAGCCTGCAATTCATAGTGTGTCTGCCCCAGCCCTTAATGCAGGGCAGGCTGAGAGTGTGTGTGTGTGTGTGTGTGTGTGTGTGTGTGTGTGTGTCTTGTTGATGGATTACCTGAGTGTCACCAGTGTTTGTAACCTGCAGTAGCCCTGCCAGGACTTTCTTTTTCTGCTTTCAAAAGTAGCAACACACTGACATCTTCTCATGAATCAAATGGACTATATTAAGCTAATGTTTGAGCAAACATGAGTGGCAAAGCCGACTGTTTCTTCTCGAGCTTAATCTAGCATCTGCAAAATGACTTTGTATTGCCAGGGGATTAGATATAGTGAAGTAACCAGGATGGAGTGAAGAAACCAGAGGATTGGATGGAGTGAAGAGGATGAGGGCCGTATTTTATTTCTTTTTTTTTCCTTTGTTTTTTTTTTTTTTTGTCTTTTTGCCATTTCTTGGGCCGCTCCTGTGGCATATGGAGGTTCCCAGGCTAGGGGTCCAATCGGAGC
Organism: Phacochoerus africanus; assembly: GCF_016906955.1. Lineage (NCBI taxonomy): Eukaryota > Metazoa > Chordata > Mammalia > Artiodactyla > Suidae > Phacochoerus > Phacochoerus africanus. The sequence continues at coordinate 113,653,363 of NC_062545.1, forward strand.
TGTAGCCACCAGCCTATGCCAGAGCCACAGCAATGGGGATCCGAGCTGCATCTGTAACCTACACCACAGCTCACGGCAATGCTGGATCCTTTAACCCTCTGAGCAAGGGCAGGGACCGAACCCGCAACCTCATGGTTCTTAGTCGGATTCGTTAACCACTGCACCACGACGGGAACTCCCATATTTTATTTCTAAGGTGAAAAAAAATGCTTACCAGTAAGCTTGCATGAAGTAGGAAATATGTATATGGATAAAGAAGACACTTGCATGCAGTAGTAGCAGGCTACATAGCTACGGCTTTTTGGTTCTTGTGATGTTGCTTTTTCTACAGAATGATTATAAATAATATAAGTGATAATTATGCAAGATAGCAACTCATTATTTCTGAAGATTTATTTAGCACCTAGAATGTGCAGAGGCCCTCTTCAGTCTGTGGGGAAACTGGGTCTCTTTGGGGCAGACGAGGTAAAACTTGCTCCCCGTTTCATTGAATCATACTGTGTACTTGCCATTTGAATACATGGTGCATGGCGGAGACTCCAGACACTTTTGCTCAATGAGTAAATCTCATGGCATCTGAAAGTGTTTCTGACCTTGAAAGGGGGGAGATAGTGCTGTGGAATGGGGGTTGCTGCCACCCTTGAGAGCAGATGCCCAAGTAGTGGTGGCTTGAGGTGTGGGCGGGGTTTGTCATTAGGGGAAGAAGTGAGGGTAAGGAGATGGGGTAGAAGACAGGAGTCAGAGGGCTGTGGGTTAAAGATGTTGGAGAGATGCTGGGAACAATTTGGCTCCAGTCCACTTTTGCTAGGGAATAGATAGAGGGGCTGGGTGGAGCTGGAGTAAGGAGAACAACACCTAAGGATGGATTTTGAACTATCATGACAAGATAAAATAAGAATTTAGTTGAGAGTGTCATGCAGGATTGATTTGATGAAAGAGCGGTACAACTGTGGATGGTTAAACAGAAAGGAAGATTTGTAGGGCTTTTTAAAATCCTGATTTTTCTGTCTCAGTGTGTTATGGGAGAAGGATTAACATGAATCAGATGGCCTTTGGTTTGTATGGTACTGAGGCTCCATGGGGGACGTGGGTGGGGATTCGTCTCCAAGCCAGTGCTCAGAGCTGGAAAGGCAGCTGGAAAGAACCACACGGCAGAAGCTTCCCTAAACATCAGAACCCATGGGAAGTACCTGATCTCATATATACATGGAATTTAGTTCACCTAGAAACATATCCGTTTGTAACTCAAACTTACTGGTCTTCTGGATTTTGTTTTGCTTTGGCTGTTTACAGTGGGGACCAGAATTCTTTAAGGCAGGTGACAACAGCTTACCCCTCACAGCAGACCTCATCCAGTTCTGACTGAGCCCCAGGGGCAAGAGTCAAGGCCAAGGCTTGGGTGGTCCCTGTCCTTGGGAATTCATCTCCACTTTGGTGATTCTCAGAAGAAAGATACTGATGAGACCTTCTGGGATGTTTCTTGGCTCAAGGTGAAGTTGGAGATTTCTTGTTCTATCAAGCCCCAGATTCAAACTGTCTTGACAAGAAATCTCAAACTTAGTCATCCCATCCAGCTATTGTGAAGGTTTCTGGGCTAGGATTGAACTGTGCCATTGTCAGATGCTCTAGACCAGCGCTGCCCAATGAAATAGGATGTGAACTGCATATGCAGTTGTAAATTTTCTAGTATCCACATTTTAAAAATCGTAAAAGAGAACAGATGAAATTAATTTTTTGTTTTTGTCTTTTTAGGGCTGCACCCTTGGCATATGGACGTTCCCAGGCTAGGGGCTGAATCAGAGCTGTAGCCACTGGCCTACATCACAGCCACAGCAGCACAGGATCTGTATCACGACTGCGACCTGCACCACAGCTCATAGCAACACTGGACCCTTAACCCACTGAGCAAGGCCAGGGATTGAACCTGCGTCCTCATCGATGCTAGTCAGATTTGTTTCTGCTGAGCCACAACAGGAACTCTGAGATTAAATTTAACTCATGTACTTTATTTCCCCTGATATGCCTAACACATTATAAATCTAATATATAATCAATATAAAATTATTCACAGATTTTTACCTCCTCTTCTCACACGAAGTCTTCAAAATGTGGTGTGTGCTTTGCACCTACAGCACATCTCAGGTTGGAGTGGACACTTCTCAACTGGGCTTGATAGCCCCAAGTGACTGCTGGCTAGTGTACTGGGTAGTCTAGCTTCAGAGCAAGACCCTTAAATAAAATAGACTTTATTTGGGGGGAAAGTTTGAGGCTACAGAAAAAGTGAGAGAAAATCACAGTCCCATATATCTCCAGCACCCCGCTACACGCACACAACCTCCCCAGCTGTCAAAATCCCCCAACAGAGAAGTGTGTTTCTTAAAGCTGCTAGACCTACACTGACACATTGTGATCACTCAAAGCCCACAGCTCACATTAGGATTTGCTCTTGGTGTCACACATTCTATGGATTTGGACAGATTTATAATAACATGTCTCCTCTATTATGGTTTCATGGCCCTAAAAATCCTCCGTGCTCCATCCCCTCATCCCTCCTTTCTCCCTCTCTAATCCCTGGCAACCACGGATCCTTGTACTGCCTGAAGTTTCCCCCATGTCTGTTCGTGGCTTGAGAGCTTATTTCTTTTCAGTGCTGAGTACTATTACATTGTCTGGATGTACCACAATTTATTTATAGAAGGTGATACTACAAATCAGGATTATATCCCAGCAGTGGGACATACAGGGGGTAGGGAGGGTGTGTGATGGAGTCTGAGTGGTGTGGGAGTGGAGGAATTGGAATGGCTGTGCTTTTTTAGTTTTGCCATGCCTAAAGAGCCTTGGTGAGCATCAAGAAGAGCAAAGAGTAGTGTAGGAGAGAGCTCAGGGTGAATGTCTTGCAGAAATATATGCATAACCACGAATAAAGGTGAATCCTCTTCTCTTTCATTCGTCTAAATCACCCCACACAGAGCCTGGAATCTGCCTAGTCCAAAGCCTTCCGATAAATTAGCAAATGTCTCTGTCAAAATACTCCCTCCAAGCCAGTTGTAGGAAAACATGTAGACTAAGCACACTGCTGGAAGAGAACAGAAAGCAGCTTTGCATGGGCAGGAGCTCCTCCATCAAAGAATATGAAGCAAAAGGAGACCAAAGTAGGAGTTGCTGCAATTCAGACGTCATTACCACTGCTGGAGGATGCACCTCTCCTCTATTTTCCTTATTTTGGGGATACTGCTGCTGAATGACCTGTCTTGTCTCTGTTGAAGTATTTCCTGCCAATGGAGCACTTTTTCTTGGCAAGGGTTGGTGTATCAATTCCGAGAACTGTGCAATTGCAAAGCTGAAAAGCCAGTTCATCAGGCTGTGGTGTCACTGCCCGATTAAGTGTATTAATTGGAAGATGACTTCATTTCATCCGTTTTGAATCTTAAATACAAGGGTCCATCTTTTACGGAGGGAGTGAATGTTGGAAAATCAGCCCATTGTCTTTCTCATAAACAGTTTAATATCTTCTAAGCGTCAGTGAGCTAAGAAAATCATTATGGATAGTAATAAAGTTTCCATTTAGGAATGAGCCAGCGTGAAAATGCTGTTGACTTCACTTCACATCCATAGTTTTTAGACCTTTTTGAATATATTAAATCACTGGTGGAAAGTATGGAAGAAATGGCAGGTTTGACAAGATTATCACTTTCTACAAGAGCTGGAAGATGCGTCAGCCTATTTGAACCAGTGGCACTGGTCTTGGGGAGCATTTTGTTTTTGGTCTTTGCAAGTCAGACTCTCCACGTTCTTTTTAGACAGAGCAAGAGCAAGTCCAACTTGTTCTGTGGTCTATCCCAAACCTAAGGCAGACCATTGCCCAACTTTAATTTTCCCAATCATCAGCTGGGAATTGCATCTATTTGCAAAAATTACTCTAATATCCTCAGATGAAATGGCCCAAGAAGTAGCGATTAGTGTCATGTGCTTTGGGGGAAAGGAAAACCTTTTCATACTGAAGACTTTTTGTTGTTTTCTTTTTTTTTCTAGTTTCTTTGACAATGTCTACCGTTCATGAAATTCTGTGCAAGCTCAGCTTGGAGGGTGATGTAAGTATATCATTTCCATTTTGTGTAAGTTCCATAAATGGGGCGTGTCTCTGGGTAACTGTTCTCCCTCCTTTCCTTGTACATCTAAGGAAAAGCAGGACAATATTCAGACAATCATTTGCCTTCTTGCTTCCCTGGCTTCCGCGTTACTTCAGCGGTTCCTAGTAGTTCCATTTGACGTGATGGCCCTAGAAACCGTCTTGACCTCACGTTAAAATGGGACAGATCCTAGTGACCCTGAGGTGGCTGGAATTTTATCCTGCTATGTATGTAACATGTCAGTGGTAGTAATTTTTAGGATGATACATGACTTTTAATGTCAAGCTCTGGGATTTTATTAAAAATGGGCATAAGCTATAGTCATAATGAAAATGATCCTGCATGTTTTGGACTTCTTATGGTGTCCAGGGAGTTATTCCAGACAAGGACGCTTTAAAATTTAGCACCTTTGCAGATACTTCAAAATATGCTCTCCCAAAGAAGTAGATTTTTAAAAATTTTTTAAGTGTTATTTATTTTTTAGGCCATGCTTGTGGCATGTGGAAGTTCCCAAGGCAGGGATCAAACCACACCATAGCACTGACAACACCAGATCCTTAGGCACTAGGCCACTAGGGAACTAAATAATAAATGTATTACTATTTTCAGGTTTCCCTTTTTGCTGTGGCTCTCAGGGAGCTTAGAATTATATTTGATTATTTCTCACAGGAACCTGGAAACTCAGATACTTGCTATTTTGTTTTAAATTTACAAGTCATTGCAAATGCTTTTAGAGTCAAGTAGAATGTAAATTATGAATTATGTAAAATATATAATAATACCACACATCTTTCAGGTCACCTTGGCAGAACTGGCTTTTACAGAAACTCAGCAGTGACACTGGTCTGTAGGCATATCTTGCAGATACTTCAAAATATGCTCTCCCTGAAATTAAAATACAAAGAAGCACTCAAGAGGGTTGACAGCAGCTTAGGTTATATGATGCAGAATCCTCTGTCTCTGGTGCTTGCCCTTAAAACCTTAAGATGCATGACATGACGTTGGTGCGAGCACAGGTTGTATGGATGTATAAAGCCGACATTGTTTTCATCTTTCTTCTTGGAACTTATGCACATGTTGTCGGCAACCATACAAGCTACATGTTGAAATCTCAACAAATCCAAGAGCGCAATAAATTTTTTCTTAATAGATCAGATCATTAGATCATTTTTAGCATCAGGTTTTATAAGAGGGCTTTTTATGTGGCCTTTGAAGTTACTCTAGTATGCATTCCTCAGTGTGCAGAGATGGATTATAGAAAATGTCATATATTCCCCCATACTTTGAGGAAAGAGGGACATCATTTGAATTTCAGACAAATAGACTTCATAGATAATAGGTTCAGTTGTCCATTTAATTTTATTTCCAGAGTACTATAAAATTATGCAAAACTTTTCCCTACTCACTTTTGTTTTTGGAATGAGACACCTGGTAAATGCAGCCATATGTGGTGTGGCTCCATGCTGACTGGACTGCCTGCCTGTATAAAAAACTGAGGCATTGTTAACAAATAGGAAAATGTGTTCCCTTAAACTTCCATCCTCCTTTTGCAGCCACCGTAGCAAAAATAGCAAGTATTTCAGGATAACGCTTTGTCCTTTTCTTGAATGTGATCTCCATTGTCATTGAGTTACTCTTACTGGAAAGTTTAAGTAGTGAAATTATATGGAAAACACCTTGATAATCCACTGAGCTTCAGAGTTATAAATATTAACTAGATTGACTATTTGGCCAAAGTAGTCACCAAGTATATTTGGAAACGTTTTGTCCAGTCTTGAAATTACATTTGTGGCTTATCCTGGGAGGTGTTTCAGAGGGTTGTTGTATAGTTGTTTCACTATACAACCTCATTGCTGATAAATGCTGAAGTGCCTCATAACGTGATGTCCGTGGGTGCAGAGGTAAGTCAGGGCAACTCAGGCTCTGACTCTTCCCAGAAACTGAGCCTAGGCAAGGTCATAATCTATGATGGGCAGTATGTCCTGGGGGTAGGCAGGGCTGGGAAACCTTGACATGGAAGGTAGAGGCAGTGGTGGATGGCTCCACCTGCCATCGGCCAACCTAAAGCACATGGTGAATCCTGTTTTGTCTGTCCTTTGCTTTGGGACCGGATAGCAGTGAGGAGGAAAGCTATAGGAGCATTTCAAAGGAGGGAAGGAGTTCCCTGGTGGCACAGTGGGTTAAGGATCTGGTGTTGTGGCTCAGGTCAGGTTGCTGTTGTGTTTGTATGTTTGATCCTTGGAATTTCTACATGCTGCATACGAGGCCAAAAACACAAAGGATGGGGGGTGGGGGTGGGTGGGAGAAATGAACGCTTTGGAAAGGAGAACTCATGGGGAAGCACGCTCTTGTCCTTACCTCAGTCTGAGGTGGGTGGGTCCATCAGATGTGGAAGCATAATGAGCTTTGAAAAGTGCTGGAGGAGTTCTCTTAGGGTGAAGCAGGTTAAGGATCTGTCATAGTCACTGCAGTGGCTTGGGTTGCTGCTGTGGTGTGAGTTGATCCCTGGCCCGGGAATTTCCACATGCCATGGCATGCCCCCGCCCCCCCCCCCCGAAAAAGAAGAGCATCGGAAAGGAAGAAGCCATGGTTTAAAAAGCCATGGTTTAAAAGGCCCCACAGGGTGGGTCGGACGCACGACATAACTAGGAAGAGCGGCAGCCAGAGGGAATCATGTTAAAGACAGCACAGGGGAGGGACAGAGACGAGAACAAGGAGCCAGAACTTGGCTGAGGATGTGGGCTGTGTGGCCTGACTACCTTTGTGTCTCGGTGGTGGCCCAAGGCGGGGATGGAGGAGGAGGATGCTTCCCTCGATTATCTGGTAGTTAGAGACAGGCAGACAGGCTCTTACATTTGCTTTTTAAAGAACTGTGAGCTCAGCGATACCGGCCCAGTGGAAATTTATGTGTCTGTAGCAAAAACTTGGCTAAACACACTTGTCATTCAGGCATTTCCACATTTCCAGCTTGTTTCAAATTGTTGCCAGCCCAGTTTCATGCTCATCAAAGCCTTCCCCAAAGAAATAGCTGGTTTCAAGGGCCCAGCTTTGCCTTGTCTGCTTTTGAGCTGGCATGGAAAGTAAGATGAAAAGTAGAAATAGATACACCATATCCTAAACGAGCTGAGCCTTTGAAGAGGGATTCTCATTAGAAACAAGGAAGTTTTGTATCCTCTGTGTGATGGTGTGTTCATACTTACTGAGTTACCTGGCCTAAGAAGGATGTGAATTATTAAAATTAACAATAGGAAAAAAATCTATTTTAGTAATTGATATTTCAACAAGAGCATTTTATTTTATTTTTATTTGTTTTGCTTTTTAGGACCGCACCCGCAGCATATGGAGATTCCCAGGTTAGGGGTCAAATTGGAGCTGTAGCCGCCGGCCTGTGCCACAGCCACGTCAGATCCAAGCGACGTCTGCAACCTACACCACAGCTTACTGCAAACCCCAGATGTTTAACCCACTGAATGAGGCCAGGGATTGAACCTACATCCTCATGGATGCTAGTGAGATTCATTAACCACTGAGCCATGATAGGAACTCCTCAACAAGAGGATTTTAAACTCGTGTAATTTGAGCATGTTTGTCTTTTCACCTCAGCACTCCACACCCGCAAGTGCATATGGGTCCGTCAAAGCGTACACCAACTTTGATGCTGAGCGAGATGCTCTGAACATTGAGACGGCCATCAAGACCAAAGGTAAGCCATACATTTGTTCTCCTTGTCAAGCTCTGATTGAGGCATTTTTAGCCTCTTTCTTGAATCTTCATGCATTAGTCATTTCATATTGTCATCAAACTTTTAATGAAGCCCACACCTATCCCACCCATCCTTCCCTCCATCTCTCCTTCTCTTCCTCCCTTCCTTCTCTCCTTGGAGAGAGGAAGATTTAAAACATGAGAAACTAAATTAACCAAATAGCATAGTGGGATGGAAAGAGGCCTTAACTGAGAGCCAGGAGGTCCGATTCCCCGGCTGTGTGCTTTGGGCAAGGCAATTCATCATGAGGCCTGCTTCGGTGCCCCTTCTCTAAGGAAGAAGTTGGTCATGGTGATCCTAAGGGCCTCTTTTTGGTCCTGAATCCCCTTGAATTTCATCACTTTTGTTGGAACAATGCTGGGAACTTTTTACTGCTTTGACCTAATGAGCGAAAAATTCAGACTTAAAAAAAAAAAAAAATTCTACACGTTATACCACTCCTTAGGCCGAATTCCGAGAGCTGTCAGAATGATTTGATTTCCTCGAGTTCCAGGATGAGGAAGAGAGGACCAGGAGGCATAAAAGCCTCCACTCCGAAGTACAACAGATAAAGCATTTAATTGGGTAGAGTTGAGCAAGGGCCTGTTCAGGTCATCCTGCTGTTTTCTGTATGTACAAAAGCCAGTGTTGAGACCTTTTTTTGGCTTATGTTAACAAAGCATGTATCTCTGGGGTTGCCCCATCCCCGGATCCCTGGAAGCATTGTAATTATTGTGGTGATGCTTGTGATTCACCTCTTTCCCCCTGTTGGTCAAAGCATTGCCTTTCATGTGAGGCTAGACTGAGACGCAGACATGATCCAGGGGTCAGAGCAGCTGCTGGCTCATCCCCTGTTTACCAGCCGTGGGACATTAGGACAGTGGCATGTTTTCACTTACTGTTTCACCGTGTACAGTTCACATACAGGTCACTGCTAGACTGGGGGCCTCAACCAGGGTGACCTGGGGGCCTTAAATGAGGGTGCCCTATGCCCCCATTGTGCCTGCATATTTGTGATTGTTTCCCCTTTCACCTTCAGAATTGTCTTACTTTGCACGACAAATTGCACATTCTTCTTTTCCTAAAACTCTTGCAGAAACTGGCGACTGTGTTTCCAGGGATAGGAATGAGCATAGAAAGATCCTTCAGGTCTTGTGGTTCTAACAGAACACAAGAGGTTTGCATCATCAGGCTCAAAGACAGCCTTTGTTTCCACGAGGACACTGTTGGCACCTCCCGGCATGGCTGCCCGGGCAACTGGAGAGGGAACAATGAAGTATCCCCACTAGACCTTTAAAAAGCCATCATTTTTGGTGCTTTTAAATGACCATAGTTGCCAAAGGCCAGGTTGGGAAGTCAGGAAGCCAGTAATCAGAAAATGAAACTGAAATCTGAAGGGCTTACTTACCTCACTGCAGTCAGTTCTACTTGGCCGAGCCTGGGGGATGAGAGCATGTTTTCATGGGTGCCAGTCTTACGTTTCCACTAATTTACTAGCTGTTTGACTCTGGGAGAACATTTACTTCCTTAAAAGCCTCAGCTTCCTTTGTATAAAGGGGAGGAGAACTAATCAAAGTGCCCACCTCACAGGGTCGTTGTGAAGTATGAAACACTTAGCATGGTGCCCAGCATAAAGACAGTGATCAAAATATGCTACCTTCACACACACACACACACACACACACACACACACTCACTCACTCCACTTTCTTAAAACTCACCCAGTCTTGCTATTTGGATGTGCCTCCCTTCCTGGGGTTTCCCAACAAGCTGTTGTGGAAACACAATCCAAGTTGAAGAGTTACCTCATCTGACAAAGATGGTGCCTTTTGCAAGCTTGAAACAAAGCCTGCTTTTATCCCTGCATGAGAAAGCTTTTAGCACACTGGAATGTAAAGATTGCGCAAAAGAATTCTGGTAACAGCTGAGAGTCCCATGGTAATAAAAATACCTTCAGGCCCTTTCTGAGTTAGTAGATGAATACTGTGGTTTCTAAGCAGAACTGTCTGGAGGGCTACGATCTGGATTCCTGCATTCCGTTTCGGTCAAGTGCAGCTGGCATCCCCGTTCTGGGGATTGCAGCTACTTATTGAGTGCTGCTCATTATGGGCTGGCGTGGCACCAGGCACTTCAGGAATATTCTTCCCAGGTGAATTGCAGATTAATCCTCTGATGTAGTATACTGTTCTCCCTGATTGATGAGGGACGCAGTTTAGGATTAACGTGCTCCAGGTCGCTTCGCTGTGGTTCAATGTGGGGCTTGAACCTCTGGCTCTGTGGAGCTCCAGGGCTGTGTTCTTAAGCACCTCAGTGTTATCCTCCCACCTGCCAGGCTTGGACTTCTTTCTCTTCAGGCATGAGAACATTTTCTAGCTGTGATTCTATGGATGTGGGATTCGTGTCGTAAATATGTGTCCAGCTTTTGGTCCCCTGTCTTCTCTCTCAGACTTAATGTTCAGTGAGTCTCAGTTAGGGTCTCTTTTTACATACTTATTTATTCTTGGTGCCTAGTGATTTTAAAGAGTAACTAAATTTTCTTAAGTCTATTGGTCCTTTAAAATAGTTTCTAGGTTGTTGGTATATTTAGAACCTTAAATCCTTCTAGGAGACTTGAGAGGATAGACTATGATATCCATACAGAGCTCAGTGTACCAAAGATGTTATAATCAGCATTGGTCATGAGAGTGACAAACCCAGATCCATCTCCTAGCTGGGGAGTGACTCAGTAAATTATGGCAACTCCTTTTGTATTACATAGAATGTCTGTAGAATGTCACAGACAAGTGAAAAAATAAAGTTTATAAACAATTTTTTACATTGTTACTGAGATATACTTTACCTACCGTATTTCATCTATGTAAAATGTATGTAAAATATAAGATGTACACAATTCAGGTTTTTTAGTGTATTCACAGATTTGTACAACCATCACCACAATCAATTTTGAAACACTCATTTAAACATATTTCACCTTAAGTTTATTAGTTGCAGGAGTTCCCATTGTGGCTCAGCAGTTAAGACCAGACTAGCGTCCATGAGGATGTGGGTTCAATCCCTGGCCTCGCTCAGTGGGGCTCAGTGGGTTAAGGATCCGATGTTGCCGTGAGCTGTGGTGTACGTCGCAGATGCAGCTTGGATCTGGTGTTGCTGTGACTGTGGCATAGGCCGGCAGCTATAGCTCCGATTCGACCCCTAGCCTGGGAACCTCTATATGCCATGGGTGCGGCCCTAAAAGGAAAAAAAAAAGTTTGTTATTTGCATAGGAAATGGACATAAAATAGTATGTACAATATGATCACACTACAATAATTTTTTATGTCAAAAATTTTAAAGAAGGCATTAATTAACTGATAATAGAATTATGGGTAACTGATACCTCACTTGTGCTTTCAGTATATTCTGTATTTTCCAAATTTTCTAGAATTTTTCTATTTTCTATTTTTATATTTATATATTTTTTCTGTTTTTATATTATTTTAATATACATATCACCTTCATAATGGAAGGCAGTAATCCAAATGAAGACCAAAAATGAAGACATTACAGTTGACTCTTAAACAACATGAGTTTGGACTGTGTGTAAAAATATCTTATACACGGTTATTTTTTGTTAGTAAGAACTGTAGTACCACACAATCAGAGGTTGGTTGAATCTGGTGTGGAACGAGGATAATGGAGCGCTGACTTAAGTTATATGTGGAGTTCTGACTGTAGGGAGGGGTTGGTGCTTCTAACCCTGAGCTGTTCAAGGGTCAGCTGTAGTTGAGAAAGTCACATCCTTTTTGTTTTGTTTCTCTTTCCCCTGTATCTTTTTAGCTCATTTTTTAAAAAAATGAGCGAATTAAGATCTTAACTTCCCTTTTAGAATGACTTTCACTTTAAATGTAATTAAGAAGCCCTTGCCACACCTTAAGCCTTTCCTGGGAGAACACAATGCCAGTTAATTGGGGTTTCCTGGAGATCAAAGGTGACAAAGGGCAAACCTCAAATGCTGACACAAACAAAAGCCAAAGGACCGTGAAAAGACAACCCTCTGGGCCCTGCTCCCAGATGGGTAGCCCAAGCGCACGTGTGCATGGGTGTCTGGGTGTGGAGCATGCTATACACTGGCTCCACCGGATACTCACCAGCCTTCCTTTGTCAGGGTGCTCTCAGGAAGAGGGGCTGAGTGCAGATCTCCTGTGGCCGAGGGTTCCTTGGTTGCTGTTAAACACAAGGACCGTGAGGCAGAGCGAGCCTGGAGTGGAGAGGCTGGGAAGGCAGGGCAGGCCTGGTGAGATCTGGAGGCCGGTATTGTCTAGGTTGGTCAGAAGGCTCCACAGCCACTTTTCCCCTCTGCCCTCATCTTCTCTCCCCTGAGCTGCTAGGACACCTGTCCTCTTTGAATGGGCCTCCTTTCCGCATTCATTGCAGATTCTCTTTCTAGCTCTCTCACCAGGTTATTCAGGTGCTCCAAACAGAGGCTTTGCTGTTGAGTGTGCAGTCCCCTCCTGGGCAGGGGTGGGGGAGGGCGGAGGCGGGAGGGGGGGGGGGTTAGCCCACTTCTCACATCTGCGCTGTTTCTACTCAATCTCTGCTGGAGCCAGTACACAGCCTCTTCTCCAGGCTTTCTTTAAGAGGGAGACAGAATCAGTTATCCCTGGATCTGTCTCAAAATACTTGCCATCTCATTTAGAGTTCTTGTCACATTGTGTTACAGTTATTTACATGTGGGTTGGTCTCTTCACACCAGAATGTGAGCTCCTTGAGGGCAAGGGCTTTATTTTATTAACTGTCCTAATGCCCAGGCCCCTAGGCGTTGTGTGAGAAGGTGCAGATTTAACCCGAAGAGTAATCCAAGTGTAGACCACACCAGAGCAGACAGGTGGGTGCACAGTGGGGACCCATGGCTGGCGAGATACGGCAGCAAAAGACGGATCGAGTCTGGACCACATCCACAGAGACTTACAGTCCCCTAGTGAGCTTTGATCCTTTTCCCAAAGGGAATGTAGCTCCTGCCCATAAGTCTGCTTTGTTCCCTGTTTGAAGGGATCTCATTATTCCCTGAGCTTGTCACCTAAGCCAAATGCATGATTGTTTGGGGGTATACGCTGGCTTGAGGTAAACTCTGCAATTGCTTACCTTAATTAACGTCTAGTTAGACACTGAATAAAGCTGTGCAAAAGTAGTAATATTGCTTAATTAACAAGAGGTTTCTGAGACTTAAATCTGTAGGAGTCTCTTGGTCTAGATTGGCCTTGGGTTAAATATATACTGCGGAGTGTACAACACAGCTGTGAATGGTTTACCATATGGGTCCAAATAACTAGAAAGGAAAGTCAGCTAAATTAGAAAAGGATGAATCTAGACTACATAAAATAGATTGTAATTAGAAGCAGCACAACCCCAGAGTTAGTGTAAGTGCCAATAAACTGGTACAGCTTTGGTCTCTCTCTCTCTGGAAGGGGAGGGTAATGAGTTGCCCTATTATTATTGCCAGTTTTGATTTTAGCAGTATTTGTGTTCTCCGGAAGGGTTGCAAAAGCCGGTGATTTTCCCCCACTTCTTATAAGCACAAGTATAGAAGCCTAACTGTAGCAAGTTTTTACACTTTTTTCTTAACACTTTTTCACTGGGGCTGCTTAAGATTTCCAGCATGGTCAAGAGACGGCACACGCAACAAACTTTTGGTTTGTTGACTAAAAAATACACAACCTGAAAGTTGGAAGTTAAGTTCTATTTGGGGCAAAATTAGGACTTAAACCGGGAGACAGCATCTCAGGTAGCCTGAGAAACTGCTCCAAGGCGGTGAGGGGGGAGCTAGGATATATAGGGTTTTTGCAACAAAGGACAGGTAGCAGGCACAGAAGAGGCCTGGGCTCCCTGAACTCATTCTTTTGATAAGCACTTCCACTAGCAGGGCCAGCATCCTGAGTTTTCACAGCCTGCAGGACTCACCAGCTCTTCCCCTTGGAGGTGACTACATTTATAGACGATTATGACGTTTTTTGTCCTTAACTACAGACTGGGCTGAAATACCACCCAGGGAGGAAAAGGGGGAATTTCAGGATACGATAAAGGTGCATGCAGCACACACATTTTATAAAAGTTTGTTGCTGATCTCCTGAAGGTTACTACCAGTCACAAGGAGCAGACATCACCGTGAAGGATTTTAGTGTTTTTCTAGATATGAGGAGATGCAAGAATTGGGCACATAATACCTTCTCCCGAAAATATCTCGACTATCTGGAGGCCTGTTCTTCCAGTTTTCCTAGAGCACAGAGTGCCTCACTGAGCTCCACTCACCGGGTGCTGTGGGTTGGTAGCTGCAGTGGCTCATGTTTTACTCTGTGTAGAGGCTGAGGAGGTACAGCATACCTGGAGGTGTATATTCATTTAGTAAGGACAGTGATTAGGAATGGATTCTCTTCAACAGTGCAGACTGGCTCTGAAAAGTAGCTTCCCTCCCATAGAAGGAGCCTGAGAGGTGAGGGACCAATAAGAACCCACAGGTCTGAGTGGAAGCAGGCTTGTGGGAAAGGCCTTTGTGACTCATGTAGCCCAGAGCCTTCCCCCGCTCCTGGCAAGGAACATGAGGGAACAGAACCTTCCTGTAGATGAGGTCTTTCCCTTTCTTGTGCAAGTTTACCTGAGACCAAGTTCTCATCTTACAGCACTGCCAACAGGAACAAACAGGGGCCAGTGCTGAGTCACAGCCAACTTTACTCTGAGCAGAGATTTTCTTCAAAATGATCATTGTCTTTGTGGGTGTGGAGATGCCAGACTTGACCCAAGAAGCCAGTCCCTGCTGCCTTTCTTTTCTGTTCTTTTTTTTTAAATTGTCCAATTGCTTTTCTTTCTTTTTTTTTTTTTTAATTTAAATTATAGTTGAGGAGTTCCCATCGAGGCTCAGTGGTTAACAAATCTGACTAGGATCCATGAGGGTACAGATTCAGTCCCTGGCCTCGCTCAGTGGGTTGAGGATCTGGCGTTGCCATGAGCTGTGGTGTGGGTCGCAGACGAGGCTCTGATCTGGCGTTGCTGTGGCTGTGGCTGTGGCCAGCAGCTACAGCTCCGATTCGACCCCTAGCCTGGGAACCTCTATATGCCGTGGGTATGGCCCTAAAAAGACAAAAAGACAAAAATAAGTAAATAAGTAAATTATAGTTGATTTATAATGTTCTGTCAATTTCCACTGTACAGCAAAGGGATCCAGTTATACATGTGTATACATTCTTTTTCTCACATCTTCTATCATGCTCCATCACAAGTGATTGGACACAGTTCCCTGTTCTATACAGCAGGACCTCATGGCATATCAGTTCTAAATGTAATAGTTCACATCTACTAATCCCAAACTCCCAGTCCATCCCACTCCCTTCTCCTCAGCCACCATTAGTGTAGGCACAGGCTATTGTTGCCGGCCTCTCAGCTCTTCCTTTTTTTGTAAAAACAGTTACCTCTTTTCCCTGAGGAAATCCAAACACTGGGTCCGCCCAGGAACCATGGAAGTCACCACATTGTTATCTGGTGTCGGCAGTGCTAGACAATAAATAGTAATTTCTTCTCTGTCAGCTGAGCTTTGGGTGGGTGTGTCGGTTTTTCTTGATCTGTTCAGATATTTTACTTTCTAACTCAGGAGGCTGATAGAGCAACAGGGCACAAAGTGGTGCTTGCATTATATGCGTAATCCTTCATTTGCAATTTCATTTGATTTGGATCTCTCCGTGTTTTCCTGCTGGTCCTGTAGGGTATTTCAGAAATATAATTATGCATGGAAGGCAGACAAGGTTCTAGCTTATTAAAGGTTCCAATGGAATTATCAAAGACAAGGTACTGAATTCTAAGGCACTCAGCTGGAGTGAGACCAGAGCAGAGTGGAAATAGAAGAAATCTGATTTCTGGGCCAAACCCTCTTCTTAGGCACTGAGCTATGCTTTCCCTGAATCAGGACAGGCAGCCCTGTGGCAGATGGTGGGAAGGATACTTTGGGCAATGGGGTGTGTGTTGTGTGTGTGTGTGCACGCTCAGTGCATGTACATGCTTCTCTGTCCCTAAAATCATTCTTATTGGCATTTTAGATGTTGGGAGGGGCTTCTTGTCTCCCACGAAGCTATGAATGGCTATTCCAGAAAGTCTTTCAGCTCTTTCTCTTGAAAAAACCTCAGCTGGGTTATCACTTCAGTGGCCTTGGCCTGTTACTGGGTGGCCAGTTGTTATCTTTAGGTTATTAAATATGTGTACATTTGTATGTACTAAATAGTAAGACCAGTTTTGTAGGCAAATGGACACATTACTCTTTCAAATCATTTTTGAGCAGCTAGATGGAGGAGTGGTATAAAGAGGTACCAAAGTATAATTTCAGAAAGGTACAGGCATGACTCATAGAGATATAGGATCAACACGTGTCATTTATTTAACTCATTGAGATAAGGCTAGTTCAAAGGGAAGTTTGGGAGACTAGGTGTTAATAGGCACTGAGAAAACAATGTTGGAAGAAGATTGCTAGGCTGGATACCAGGCCATTAATGTCCTTCAGGGCATTGAAGCCATAACCTTTGGGGCTGTCCTGTAACAGGAGGCAGAATAGCCCAACACAGGTCATTCGTCTTGGTTTGAATCCCAGCTCTGCAAATGACTTGCTTGTGTGACCCTGGGGGAGTCCCTACCTGCTATGAGCATTGGTTTCCTCATCAGTACAATTAGAGTGACAGTAACCCCCACTGCACATGGATGCGGTGACAGTTGCATGTGAGTTTTGTACATAGCACCTCATAAAGTGCCTGGCACGTAGTAGGTACTCAGTGAACAGGTTATACTATTAAAATAAACCCCATGGGTCTGTGGCATTCTCCCTCTGTGGCCTGCCTTTGACCTTGTTGCAAAGATGATTTCTGAGGTTTGATACTGATGTGCCCAGTAATCTAAGCCGAGTCCTAATTTTTCCCGTGATCTAGATAAGAAGTGGATCTGGGCAGTTTTCCTTTATTTTCTAACCAGTCAGCCTTGCCCTGAGGGCCTCCTGAGCGCTTTATCAAACAAAATGAAATCTATTTTCTCTGTGCAGTCAGTGTGTCTTGGCAGGTATGAGTCAGCATCCTGTTCAGAATGGCCTCTTGGTTCCTTGCCATGGACAACAAAGATACACATTTTCCATGGAATGCCAGATGTGGAGCTGACTTGGGGTTTCCACCCGCAGAGAGGAGGAGGAAACTCCAGGAGGCTGATTTTGTGGGTTTGGATTCAGCCATTATTTTAGGCTGTAAGTGTTCTTTGTTTTAGAAATACGGCTGATGGTTTAAGGGGTCCACCACCTCAGAGGTTTCTGCTTGAACCCTGATGTCAGGGGTGCCTTCCTGTGGTGTCACTTGACAGAGCTCCTGCTTTAGGTGACTGGCACTTAGAACAGGGACTGATTCTTCAGGTGCCTCAGTTCTGAAGCATTTCAGAGTGTGGGAAGCATTTTTGGTCCTTAGCTGATAAGGTGAGCTGGCTATTTTCACTCACAGAATAAACGCTTAAAAACTTCTATGCTGTTTCCTGTCAGGAGCCAAATAAATTTGCGTTGGAATTCCTCACCAGTCTTGAACATTTTAATTTCTATAAGTATTGAAAAGATATGTTTTTTAAAAATCTACCCCCATCACAGAATTTACTGTGTTCTCACCCACATCCAGTGGGATTCCTCATCCACATCACTATTTGCCAACGTGGGGCTTTGCTCAGGTGACTTTGTGACCACCCATTTCAAACCAAGAGGAATGGGATGGGAGAGAAGATTTTTTTGAGGTTTGTGGGGTTTTATCCTTATGCTTTTGCTCCATCCACACAGTTTTCTTTGTGACCCTTGACTCTTCCCCTCAGCCGATACTTCCCTTGGGTCTGGAATATGAGATAGGAAAGTGCGAATCCAGGGGGGCAGAGCCTCGTCTGGCGGGTGGGTGTCCGCGCCTACTTCACCTTTGTTAAATGTGGAGCTTTCCTGTTGTCCTGGCCCTCGCTGTGCCTGTGCTGAGGGTGATTGTGCTGACATAGGGAGCTGAGTGATCACCCCTCATCCTTCAGCTGCATCCTCGGCAGGACTGGTGAGTAACCGGATGACCCCTGCGGCTTCGACCTGTACTAAACTGTTTTCTGCAGGAATAAGCAGTCTCACCAATTAGAAGAGCAGGTCGAGAGGAAGCAGTGGTGTTCTGAAGATAAGATGGTGAAATCCCACTGGCAGATTGTGCATTCTGGGGTTCCACCATAGGACATGCCTGAAGTGGCTTTGACTGGGCAGTTGATCCTGGGCCTTATGATTTTTGTCCTCTTTGCAGTTCGGTTTGAAACTTGCAGGCAGTGGTGGGGGAGAAACAGCTGATGTAGTGAGACTGTTGGAGGAGGGGGCTTCCACTGGTGGAAATAGCCTCCATTTCATCTCTTTGTAGCTGCTGGCATTAGCATTTGTGTAAGGCATCAGATCCTTCCCTGGTAAGGGTCCCAGCATGCTGAATGCTGCATCACAGCAGGCTGTTTGCTTGGTAAATAATTTAGGTAAAATATACTTAGCTTTCTTCAGACTGTAGTTGTTGCTGCCTCCTAGGTGAGTTTCAGGTTAGCCACCCAGGCTCTTTATGGGGATTTCCAATAATGGGATTGAATTCCCATTCTGTTGGCTGGACTTAGCTGCTATGAACAGAAAGGTTCATTGTTTGACTGCTAAGAGAGGTTTCATTGATTAAGAGCATGAGACTGCCCTGAAGGTTGTGGAATGAGCTCTTCTCAGGTATTATTTCTTACCTGGGTTATTTGAACAAGGCTAAGCATTTCTTTCCCTAAAATTATAGTTGACCCTGCATCCCAAGGAAGCAGTTAGTAGAAGCGACTTAATAGCCTTTCACCCAGCAGATGTCCAAGGACCTTTCCCGTCCCCACCCATGCATCTCCATGTTTATAAGTGACTCTCTCTATTGGCAATTGGCCGAAATGCTGCTTCCCAGGTCCAAAGCCCACAAGAGACCTTAATCAGATCTCATCTAGGGCCCAGGTCACTGTGTTTTTAGTAAGTGTCTCATATGATTCTAGCTTCAGTGGGTTCAGGCCCACATTCTGACACAAACACAGCTTTGCATTTGTTTGCAAGGGAGAGTGATTTTTCACAGGTCAGTGTTCTTGGAGTGTGTTCAGATCAGCAGCCCCAGATTGGTTTCAGGAAATATAAGAGTTAGAATTGGGTTTCAGGAAATATTAGGTTAAGGATGTAATTGTATTTTGTTCTCCAGCATTTTCAGATTTGGGTAAGAAAGTGAAGTATAAAGGGAAAATACAAGTGGTTCTCCTAATAGAAAGTTAGAGTGGAGTTCCCGTCATGGCGCAGTGGTTAACGAATCCGACTAGGAACCATGAGGTTGCGGGTTCGGTCCCTGCCCTTGCTCAGTGGGTTGACGATCTGGCGTTGCCGTGAGCTGTGGTGTAGATTGCAGACGCGGCTTGGATCCCGCGTTGCTGTGGCTCTGGCGTAGGCCAGTGGCTACAGCTCCGATTCAACCCCTGGCCTGGGAACCTCCATATGCCGCGGGAGCGGCCCAAGAAATAGCAACAACAACAACAACAACAACAAAAAAGACAAAAGACAAAAAAAAAAAAAGAAAGTTAGAGCCATAAATATTGAGGGAGACGCACACACACAGAGCACACCATGTGAACAAGTGCCCAGACACATCTGCTAAAGTAGCCTCTCAGTTTTAATGAGTCTGTGAATATATCTATCCTGCCCATAACTAACTGAAGCTAAGTGTAAGTTAAAGCTGGATTTTACATGTTAGTGTTTGTGGAAGCAGAATTGGAGGTCATTCCCTTCCTCATGCGGACATGGTCACTGAGACCCCGGGAGGGCAGAGGCTTCCGCGCTAACAGTGGCGGAGCTGGGCCTTCATCTCTCTGAGCTTCAGCCTCCCCGTCTGTAAACCTGGAAGAGAAAGAACTCACCCCATGGGGCTGTTGTGAGGATTTTAAATAAGATGCTTTGTGTTAGGATGTTTTGGAAATCAAAGAGAATAATATACATACAGTTGCTATTATGCACGTTATGTTCTGTTCTAACTAAAGTATTTAGCATCATGCCAGCGATTGCATGAGGTGAAGTCACTAGTTGAGTCTAGATGGATGATTCTATGTTCATGGTGTATATATTTAAAAATAGCCTTTTAGGGAGTTACCATCGTGGTGCAGTGGTTAACAAATCCGACTAGGAACCATGAGGTTGTGGGTTCGATCCCTGCCCTTGCTCAGTGGGTTAATGATCCGGCGTTGCCATGAGCTGTGGTGTAGGTTGCAGACATGGCTCAGATCCCGCGTTGCTGTGGCTCTGGTGTAGGCTGGTGGGTACAGCTCCAATTGGACCCCTAGCCTGGGAACCTCCATATGCCGCAGGAGTGGCCCAAGAAATAGCTAAAAAGACAAAAAAAAAATAGCCTTTTAGTGCTCATTAGGATGAATTTGGAAACTATAGATAATCAAAAAGAAGAAAACTTGAAATTAGCTATAATCCTATCACTGAGATGATTGCTATTAAAATTTTGGTATAAAGGCACCTACATATTTTCTTACAGATGAGCAGGTTAGACTGGGCATACCATTTTGCAGCCTACTTTTTACTTGACTGTATAGCATGAACATTTTTCCATGTCATTTAATACCTTTTACCATCATTTAAAATGTCTGTATAGTATCCCATTCTATGGACAAAAATATTTATTTAATCAGCCCCTCATTCAATATTTTCCCCTTTTCTTTCTAGCTTTCTTTTTCTTTGTCGTTGTCGTCTTTTTAGGGCTGCACCTGTGGCATATGGAAGTTCCCAGACTAGGGGTCAAATCGGAGCTACAGCTGCCGGCCTACGCCACAGCTACAGCAACACAGGATCCAAGCTGCATGTACGACCTACAACACAGCTCACAGCAACACTGGATCCTTAACCCACTAAGCAAGGCCAGGGATTGAACCCACAACCTCATGGATACAAGTCGGGTTCGTTACTGCTGAGCCACAATGGGCACTCCTCCCTTTTATTTCTTGATATTATATATAATGCTGAAATAAGCATCTTGGGAACAGTTTCATTATCAGCAAGCAGCTGGTTTTTTGCATTGACGTTGGCTACTCTGAAAATCAGAGCTAAGGGTATAAATGCTACAGTTAAGATAACTGACAAGCATATTGGTATGAATTCACTTAAAAATGAAGTATATAAATACAAAAATAGATGTTGTTTGTTTTTATACCCCAAAATTCTAACTTTCTGTCTTTGGATCTTTCAAATACATGTGAGAATTTAGAATACCTTCTTTGTCAGTCCGTTCATTGCCTCTGCCTCAGAGCATTGCCCTTGGCCCTTTCTGTTACTTTGGGACTCCTGATTTCCTCTAGGCCAGTCTGTCTGCTGTTTGCATGTGACCTTGTAGACTTAGTCACTCTGCTCTCTTACTCAAGAATTAACTCTCCAGAGATTGAAAAGACTCTTCCTTTTATTAAACAAAGGTCATAATCAGTCTGGAGAAGACACTTTTCACTCTGTGAATTCTTAAAATTGTGCTTTCTTAAGTTAAAAGGCATGTTAGGAGTATTTTTGATAGAAAATTGGAAACTTTCAGATACCAGGAGGCATTGCTTATCTTTGTAAATACACGTGTTCCAATTAAAATAGGTACTAAAATATTTTGTGGCACTTCAAAACTCCCAATTTAGATTTAATTTAGATTAAAACACTTACTCTTTTTAATAAAGTTATAAAATTGATTATTAAAATTGCCTATTGAAGATTAAAAGCAGTGGATCGTTTATTTTCCTTACAAAACAATTTAGTCTTCAATAAGTATGATTGTATTAATCAATTATGCTATTAAAATACAACTGCCATATTAAATCTGACTCATTTGTCATGACAGTTTCTATAATTATACGAATTATACCTAGCTGCTTATATAGCCATAATCCTGCAATAAATATAAATAATTGTCTCTATTGATTCAGGTCACAGTTACTGTCTATTAAATCTCCAGTTAAATGGCAATTTGGGGACCTTCATTTAAAATCCTCCTAAATCTTCGTGGTTCCATCTGACTGCCAAAGCCCCACAAATGCACCTCCTACTGTTGATTCCAGAAACCAACTTATGAAGAACATATTTTTTTTTTTTTGTCTTTTTGCCATTTCTTGGACTGCTCCTGCGGCATATGGAGGTTCCCAGGCTAGGGGTCCAATTGGAGCTGTAGCCACCGGCCTATGCCAGAGCCACAGCAACGCGGGATCTGAGCTGTGTCTGTGACCTACACCATAGCTCACGGCAACGCCGGATCCTTAACCCACTGAGCAAGGCCAGGGATCGAACCTGCAACCTCATGGTTCCTAGTCAGATTCGCTAACCACTGTGCCACGATGGGAACTCCATATATATTTTTTAATACAGATATTTTAAAGGTCTATTTAAGCTTGAGGCTTGAGGCTATCAAGAAAAAAAAAGAAAAGAGGCTGTACATGTTGGGCGGAGAGTGCTGACAAAAAGAGAGAGAACAAAATCTTAATGTCTTGGTATTTCAGTTTGGAGAACAATATACCTTTTGGGTTTAAAAAATTCTTTAAACCCGCTGCGTAAACCCAAAAGACTAGAGCATGTGGTTGAGTAACTGTTCACAACTTGTGTCTTCATAGGTGTGGACGAGGTCACCATCGTCAACATTTTGACCAACCGCAGCAATGAACAGAGACAGGACATTGCCTTTGCCTACCAGAGAAGGACCAAAAAGGTACAGCAGGTTCAGGGATGGAGGGCTTTCCTTGTTGAATTTCAATTCTGTGGCCGCTGTTTTGTTTTTTGTTTTTCTTTCTTTTTTTCTTGAATTCTGGCTCTTACCAGCAAGAGCCTTCTGGAAACCTGGGAGATCCAAGGTTTTTCTGTATATCCTTGTAAGAGTCACAACTCATACATCCATGGCCCCTGGAATGCTTGGTGCTCATCCATGAAGACCACACCCTCTTCCAACCCAGTGTGCAGAGGTGGCACTTCTGGATATAGAAAGAAAGAGAAGAACATCAGTAGCTCTTGTGTATTGAAATTTTACCTTGTCCTCTACCTGTAACCATTCGTTTCATCTTTATGACTTCTGCTGGCTCCTGATAAAACGTTTTAATCTTAGGACATTAGCCTCCATTGAGTATTGATCCTGACATGCTCCTCTCATTCTTAAAAACGAGATTTCCCATACGGAGGTATGGCCATACGGAGGTTCCCAGGCCAGGGGTTGAATCGGAGCTGTAGTCCTTGGCCTATGCCACAGCCAAAGCAATGTCAGATCTGAGCCATGTCTGCGACCTACACCACAGCTCGCGGCAGTGCCAGATCCTTAACCCACTGAGGCCAGGGATTGAACCTGCGCCCTCAGATTCCTTTCCACTGAGCCACGACAGGAACTCCTGTCCTACTGGTTCTTGATGTCCCCCAGCCTTGGATTCTTAAGAGTTTTGCAGCCAATAGTTCATTTGCTCTCTCAGGCTATCTTCAACCTGCCATGCGCCCGCTCATTCAAAGGCCTTGTGTGTGCATCTTCCTTTTGCTTGTCCACTCGCGGTTAAGGAACAGCCCAGTACTTGTTCATCCTTTATTTTGTCGCAGTGTTGGAGAATTTTATTTTTAAAGACAGACGGCTTTATTTTTAACTTTCTACTATTAAAAGCATTTGATTTATTCTTGGATGGTGCAGTAAGTGTGGCTTCCTGCAGTTCCCATTTGACTTACGGCTTTTACTTGTAGCCACAGTGGCGGTGAGCTGAAAGGATTCTAGAAAAGATGTTTCTGCAGTTGGGGTGCACGTGACCACCAGGGTCCTGGGATCTGCCATTTAAGCCCTGCTATAACTCCCTCCCCCATCTCTCGACACAGTTGGAAACGACATAAATAGGAAAGCATCTGGCTTCTTTCCTCTCATGGGCATCAAAATTCTTCTTCCAGCAGTGAGGCATGGAGGGGAGTGTTTTATTTCTCCAGTTTCCCCAGAGGATCTGTGAGCTGGTAGAGTTGAGTTGCACTTGGGGCAGAAGGCCCCCCACCTCTTCAGACAGTGCACCTGTGATTGCTCCTTCAGCTGACTTGCAGGGTGTGGATGCACAAATGTCCACAGATGCAAGAAAGCCCAGGTCTCAACTTCAGATGAGATAAATGGAGAACAAACCTCTCCCCTCCCCTGTCAGAGAAAGATATTACCAAATCCTGGTGGGCTTGGCGACCTCACAGCCTTGCTGTGGGTTGAGGGGACAATTCACTGTCCTACTGGGTCTTTTTTTTTTGGTCTTTTTAGGGCCGCACCCATGGCATATGGAGGTTCCCAGGCCAGGGGTCAAATCAGAGCTGTAGTCCCTGGCCTGTGCCACAGCCACAGCAACGTCAGATCTGAGCCATGTCTGCGACCTGCGCCACAGCTCATGGCAGTGCCGGATCCTTTTAATCTACTGAGCGAGGCCAGGGATCAAACCTGCGCCCTCATGGATAATAGTCAGATTCCTTTCCACTGAGCCATGACAGGAACTCCTGTCCTACTGGTTCTTGATGTCCCCTAGCTGTGGGCTAAGCGGGACCACATTTTAAAGAAAGATGGATAAACTACTTGAGTTACTTTCTGAGGGCAATCCTGAAAGCAGAGCCTTATTGTTTGCATAACAAAGGAGTAAGCCCTGTGTGGTAGATACTTTACCAGTAGGGACTGGGGATTCCTGGGTGAGGGGCTTGAACAGCCTGGGCACAGCTAGAAGTGGAGGGGAGCTGGGGGAGAGGATTTATGTTATGTTTCTTTTGTGTTTGAGAAAATGCCAGATGCCAGGTTTCTCCGTTTAAGGAATGGTCATGTTTTATTTATTAAGCATTTCTGGAATTGCCGCTAAGTGCAAAGCCCTGTGTATGACATTATGAGAAGCAGGAAGTCGACTGCCCATCAGGAGTTTATTATAGAAGTGGAAAAAGTCAGTAGGTGCCCAAATGCTATTTGAGGTTTGAACAGAGAATAGGTAGAGGGGAGTGTCAAAGGTAGGCTAAGTTTGGAATTCCCTAACCTCCAAGTTCCACACTGGAAACTTGGTGCTTAAATGGAAGGTGTTGCTTTTAAAGGCCCTTCCTAAGTGCTATGTGTTACTAGGACTATGGAAGCAGGAGAGAGTAGGTGATGAAAAGTGTTGGGCCAGACAGCTTCTGAGATCCAACTCAATCCGTGACGTCTAGGAATGATTTGAGAAGACTGTCCCTGAAGCAGGCTACACCTCACCTCTTAGAGCCTGGAAATATCTCCAGGGGCTGAACATTATAGATGCCATGGGTGCTGCTGGGAGGTCAGGAGAGAAAGAAAACAGAGGAGGGGGGAGAAGTGAAAAGAAAGAAGATAATTACAACAGGCGGGTTCAGTCATCACTCAGTGCCCGTGATTTATAGGATGGTTATTCTCTGACAAAGCACCTGTAAAAGCCACATCTATCCTGCCTATGTGGATGCTGGCTCTGTCCTCTGACCTAAAATCTATCAGTGGATCTTAATGGTGACTGTGGAACCTTTAAGAAACAGTAAGTAGTAGCAGGGAAGTCAGGGGGTACCTGAGGACTTCAGTCTTCTCCATCTCCATCCAGACCATTCCAGTTTGGTACGGAAAACAGATGTTCTCTCAGACTTCAGTGGAGTGTTTTGCATAGGAAAGCTTCGCAAGCCCACGTCCAGTCATGTGGGGGCCACTTTCTGGAGCCACCCTTGTGGCACAGCTGCATAAAGTCTTTTCCAAGAGGATATCCCCGGGCCACGAGGGCTCTGCTTCCTGGGAGGCTGCCCACTCTAAGCACCTCCTTCTTATTTATTTATTTTTGCCTTTTTCTAGGGCTGCTCCCATGGTCTATGGAGGTTCCCAGGCTAGGGGGTCTAATCAGTAGCCCCCGGCATATATGCTACAGCCACAGAATCCGAGCCGTGTCTGTGACCCACTCTATAGCTCACGGCAACGCCGGATCCTTAACCCACTGACCAAGGCTAGGGATCAAACCTGCAACCTCATGGTTCCTAGTTGGATTCGTTAACCACTGTGCCACGACGGGAACTTCTAAGCACCTCCTTCTTAGCAGGGGCCTTGACCTTGGACAGACAGTGCCCTGGCTTCCACAGGCTATTGTCATGTGCACGTGTTGTGTTATTTGTAACCCGCACTCATGCATAGCTTTCTGAGGCATTATATAGACTGCTCCAGGTTCCTTTTAGTGACTGGGGGAGAAGGCGGACTCGGCTTGAATTTTAAAGGATTTTCTCCAAGCAGAGTCTGATCTTTCATTTTCTGACACCTGGGGCAGCCGAAGGGCATGCTGTCAAAGGATAGATAACTTTGACCCAACACTCTAGAGCTGTCAAAAAAACCACAACCTGCTTTACAAACACATGCCTCTGCAAAAGAGAATACTGGTTACCCACCAAGTTTTCCATGTTCTTGCCTGTTTTTCTGAAGGAACTTGCATCAGCGCTGAAGTCAGCCTTGTCCGGCCACCTGGAGACAGTGATTTTGGGCCTATTGAAAACACCTGCTCAGTATGACGCTTCCGAGCTGAAAGCCTCCATGAAGGTAAACACGTGTGAAATGCAATCTCTGTCAAATCTGCCATTAATATTTGCGAATTACAGCTTTCGGAGTGTAATTAGGTGATTTTCAGTTTTGTTGAATTCTCATTTGGAATCTTTTTAAAAAAATTTTTTTTTGCGTGAACTGAAGCTATAAGTCTCAGGATTTGTACCAAAAATATTTCAATTCCCTTTTTTAAGACTGTAAAGAAATTTCATGATGCAGAGAAGTCAGTTACCAGCTGCTACTGCTTGGCACCTGGGCAATCGGAATACCATTTGGAAAAACTACTTCCTTGATTACACTTCCTCCTTAAAAAAGATTTGTTGTGACATGAAGGCAAAAGTAAAACTCATAGCTTTTGTTAAGTGAAGCTTCACAAAATTCTGCTGTTGCTCTTTGCTGTTTCTTCTTCGGACCTTCTCCTTGCTGATCTCATTGTTGGGCTGAAATTCCAGCCAAAACCAGAACATCACAGTGCATAGAAAGGGTGATTTCAGATTATGAATGGTACCTGTGTTTTTTTCAGAGTGTCAAAGCACATACTTTTCTGTCTTGTCTGTATTTTGTAGAGTTATTTTGAACATGGATTTTTTTTGGGTTAAATTAGATAGTGAAAACTCCAGGTTGGAAATTCCCCTGAATTTTAATACTTGGTGAAGATACTAAGTATTATATAAATGTAATAGATACATAAACATAAATGCATGTTACAGCAGAGCCCAGAACCCTTTTCCTGAGTGTGCCTGCAACATTTTGAATAATCTGACACTGCCCTCTGCTGGGAAAACTGGGTAAAGCCTCTGTGTGGGAAGGAAAGCTCTAATTCTGATTTTTTTATCTAAGTCAGTGTGTTTTCTGTGATGCCACCATTTCTTTTTCTTTCTTTTTTTTCCCTTTTTTTTCCTTTTTAGGGCCGAACCCACAGCATATGGAAGTTCCTAGGCTAGGGGTCCAATCGGAGCTGTAGCCACCAGCCTCTGCCGGAGCCACAGCACATCTGCGATCCGAACCACATCTGCGACCTACACCACAGCCCACGGCAACACTGGATCCTTAATACACTGAGCAAGGCCAGGGATCGAACCTGCATCCTCATGGATGCTAGTGGGGTTCGTTAACCGCTGAGCCATGACAGGACCTCCCCACCATTTCTGAATTATGAAGAGGCCAAGCTGTAAGCCTGTCACCAGAGCTAATGTCACAGTTCAGTTGTCATCCCTCCACAGAGTACCTCATAAGGGAGGCAGTTTCCCAGCAGGCATTTCCAGGGGCCAGAAGTTGATAGCTCAGGACTGCTGAAAGCTTTGCTCTGAAATCTCTTCTTTCAGCGCTCCAGCTTAGCCCCATCTGTGCTCAGTTCCTCTGAGCAGACTTGTTCTGAGTTTCCTGAGGAGGCTGTATTGCAGGGAAAGTAGAGTGAAGAATGAGACAGTGTCAGCAACACGTAATGATCCTGCTTGATAAAAAGAACACTGAAGACACTCAGTCTGGGGACCTCTGGAGCCCGGATGGGCCAGCCCCTCCCAGGTTTCTTCTGACCATCATCACTTCAGATCAGTTTATCCTATTTTCACCAAGACTCCATTTAATTGTGATTTGTGCAGTTTTACTAGTATCTGTTACTAGGTATTAGTGGCTTGAAACAGACCTGTCACCATTGTAGGCTATGTAATTGGGCCCAATGAAAGGTGCTTTGACTGCTAAGTCTTTGACCTTGTGCCAGCTCGTCCATTAGCTATCACAGCTGAATACCCTTCTGAAATCCATAAAGCTTGGAGTGCCATTAACTGAACTATGCTTTAAAAAAAAATCAGTTTTGACTTCTGGCAATACCAGTGGCGATATTTGCCATATGTCACAGTAGACGGTGCCCTTGTGATGGGAATTGTGGACAGTCTGTGGTGAGCTTGGGCCAAGGTCGAAATTGCCAGGGTCACCTTTAAATATAGAGGAAAAATGCTCTTAGAATTCTCTGATAGTAACATGGGTATGTCAGTGAGAGAAGGAAACAAATCTTATTTTGCTCTGCTTGTTTTACATTTCAACAATATCAGGATATAGCATTTCTTCCAATGCTTGAGTTGTTTTTAGACAATCATCCTTGTGGTTGAAAAACTGCCCCTAAAATATTTGAAGAAGCTTGGTAGTCACTTTACAATATTTGCATAGAATGTTGTGTGGATGTTTTGCTCAGAGGGAAGAAAACTTGGCTTTGCCAACACCTCTACATCATGATTAAGAACTCTGGGAGAAGAGGCCTATACTCATAGATAAGATGAGAATAAAATTCAGAATTAACCATTAACCTGAGGCTTAGCTTATATTACACAAACCACTTCTTTAGGGGCATATGAACTCTAATAAGTTTAATTAATAGCTGACATACTTTTCATGTGGATAAGTAAGTTTCTTATTGTATTAACACCTTATAATTGATTTACATTTTAAACAGTTGTAATTCTACTTAGTTCAAAGTGCTATTTCCATATTCGGAAAGACAAGTATTAAAGAATCCTGATTATTAAATCTTGACTTTGATCATGAAGCCAGCTTTGAAATACATGTTTCATTGAGTCCTTTCAAGCTATCTGGCATGCCAGCTCAAAAGTGTATATATTAAATTTGAATACATCACCTATCGAATTCTTATTCCTTAATAAAGTGCTGGTGTCTAGGTTTATTTGCCACTTCATTATTTCTTTTGCTTCCCTAAAATGCCCTAAGAGTGCATAGTAATCAAGCAAAAATGGACGTGCAAGAATGAAATTTTTAACATTAACTCAATTTTACATTTCAAAGAGGTAGAGCTAAAAATTTTATCTCATCTGTAGCTTTCCTTCATAAAAGGCTTATTTCATTCTAATGATGCTGTCTGTAAATGATAGCATAAAATCTGTATATTCCTTTATTTTCAATTACTGAGCAGAATTGTATAACGAAATTATTTTTCATCTATTAAAATAATGGCTGATTATTAGAGATCTTGGAAAATAAAGATAGGAAGAAGATAAAATTACTCATTTTATAAATTTATCACCAAAAAGCAACCACCTTTAACATTTTGGTGTTTTATATTACTGTCTCTTACCATTTCAGTATATATTTATATACAGTGGAGAAAAATTTTTTTATCATAGTTGAGGTAAAAAAAACCATGTCATGATAGATAGGTTAAAAATGTTTGTTTTCCTCTCCCTTAAAGGATGGATTTCCCATCATGGCACGGTGGAAATGAATCTGACTAGGAATCAAGAGGTTGCAGGTTACATCCCTGGCCTCACTCAGTGGGTTAAGGATCTGGCGTTGCCGAGAGCTGTGGTGTAGGTTGCAGACGTGGCTTGGATCCTGCATTGCTGTGGCTGTGGTGTAGGCCGACAGCCATAGCTCCAATTGGACCCCTAGCCTGGGAACCTCCATATGCCATGGGTGCGGCCCTAAAAAGCAAAAAAAAAAAAAAAAAAAAAAAAAGAGGTACAGGATATTACCATCCAGTAAAGGAATAAAGCATCCGAGGCAAGGAGGAACATAAGGAAGTGTTCACCATATGTGAACCCATTCCTGTATTTAATAAGTATGTATTGAGTGCCTATTTTGTGCCAACAGTTGTTCTAGATGTTGGGTATATTGATGTAAACAAAGAAAACAACAAAAGCCCTGTATGTGTGTACCTGACATTGTAGTAGAGAGAGGGAGAGAGACAATAAATAAATAAATAAGTAAATAAGTAAATAAATAAATAAATAAAGTCATTTAACCCATCCTATATTCTGGTGAAGCACTTTTTACAGGAGTAAACTAAGTTTACTTTGAGCCGAGGAACACAGTAGAGACCCCTCAGGAGGAAGGTGAGAAGGTGCGCTGCAGACCTAACCTGTGGTTGCAGTTTACCTGATTGAGGTCAGGGAAGTGGGCTAATGGCCAGGAGGCCTTTGCCTGCTGAGGTCTGCATTGCCTACTTCACAGGGCCTGGGGACTGACGAGGACTCCCTCATTGAGATCATCTGCTCAAGGACCAACCAGGAGCTGCAGGAAATTAACAGAGTCTACAAGGAGAGTGAGTAGCCCGAGTTCTGTGCCCCACCCTCTGGGCCCAGTTTCTGTGACGTGAGCCTGGCTGCCTGGGCTGGTGTTCAGGGTGGGAAGCCTGGGTTACGTACACAGAAACGCCTGCCACCCGGACCGTCCAGGGTTTGCAGTGTCCAGGTCCCTCTCTTCCATCTCTTGGTGATTTCACTCCTTTAGAACTAATGCAAAAGAGTATACAGGAAAGAAAGCAGAACAAAATTTTTTTTTTTAGGAAAAGATCTGATGGGGAGGAGTAGAAAGTCCTCCATAGATTTCATGTATTGGAGGCTGTCCAGTTTCTGCTAAGGAGGTGCCCAGTTCTGCTTAGTTTCTGCTAAGGAGGTGCCCATCTCAACTCTGGGTCACTGTTGCAAGAGGCACGTGGCCCTGTGTGCAACAAGCAGTACAGGAGGCTGAGGGTGGAATAAATGGTTCAGCTGGTGTGTGAGTGTGAGAGTGTGTGTGTGTGTGTAACTGCATTTCTGTATAGGTACCAATTTGAATAATCAAGTACAAATTCATTCAAAAGTAACTCTTACTAGTTTTTGTCATTGTGCATTTTCTCAATCAGTACATAATAAAAAAAAAATTGTGTGTGTGTGTGTGTGGATATAGTCCTCCAAATTTTTTGGCGTTCCAAATAAGTGTTTATAGTCAAGGAGTTTGGGAGCCAGTATTTTAGCTACGCAAGAGTTCACTGGTCAGAGGTGAGCTTGAGGCTCCCCAGTCTGATCCTGCTGGAGGTGCCCCTTGTCACTGATAATAACACTGGTTCTGATGTTATGTGAGGGAAAATCACCCTAGAGAATTCACCCTTGTGCTGCCACAGCTGTTTCTGCCTCTCAGAGGCTTCGTGGGCAGGGATATGTGGGATGGGTGGCTGGCTGGGTGCACAGGCAGGAAGCATTAAACCAGATGTATTGTTTTCCAAGTGTACAAGACCGATCTGGAAAAGGACATCATTTCCGACACATCTGGCGACTTCCGCAAGCTGATGGTTGCCCTGGCCAAGGTTGGTTTCCGGTTTATTTTCTTTGTCCTTTCTTCTTCGTAAGGCAAGTTGCATACCTCATTTTAACTAGGGAGGAAATTAACTCAACCTCTGTGCCTGCATCAGAAGTTCAGCTGCATTGTCGACAGTGGGTTTGCACTGTCACAGCAGAGTTGTCATTTTTCTATAATAGGATTTCTTATCCTGCAAAACCGTATGGTCAGGTGGACTTCGGGGCCAGAGGAGGCAGAGGCAGCTCTCAACTCCTGGCCTGGCTTAAGGTGCCAGCCTTTGTCCTGTGACTCTTTGAAGGGCATTTTTGCCTCCATCTATGGTCACATAGGACCCAGTGGGAGAAACCCTCCTTGTTTCTTTCACCTGCTTTCATGCATGTCTTGAGAGATGGTGTGCCCAGGTAGTGGGTT
Organism: Phacochoerus africanus; assembly: GCF_016906955.1. Lineage (NCBI taxonomy): Eukaryota > Metazoa > Chordata > Mammalia > Artiodactyla > Suidae > Phacochoerus > Phacochoerus africanus. Next base: position 113,685,312 of record NC_062545.1, read on the forward strand.
GCCTGGAGAGAAGGTCTTTGTTTGCTAATCTAACTCATTAGTGTGGGTGAAAGCCATGTCCCTTCTGAGCCTGAGTTCTGACCCATGTGCAATGGAATGTCTCTGAGCTCAGGGAGGGAAGAGGAATTTTCCCCAGGAAACTTAAAGACAAATGGTTGGCTGGCATGCTGCATCCAGCCCACTACCTTCTCCATCACTGTAACAGCTCCATCCCATCCCCACCCCCCAACTCTCTCCTCTTCCATGTGCCCTGCATACCACCACACATTCATCTTTTTGAAATCCACTTGCACCATGTTACTCACCTGATCAAAACTCATTTCTGCTGCATCAGATCCAAACTCTCAAGTGCCTTTAAGCGTCCTCTGCACTCCGGCCCACCCTAACCTAAGCTTGCTTTCTAGGATTCCTTCCTGCTCACTGTCTCTCCAGCCAGTCAGCACCTCTCTCACTTGTGCCCTTCCTCCTGCTCAGAGTGGCTTTCTCTCACCCCCCCTTACAGCCTCTCCTGACACACTGCGGGCGGTGTACCTTGGCTGTGCCCCATTGTCCCTACACTTTGCTGAGCCTTCTGCCTGACAGATTTCACCCTTCTTTGGCGTTTCATGGCAGTTAGAGTCACAGATACTATTTTACCATTTATCTCATGCTTATTTCTCCATATGGACTGCAAGCTCTCTGAGGGAAGGATCTAAATATTAACACTTTTTTTGGAGGGGGGGTAGATTCTGCAAGGTGCTTATTAGCCCAGTATTGGGTACAAAAGAGGGGGTGCAGCCCTTACCTCATTGCCTCAATTATTTTAACAAACCTTAGTCCTGTCTAGATTTTCAAGTGGGTGTTTATTTGGTAAATTAAATATTGGCTTATGTGAGTTGGGGAGAAGATGACTTTTTCCATTTTAAAATATACAAAGAAATACATCTGATGTTCTTAAGTTTTTATTTATTTTTCCTTTATAGGGTAGAAGAGCAGAGGACGGCTCTGTCATTGATTATGAACTAATTGACCAAGATGCCCGGGTGAGTGCCAGGCTTCTTGGTTTGAGTTTGTATTTTCTGGTCTCTGGATAGTCATTATCCTGTGTAACGAATTTCCTCCAAACTCAATGACTTAAAACAACCAGCATTTATTCTCTCTCGGTTTCTGTGGGTCAGGAATTTGGATGTGGCTTGGCGGGGTGGTTCTGGCTCAGGGCTTCTGAGAGGTTGGAGACAGAATGAATGACCCAGGCCTGACATCAGAAGGCCTGACAGCCTCAGGAGGACGCACTTCCCAGGTTCCCCATGGCATGACTGTTGGCAGGAGGCCTTAGTATTTTCCACAGGGGCCTTTCTAAGGGGTTGCTTGAGTGTCCTGATGGCATGGCAGCTGGCTCTCCCCAGAGGGGGTGATCCTAGAGAGGAATCGAGGAGCAAGCCAAGTGCCTTTTAGGACCTGATCTCAAGAGTCACACACTCACTTCTGTTCTGCCCTGTTCATTAGGGATGAGTCTCTATGTCCAGCCTACAGTCCGTGGGAGGGGAAGTAGGCTCTGCTTTGGGCAGGGGGGAATGTCAAAGAATTCACGAGCTTCATCGTCACTTTCTGGGAGCAATAGCGGTGACAGGATATTCCCTTATGATGCGAGTGTTTGTTACAGGATCCATACCTGACCCACAGATGCTCCTTTAGGCTGGTCTGGAGGAACCAGCTTCTGCAGGCTGTGATACGGCTGTGCACGCGCTGTGCATTTGCTACAGAGGAACACTGATAACAACACCGAAAAGTGGAAGGAGATGGCAGAGGCCCAGCCAAGGGGAGGGAGGCTTCCTGCCCTTTGTGATGGGGCAACAGGGAGATGCAGAGGCCCTTTCCCTTTTTATGCCTGAATAGAACTTCTGCTGGTTCTTGTCCCATCATCACTGAGAACAGTCTATGATACCGATTCTTATCGCCATGAACCCAGGCCTCTTCCCCAGAGGGTCAAGTGCTACCTCAGAGCATTTCACAAGAGCTGAAGAACAACATTAATTTTCATTCACTTTAGTTTTACAGTTCAGTATGTTTCACCCGGCACGTTTAGCAGGAGATAGGAAAGGGCTTTAAATAAAGAATGGCAGTTGGGTTTTGTAACTCTGAGTATCGGCTTTTGCATAGGCCTTTCTCCCACCCCCTTCTCTGCCATTCTTAGCATTACTTGTAGCCCCTATATTTTCCAGAAACTGAAACTGCTGTTGGGCCAGCTTTTATTTTTTTAACTCCAGCTCCATCCTCTCCTGAGTCTCTGAGCAGCTTGGGGGTGGGTACCTGACCTGGAGCTGTCCTTCGTAGGGGGCCCCCCTGAGCTCCTCTGTGTTGAAAGTGTGGTGGGAGGAGGGCTGCATGTGCTAATGAGCACTGGCTCTCCTGGGTGTGAACAGAAGCTCTTGGTCCTTCTTTCCATGTTCAGGGAACAACACCAGCATCACGGACAATCTAGTCTCATGCTGTTATGTCTGTGCCTCCTGAAGCCTGGCCTAAATTAAGACTTTTGACCTCAATAGTGCCTTTGTACCCGTTTCTGCAGTGCAGTATTTTTGAATGCATGGGTTTTCATGACATGTTTTTAATGGCCTTGCTCTGGATTGCGTAGTCAACTTTCCCGGTTGGTTGTGCTTGTAGGATCTCTATGATGCAGGCGTGAAGAGGAAAGGAACTGATGTTCCCAAGTGGATCAGCATCATGACTGAGCGGAGTGTGTGTCACCTCCAGAAAGGTGGGTGCTGTGCTGGGAAGGTCTTAGAGGTGGGCCCACTGGGTGTCTCTCGGGGCTCTCTCATCTGCAAAAACCCTCCACTTTGCACCCTATAACCTCACCCATTTTCCCTCACCGAATCTATTCATACTTTTTTTTTCCATTTTGGACCCTTTCTTCCCTTAAATATTCGGTGCTTTGGAGTGCTGCCTCTTGTCTGGATCATTTTATCCTGCCGTATTTGTTAAAATAATGGACAATTCTGTGTGTTCTGTAGTGTTTCTCCTGGCCCAGATAAAATGAGTTCTGCTCAGGAGAGATGAAGATAATACACGGCCTGGGCAGTGCCATTCAGGACAAGTGCCTGGTATGGCTCTCCTGGGGCAGCTGGTACAGTGTTAGCTCTGGTCTACATGGCAGTCCCTAACCCTCTAGGATGCTCTAATTGTCCTTTGTATGTGTATGTGAGATGCAGGACCATGCAGGTGACCGTGGATGTCTTTGACTAGTGACTCTGTCATAGTAGTTATTTGTTGCCTTTTTTTTTTTTTTTTTAAGTATTTGAAAGGTACAAGAGCTACAGCCCCTATGACATGCTGGAGAGCATCAAGAAGGAGGTCAAAGGAGACCTGGAAAATGCTTTCCTGAACCTGGGTAAGCACGTGCAGCCCTCCTGGTGCACATCAGCTTTCGGTCAACTGCTGAAGCAACGTAACGAATGGCTGTCCTGTTCATTTAGGGAGGTTTGGCTTCTTTACAGATTTGGATAGTTTCATAATCTTCACTGCGTGAATTTAAGATTCAGAACTGAAGAAGTGCTTATGTCGGTAGAAAGGAAAGCTGCCCAGGAAGAATAACGTGACCAGAGGAAGGGTTCTCTCCATTGGGGGCCCTCTCATATCTGTTTGGGTTTCTGTGACCTCAGAGTCCCTTGGTTTAAAACCACAGTGGGCTGAGTGTTTCAGGGGGATCCCTGGTTTTCCCCTGGAGTTTCCCATTTTGCAGCCTCTTCCTATTATGTCAGGTCATCTGCTTGTGCCCTGGTCAGGGTTTTTCACTCCCCAACTGGTGGAGGAGAGGGGAGTTGCCAACCCTTTTCTTCTTCTCTCCACAGTCCAGTGCATTCAGAACAAGCCACTGTATTTTGCTGACAGACTGTACGACTCCATGAAGGTAAGTGCAGCCAGCCAAGAGGTCCATGCTCCACACCAGGCTTTCCTTCTTTGGGGCCCCAACCTAAATCTCCTGAATAGTGGATGGAGGAAGGGACACCACTGCCCAGGCTGTGTTGTAACTGACGGGTGAGAGAACCACAGATCTGCCTTCTGTTTCTCCCAGCTGCTTGAACGCGTGTTTGTGCACAGGTCGAAAGCAAAGTGCCATGGGAGAGAGAATGCCAGATGGTACTCATGGCAGATCCCTGCTCAGATTTCTCAGAGCTTCCCTCCTGGTATCCCTGATTAAGGACAAGCAGGAACAGAGAGGTTATTAAGCAACCACTATGCATTTGGCACTGGGCTGCTTACTGTATCTTAAATCATTACCAAAAATCCGATGAGGCCTGTGTGATTCTTTTCTTTCTACAGGAGGAGGAGAGTAGAGTTTTGGCTTGCTTGAGGGTACATAGTCAGATTTGGACTTGGGATCTATCTGACTCCAAAGCCAGCCCTGTAACTCTCCCTTTTTTTTTTTTTTTTTTTTTTAGGGCCACACCTGTGGCATATGGAGGTTCCCAGGCTAGGAAATGAATTGGAGCTGTAGCCGCCAGCCTACGCTGCAGCCACAGCAGCACCGGATTCTTAATCCACTGAGTGAGGCCAGGGATCGAACCTGCCTCCTCATGGATGCTAGTCAGATTCATTTCTGCTGCACCACGACGGGAACTCTGCAGCTCTCCCTTAAATGGACCATCTCGTCCCGCGGTCCTCTCCTGTTTTCCACGCCTCAAATGTGCCTTGTGCTTTCAGGCTTCCAGGCCCTTGCTGCTTTTTCCTGGATAACCCCCTTGTCCACACTGCCCCTCTCCCGTCTGCCCTCGGGCTCCATGTCACACAGGGCCCCCCCCTCCCAGGTGCCTCAGTCTGAGGCTCTAGAAGTCAACTCAGTGGTCCTCTGCTTATAGCATTCAGAAGGGCACAGAGCCACGGCGAAAACGTGGCCCATGCTCTCTGAGCCCCCAGGAGCCAGGAACTTTGTATGTGTACGTATGTGAACACCTACACTTCTTGAACTGAGCCTTGCGATAGTTAGTGCTCAGCTCCCATTTAGTGAACGCACAGCGTGCAGGTTGTGCTGATCTCACGCCGGTGTCTTTGGAATTCCAAGATCCTCATTGCTCTTGAGGGAGCATTTTGGCTGCTGTGTCTGCTTTCTCTTGGAGGGCAGCATCCAGAGCCCAGACCTGTTCCACCTGCCTGCGAACTCCCTAGACTTTCTTCTCAGGATTCATGTTCAGTCGGTGAAATGTAACTTGGACATGCATTTGCCTTTCAGGGCAAGGGCACGCGTGATAAGGTCCTGATTAGGATCATGGTCTCCCGCAGTGAAGTGGACATGTTGAAAATTAGATCTGAATTCAAGAGGAAGTACGGCAAGTCCCTGTACTACTACATCCAGGTAAGGCCGAGGCGCCGTGGCGGCCTCACCTGGCAGTCAGAGGGAGGGAGTCCCAGCAGGTGGGCTGTGGGAACCATGGCAGCATGGTGCTTTTCTTTCTTCTGACTCGCGGGGGAGGAGTTGCTAGTCATCAAGTGTCAAGGATTTATTCTGAAAGGGCCATTTATGGTTTGCCCCAGAATCTTCTAGAATGAGGCCAGTATTTTCTATTTCCCACACCCGTTCTATAGTTAGATGATGATTGTTGGTGTCTGTGACTGTGATCCTGCAAAACTAGCCAACAACTTGAAGAGACTCAGATTAATTAAACTGACATTCTGTTCTATATTTCTTGAAACTCCTCTGTGATAAGCCCGGCAATGTGTCCCCACTCGGAGCTCCCATCTCAACCACGGGTTTAGCCTGTCCCCGTTTTGGGGAGATGGAGCTCCCATCTACAAGGAGGGGCTGCATCCACAGTGGTCCCTCGCACCGTGCTTAGTTCAGACAGAGGTTGCAGCCCCCCTTTCTGAAAGATCTTTAATATCAAAAATGTGTCAGTGGTTACCAGGGATGAATGTGAAGCTGGGTTTGCTATAGCCAGGTTTAACGTTGAGGGACCATCTTGCCTCTTAGATATTGTTGCCTGAGCTCGTCAGCTTATTCCCATGTGACCTTAAGCATCCCCAAAACAACACAGTGAGGTAGGGAGGTACCTGGCGTGTCTTCTCTGGAAGGGTGCGGGCCAGGGAGATAAAGTGGTGTGTGCAGGGCCTCAGTGCAAGGAAGGGCAGAAGGGTGCTATACTTACCATCCTCCTTTTTTTTTTTTTTTTAATCTTTTTAGGGCTGCACTTGTGGCATATGGAGGTTCCCAGGCTAGGGGTTGAATTGAAGCTGTAACTGCTGGCCTACACCACAGCCACAGCAGCATGGGATCTGAGCTGCATCTTTGACCTACAGCTCATGACAGCTCATGACAATGCCAGATCCTTAACCCAGTGAGGAAGGCCAGGGATCGAACCTGCATCCTCATGGGTGCTGGTCAGATTTGTTTCTGCTGAGCCACGACAGGACCTCCTGATCACTTACCATCTTAATCCTCAGGACCTTGTGGTAATAATCTCTCCGGTCCACACGGCCTGCGGGTCCTCTCATGGTTTAGGTGTGTCTGGGCAGGTCCTGCAGAGGCCCCCTGTGCTGTGGGCTTGCTTGCCTGTTACTGCAGAGTTTGGGTCATTCTCCTGACCCTGAATTTCTTTTTTCTCCTTGGCCATTTGTAGCAAGACACCAAGGGCGACTACCAGAAAGCGCTGCTGTACCTGTGTGGTGGGGATGACTGAACCCTGCGACAGCACTCACGTCCAGGTTGGGCGCTCCTGTGTCCCCAGCGAACAGTTACACGATCAGCTTGCGACTAACTGCACCCCATGCCTATCCCTGGAGGACGGCCTTAGTGTCACCCGCCCCTCCCACGCCATCCATGTCTAGTTGCCTGGCTTTCTCCTCTAGTCTCTACTTTTAGCCAAAGAAATAAACACTCCCAGGAGCTGGAAGTGAAATCTATGATGTGAAACACTTTGCCTCTTGTGTATTGTGTCATAAACAGATGAATAAACTGAATTTTTACTTTAGGAACAAGCGCGTTGTTCGTTTTGCTCGTGATTTAAGTATTTCCAAACCAAACATGTTTAAGGGTTGTGTTATGTGGCTGATAAGGCTGTGCCTTCGAGGAAGAAAGCTCTAGAATGGAGCTGTCCAATAATTACAGTTGCTGCTACCCAGACATGGCTACTTACATTTGAATTCATTTACGTGAAATAATTAAAAATAGAGTTTGTTGTCATGCTATCCACCTTTCAGACACAGTGTCCACATGTGGTTAGGGCCTGGCACCAGGCAGGCAGAGAGCATTTCCGTTGTAACAGAAAGTTGTTTTGGGCAGCTCTGTGCATCCAAGGGATGATAGTACACATGGGGAAAAATCCCAGAAAGACCCCTTCCTCTTCTCACCTTTCTACAGGTAAGTTAGGTGAAAACAAGCATCTATAGTGGCCTCAAACTGAGGAAAAGGGTAGGATGGGGTGGTGGGCTCTATTTAGCAAATATTGAAGTATTCCCATAAAAAGTTACAGAAATCAATAATATCCTGTCCCAACCTTGAGGGCTCACCTGTCAGTGAGGCAGGCTACAGCATTCTTTTTTTTTTCCTTTTCAGGGCCACACCTGCAACATACAGAAGTTTCCAGGCTATGGGTCGAATCGGAGCTGCAGCTGCTGGCCTATGCCACAGCCACAGCAACTCAGGATCATTAAGCCACTGAGCGAGGCCAGGAATGGAACCTACGTCCTCATGGATACTAGCTAGGTTTTAACCCACTGGGCCACAACAGGAACCCCTACAGCATTCTTAAATAGGTGGTGTAACAAACTAGATGGGCACACAGAGAAGAAAGTGGTTCTGCCTGGGAAGACTGAGAAAGACCTGGAGAAGGAAACATCTGAGCCGTGCCCTCAAATCTAAGGGGAAGTGTTAGAACTGGGAGGAGTCCCTCCACGCTCCTTCTTTTGGTTCTCATAGTGGCTAGCAGGTAATTCATGCACCTGGTTCACACTGCGGGTGGCACAGAGTCTATACAGTGAAAATTACATCTCCCACTCTTCCCAACCAGCTGGGAGCCTTCCTAGTGTCTCTGGGTTTCTGGTCCTTCCCCTGACAGGTAGGCTGCAGACTCAGCAGGTATGTGTGTTGATGTACCTGTCACCTCTATTCACAAGACAAAGGCGCCATCCATAGGCTGCTGGCCCAGGACCCTGCTGATAGCTTGCTCAGCCAGGTACTTGGGGTACAGGGCTAGCGTGATGCTGGCGACCACTCCCAAATTCCCACACTGCACTTCCTTCTCGGAGAGGATGCTCTGTCCATCACTCATTCTTGACACCTGGCTGATGGAGGACACACTTAGTCTGTGTGGACTAGGCAGGTAGCGGAAATGCAGGCATGAAATGGGCTGGTTGGACAGAATGGGGAATCTGGAGAGATGAAGAATGCTTGCCCCACTTTTAGCCTTCAGATCCAGTGAAAACACATATCCATCTGTGGGATAACTGATTTGCTACTTTGACTTTTGGCAAACTTTATGTAATTAATTAATTAATGTTTGTTTTTAGGGTCACACCCGCAGCATATAGAAATTCCCAGGCTAGGGGTCGAATTGGAGCCACAGCTGCTAGGCTCTACACCACAGCTCACAGCAACACTAGATCCCCGACCCACTGAGTGAGGCTAGGAATCCAACCTGCAACCTCATGGATACTAGTGGGGTTCCTTTCCATTGAACCACAACTGGGACTCCAACTTTATTTTATTTAAAAAAATTGTTTTACTTGCTGCTTTTTTTTATTCATCCATGACTGGTTGAAACTTTACTGGGTACCAGATATTCTAGGTGTGGATATATATATTTATTTTATTTTATTGGTTTTTAGGGCCGCACTGGCCTACACCACAGCCACATCAACGCCCAATCCGAGCCACGTCTGCAACCTATACCACAGCTCACAACAACACCAGATCCTTGACGCATTGAACAAGGCCAGGCATCAAACCTGCATCCTCACGGATGCTAGTCAGATCTGTTAACCACTGAGCCACAACAGGAACTCCAGATGTGGGATATATTAATGTACAAGCTAGACCAAGTCCATGCTGCATGGAGCTTCCTTCTGGTACTGAATGAAGAACAGTAAATAAGTAAACTAATACTGAACACTGATAGGTGCCTTGAAGAAAATATATCAGTAACTTAGTAGATGATGGCTGGGGGTGAGAAGAGGATGTCCTGAGATTCTTCACATGGGGTTTCTCATGAAGGAATCTCCATATCTGCACATATCGTGATCTTTTTTCATTTTAATTTTATATTGTAGTATAGTTGATTTACCATGTTGTGTTTGTTTCAAATATACAGCAAAGTGATTAAGCTACATGTATACATATATCCATTCCTTTTTAGATTCTTTTCCCATATAGGTTATTACAGAATATTGAGTATAGTTCCCTGTGCTATACAGTACTTCTTTGTTTGTTATCTATTTTATATCTAGTGTATGTATATGTCAATCCCGAACTCCTAATTTATCTCTCCCATGGCAGGCTTTAGACGGAATCTCAAGAGACATGGCTCTTGGGTCACTCACAGCCCACAAAAGTGCCTGCAAGTCCACTGAGATATTCTTTAAAATGCAAATTAGGCAAAAATAGGGTGTTTTCTCAACTGTCTCCTCCTCTGCATGTTACAACTGATGCCTCTGATTCCCAAACATACTTTTCTCTGTGCTTGGGGCAGGGTTCAAGGAACTGCCTAAAAGACAGGGACTTTCTGCCCACCCCAGCCCCCCATTGTCAGGAGCAGTGTTTCAGATCAGAAAGTACTTAGGATTCGTTTCCTCCCACCGCACAGCGCCCTTCATGCAGCAGGGGGAAAGGTGGTAGGAGGGAGACGGCAGGGCTGGGCAGCCAGAGAGCCAGCAGGTCTTCCTCTCCCTCCCTGCTCCGGGGGGCCCTCACTGTGGTCTTGCTGGTCTGGACCCTCCAGTGGACATGAGGGAAAATCTAAAAGGCAGGTTGGCAGCAGGAAGGCCCCCAGAGAACTATGCCAAACACTGCCTGCTGTCTCCCCTTGAAGGGAGCGTTGGCCGTCTAGTGATTCCCAAAACCCACAGAAAGGGCTCCTGGAATCTGGTCTCTTATTCTGGATTTCAGCCTGTGCTCTACAGTCCAAACCATTTCTGGAAGTAAAGAGAACCATTTGGAGATCTGAATATTCTCCCAAACAGTTTTACTTTGTAAAGAGAAGGAAGAGGGCGGGCTTCAACAGCTTTCACACTTTGTCAGCTGATAATAAGAACCTTAATTTTACTCTGTGAGGCGTTAAAGGTAAATGCCTGCAATATCGTCTCATGGAAACTTAGTAAGTATGATTTCCAACAAGAAGATTTTTTTTCTCCCCTGACCTACGTGGTGAGGCTAGAGAAGACTGTCACACCACACAGCCCCAGAAGTTACATTTCATGTGGCAGCCTATGTGAATGGTATGTACCCTGGAGTTATGCAGTGTACAACCTGAGCAGCCATACATGACGACTCTAGATGGCCTACTAAGCCTTTTTGGTCACATTATTGGCTTGTAGATTAGACTTGGAAGACAAATCTTACTTAGAAACAGATGGCTAAACCTCTCAAGGCCTCCTCTCTTCCACATACTCTTGATCTTTGGACCTGTCTTACTGGGCTACGCACCAATGACTATGCATATGAATCTTCCCAGTATGTGAAGTTCCTAGGGCGTAAATTATTAGTAAAGATAGCCAGAGCAGGAAAAACCAGGCTCACAAAGTGGCTCCATTTAGCAAGAAAAATGATTTGAGGACAGAAATCTTTTAAATCAAATTTTTTTTGTCTTTAAATGACTCCAATCTCTAGGCCTCTCCCTACGTTTTGACAAACAGCTTTGGCTTCTTAGCCACATCAGTTTATCTGACCTCCTTTTTCCATCAACTACCAAAATGAAAACTCCACGGCGAGAGAGAGAGAGAGGGAGCAATTTTAAACATCCCTTAGCAATGAGGCAGAACATGCTATAGCCATCAAGTTCTAGTTGTTCATTCTATTTATTGAAAAAAGCCTGTAGCCTGATTTCTTTTATGCGAGTACATTTGAGCAAGCAAAGTTTATAGAGATGACTTATCTCATTACATTAGAAGAGTGATTTGCTATCTCAGCATCTATAAGCAATTTTAACCGACATTTCTGGATGAAGAAAAGCTTTTGTAAATATATGCGAAAGACACGATTTCATCAAGCATTAAATTGGAGGTGCCCTGGAAAAATATTACATTTGTGCATTCAATTAGCTTGATTGTGGCTGAATTTTGTCCACCGAAGGCAGCATTTCTGCAGCAAAACAGGAGCATTCCCTATGTCAGCAGGTTTCCTAAAACAGAAAAGCACACTTTCCCCTCTGCAAGTCCTTTTGCATTTGTGCTGGTTCCCAGCTACCCATCCCTAATCAGGCTGCTCAGTCTTGTTCTCCACAGCTGAGGGTCAGAGGACAGAAAGCCAGAAGCCACGTTTTTTAGGCCTTGTAGAAATCCCAACGTTAAATAGCCTGTGTGTAGTTTGAAAGCTAGGCAAGTTCTGGACAAAACTGGGGCTGCTTAAGGATGGATTTCAGCTCTGCAAACTTCCCTTCCTGGTCTCTGCAGGGGTTTTTTTGGAGTCTGTGGGATGCTGTTTCAACCTGGGTATGGCTGTTAGCACATGTCTCTTTCCTGGAGGTGAGTTTATAAGGGTAGACTTTTTCTTGGATTGAAAGCTTTTTACCCTTATTATGGGAATGAAAGGAGTTATCGAAGGAATGGAAAATGGTTGGGGTTCAACAGGGCTTTCTTGGATCCCAGAAATCACAGTAAAGAAATGAAGCAAGTATTTAGGATGATGACTAGCCCCTCCCCCACATTTCCCCCTTGCTGTTTGTTATGTAGGTGAAGCTTTCTATTAAAGAGAAACAAACTAAAAAAGACATACTATGTTGAAGGAACATGGCTATGGAGGTGGCTGTTCTTAAACAGTAGGTGAGGACAAACTAGAAATTTTCCAGCAGTCATCCATTAGAACCCAAGGCTGTCATACTTCCAAGTACATTTCTAAGGATTGATTAATGCAGGGATTAGAAGGAGTTTGGATCACGAATACAGAAATGTTTCAAACAAGTTTTAGGTTTCTCTATCAGTGAGGGTGCCAGGTTTCAAATTTTACCATGGATTCCTAACTTTTGGAAAACCATCTTGCTCTTAAAGAATCCTTTTTGGAGTTCCCGTCGTGGAGCAGTGGTTAATAAATCCAACTAGGAACCATGAGGTTGCGGGTTCGATCCCTGCCCTTGCTCAGTGGATTAGGGATCCGGTGTTGCCGTGAGCTGTGGTGTAGGTCACAGACTCAGCTCGGATCCCGCGTTGCTGTGGCTGTGGTAGAGGCCGGTGGCTACAGCTCTGATTAGACCCCTAGCCTGGAAACCTCCATATGCCACGGGAAGCGGCTCTAGAAAAGGCAAAAGGACACACACACACACAAAAAAGAATCCTTTTTTTTTTTAAGGGCTGCACTCATGGCATATGGAAGTTCCCAGGCTAGGGGTCAAGTCGGAACTACAGATGCCAGCCATAGCCACGGCCATAGCAACGCAGGATCCGAGCTGCATTTGAAACTTACATCACAGCTCAGGGCAATGCCAGATCCTTAACCCACTATGCGAGGCCAGAGATCAAAACCGCATCCTCGTGGATACTAGTTGGGTACTTAACCCGCTGAGTCACTGATGCTAAAAATCTATTTTCCCATCTTGCTCTGACTCTACACCACTTCTTGCCCTGGTCACCTGGGCAGACCACATCCCATGATGAATTGCTGGAAGGGCATCTTTTTATGCTTAACTTCTCTGACTTCTTTCTCTTTTTGACATTTTATGACTTGTAATATCCATCCCAGATAAATCATAGGTAGTCCAGACACTCCAGAGCTCCATACCTTAGATCTCACTTTGTGCTGTGAAGAATCAAAGTTAGCAGGGAAAACAGGTTCCTAGGTGAGTCCATGAAGCAAGAGAAGAAACATGAAGGCTGTACTCTGGACAGAGCATTCCAAGTTGCTGGGAAAACAGAAAGGCCAGAAAAGTGGGGCTTTTTCAGCACACAGATGAAACAAAGAGGTAGAATCAAGACTTTTTGGCTCAGAGTTCCTGTCGTGGCGCAGCAGAAACAAATCTGACTAGGAACAGTGAGGGTGTGGGTTTGATCCCTGGCCTTTCTCAGCAGGTTAAGGATCCAGTGTTGCCGTGTGCTGTGGTGTAGGTCGCAGACATGGCTTGGATCAGGCATTGCTGTAGCTGTGGTGTAGGCCAGCTGCTGTAGCTCTGATTTGACCCCTAGCCTGGGAACCTCCATATACTGAGGTGCAACCCTAAGAAAAGAAAAAACAAAAAAAGCAAAAAAACAACAACCCAACTCCAGTTATCTCCAGTGGGATAACTGCCAGTTATGAGGTTTCCATGTAGTTCACATCTGGCTTCTAATATGAACAGACCCAGAGTAAGAGAATGTATGTCATGGAGTTCCCACTGTGGCTCAGTAAGTTAAGAACCTGACTAGTATCTGTGAGGATGTGGGGTTGCTCCCTGGCCTTGCTCAGTGGGTTAAGGATCTAGCGTTGTCACAAGCTGCAGTATAGGACACAGATGATTAGGAAGGCACTTCCATATGCCTCACGTGGGACTCTAAAAAGAAAAAGAATGTATGCAGTCTTGATCCTAACCTTTGTATCTGTTGTTTCTCCCCTTGGCTGAGGCCTCCACATGGAAATTCAGGCCTGTCCTGTACCTAGTTTCAGCCCTTTGCTGGCCTGAGCATGGATTATTTAACCAGCTGTGTCTCCTACCTGGCACCACCCCCCTCAGTCCCGCAAGGCCAGCTGTCCCTGGAATAGGCTACTCAATTCTGCCTTTTACCCCACAGCCCTCCCGTTGGAAAGAGTCTGCCTCTGCTGGGCCCTGGAGGTTCAAATCAGCTTATATACGGTGTCCCTACAAACCCTGCAGGTTACTTTCTTGACTAGGGGGTGATCAGCTTATGCCCTGAAGCAATAGACAGATCCTGAGTAGCCAAAGTTTAAAAAACAAGGTGAAAGGGATGCTTCCTTCAAAATCAGTTTGCTTTGTAGCTACTTTTTCTCCCCGTCTAGCAACTGCTTTCTCCCACATTGGTGCAGGTATTTATTGCCTTATGTTTGAAAGGAAAAGGCAAATTCTGAGGTCCCAGCACTGGGCCTTCCTGAGAGGGCAGAGGATCTGGAAGAGTCTGGAAGTAGTCAGTCAGTACAGTCTGAGCTCTTAAACCAGCTTGGTGTTCCTTCCCCTTGAGAACCTATCTCCAAGGTCAGGGTGAAGTTTGCAAGCCTGGTACTCTCTATCCCACTGGGGCAGCCTGAAGGAGTGAGGAGTTCAGTCCTGCCCAGGGCTGAAATGCCCCCGAGCTTAAAAAACAAAACCACAGTTGTTCTTGAGGCTGGGCCGGTTCCCCCATCCCAGTTTTAGCAGGATGTGGCTGTGGCCGTGGCCGCTGGTGAGCTCTGAGGTACTTGAGGGGCGGGTGGGCACTGGTGCCAGCGGCGGGCTAGGGAATGTGCAGTGGGAACCCGGCGCGTCAGGGCTCAGTGTCTGCAAGGGATTTACATGGAGAGCCTGCTGCCTTCTTTCCGCAGGATCGAGTCTGGGGAGGGTGGGCAGAATTTCGGGCTTACACCGCATGGGCTGGCCCAGGAAGCCGAAGTTGGGAGATCACACTCCTCCTCTGCTTGATGTGATCGAAGGCCTCCTTCAAGCAGAACTGCATGTCTCCTTGAGGTGAGCCATACAGATGGTGTTCAAGCAGGAGATCCCAGCCTCTCTGCGCAACAGGCCCTTGCCTCCATTCTCCCTGACCTTGTCAATGAAGCCTAATGCATCTTGAAAGCAGTAGCAAATGTCAGTCACATGGCTGCCTCGCACTCGATCCATTTGTAGTGCCGGTGGGCTGTGCAGGCCTGCGAGGTCCGTGGCAATACTCCGCGGCCATGAGCAGGTGCAGAGTGGTGAGGCACCGGCACGTGGATTCATGGTAGGCACTTTGACAGAGGAGGAACAGAAGCATTGCATCAGGGCTTCCCTGGTCCTAAAGCGGCCTGTAGCTGATGGTGAGCACTGGTTTCCTATACTGGCTGATGAGCATGTTTCTGGTTTCTCGTGAAACAGGTTTTACAGCCACGCAACATGAAGGATATTCCGAGTAGGAAGCCTCCTACCCTACTCCGGTGGCTGAAGCCCACCAGCAGTCAGGCAGGCGAGTGGCAGGGTGGAAAAGGTAAGCTCCACCCGCTCCTCCACTACTGCGCCTTGCGCGCGCCCTCTGTCGGCGGGAGCAAGCTGCGAGCACCTGAGGCGGCAAAGATCTGAGGCTGCGCATTCCGCCCACGCTGTGCGCACGTGCCCACGGTAGGGGTGGGGCTGCTGGCTAGGCTCGAGGGCTACGCGGGGGTTCACGAGCCCTGTGCCTTTTTTGTTCTTTGCTGCCCAGCAGGCTCAGTGCCCCCAGGCCACTTGCTGCCCCAGAAGCTGGGCCGGGGAGTTTTGAACGAGGTATGAGGATGACTAAAGGTGGAGCTTAACTGGAAACTGAATATAGGACGTTTGATTTGGAAGAGTCAGGTAAGATGGGTTGTTTGACCCGTGAACCACGTGAGGGGGGCGGGGTCAGTCAGGGGGCACCCACCTCATTTGCAGTACGGAGTCTAAAGTCCCCGTACTGCTGTCACTGCCCCAAAGACTGGCAGCCCCAGGGTCGGAATCAGGATTCAGGCCCTGGTTCTTGATTCCACGTATTGTGGCCTCTAATTGAACGCAGGCTTTTCCCTGCACTTAATTAACGTGAAGATCGGTATATTGAAAATACAGGTACTGCATTGGTGGGAAAAAATCCACATGTAAGTGGACCTGCACAGTTCAAACTGTTGTTCACGGGTCAGCTGTATTTTATAATGGAATTCTGGCTTAGATAATCCAGCATTTTTGAGCGCTCCCCTCGGGAGATGAGTTAAATCATTTTCTATCCCCACCCCAAATAAAGAATACAATTTGGGGGTGCCCAGTGGTTAGCCTGTGTCTAGATCCAGGTCTGCTGTTGTGAGGCCCTGGTGAGGGGCCATGGGACAGCTAAGATAATTCTCACCCTCAGTACAGGTCTCTTTCCCTTGAGCACTGCTGGGAGCCTGGGAGTTCACCTAAGCTGAATTCCTTTCCTTGGAGTCAGCTTGGTCAATGTGTCCTGTGGGTCTGTGCCCCTGGGAATAATGGTATTTATCTTGGAGGGTTGCTGTGAGGATTAAATGAGCTAATTCTTGTAATGTTCCTAGCATTATCCTTGGTATAGTAGAAGCATTTAACAAATTGAACAAAATACATTTCATATATAACCCCATACATGATATATAAATAATCTTGTTGTATTATTAGACTTGGCCTTCATGGACCCAGGAGGGACTATGCCTACCCTGTGGTGTTTGCAGTGGATGATAGCTTCAGGGGTCTCATGGGGCTCATCCTCCTTCTATGGCCTAATTCCATTGGGAAATTTGGCTTCCTTGATTCTCAGCTTTCTCTCTTGTCACTTAGCCTGGCACGTGACAGTTTTGAGGACTGCTGGTCAGATACTTTGTGGACTGTCCCTCATTTGGAGTTTGATGTTTTCCTCATGATTAGATTGGGGCAGTGCTTTTTTTTTTTTTTTTTTTTTGGTCTTTTTGAGGGCTGCACCCACAGCATATGGAGGTTCCCAGGCTAGGGGTCCAATCAGAGCTGTTACCTCCAGCCTACACCACAGCCACAGCCACGCCAGATCCGAGCTGTGTCTGCGACCCACACCACAGCTCCTGGCAATGCCAGATCCTTAACCCACTGAATGAGGCCAGGGATTGAACCCGAAACTTCGTGGTTCCTAGTTGGATTCATTTCTGCTGCACCACAGCGGGAACTCCGGGCAATGCTTTTTTTGGAGGAAGACTGCAGAGGTAAAATGCCATTTTCTTCCTCTTCAATGAAAGGTCACTCTGTCCACCTGCCTTATCATTTAGATATTAATGTCTATCACCTGGCTTAGGTCGTATTCCTCAGGTTCCTGCCCTGTCAAATTACTCCTTCCTCGTTTTCGTGCTGTCCTCTGTGGAAGGAAGTCACTATGCACAGCCCCCACTTAGAAGTGGACAGTTATGTGTCCCTTCCTTGAGGATTAGTCTCTTTCCCTTATTTATTTAATCATTAATTTTTACCAGTAGGGCCTCATGGATATTTATTTCATGCTTTGGATTATAGTCCGTTGCTACTTAATTTTGCTGCTCTAATTGCTCCACTCTGGCTACTAGGAGCTCTTTCAGTTGGCTCCTGGGTCCCTATGGTATACTGACTTTTTTTTTTTTTTTTTTGAGCACTTTCTTATTTTCTGGAGCTACAAGATGATGCTCCAAGCTCATCTTGAATATTTCCCGCTCTAGTCCTCAAACCTACCATTTCTCTAAGCAGCCATGGTTCCTTCCATTGGGCAGTGGTATTAGAAACCAAGTTCTGGGCATTTGGTGCGCTCATGGCTACGGGGATGACATTGCTTTTAGGTCCTCTCAGCTGAAAGAGCAAGGAGATACGTGTGTATGCTAACCTATGTGTATATACACATGTCTATAAATTTTTCTAAATATAACCATCTGTATTAACATGAGTTCATACTGATATCTCCAACTCCAATCCGCTACTACATGGCTCATCCTAGCCTTCACCCCTTCTTTATCTGTAAATTTCCACTCTGACAGTGAGAAACCTGATTCCCACCATCTGCCATCCATTTACTTGATGTTCAGTTCAGGTATATGTATATATCAACATGGAATTCTTAGTCTGTATCCCCAGGGGAAACAACTTTATCATCTGGAGTACAGGGCAATGGGCAGTTCCTTTTTTCTTTGGGGTTACAGATTCTTCTGTTTTCCGAAGTTACTTAGGGTAGCACTGTTCCCCCACCCCCTTTGCTAAGGTTGTTTCACACACTTGTAACACAGTTGGGTTGTTCATCATGTTTTTTACTCCATTCTGGGATCCCCTGTTCTCCTAAATTTTTTTTTCTATTTTGCATCTACTTTATAGCATTAACTAGAAGAGTTTTACCACCACCCCAATCCACTGCGCTTCACCTACTCAACCGCACTTCCTAACTCCTGGCAACTGATCTGTTTACTAGATTTATAGTTTTGCCTTTCCAGAAGGTCATGTAATTGGAATCATACAGTAGGCAGCTTTTTCAGACTGATTACTTTTGTTTAGCAACATGCATTTAAGATTCATCCATGTCTTTTAGGGGCCTGATAGCTACTTTTTATCTAATGGGTAATGCTTCATTGTCTGGATGTAATTTATTTATCCATTC
Organism: Phacochoerus africanus; assembly: GCF_016906955.1. Taxonomy (NCBI): domain Eukaryota; kingdom Metazoa; phylum Chordata; class Mammalia; order Artiodactyla; family Suidae; genus Phacochoerus; species Phacochoerus africanus. Next base: position 113,703,681 of record NC_062545.1, read on the forward strand.
ACCTATTTAAGGACATGTTGGTTGCTCAGATTTTTGGCAGTTAGGAATACAGCTGTTACAAACATTGTGCAGGACTTTTGTGGGGGGCATAACTTTGAGCTCATTTGGATAAATACTAGGAATATAATTACTGAGTCTGGTGGTAAGACTATGTTTAGTTTTGTAAGAAAATGCCAAATTGTCTTTCATAGCAGCTGTATGATTTGCATTCCCAGCAGTGATGAGTGAGTGTTCTTGTTACTCTGCACCTTGTCAGCATTTGGTGTTGTCAGTTTTTCTGGACGTGGTCATTCTAATAACCTTGTTGTGGTGTCTCATTGTTCTCACTTGCAAATCCCTAATGACCAATGGTGTTGGGCACCATTTCTTGTGCTTCTTTGCCACCTGTGTCTTTGCTGAGGTGTCTGCTCAGATCTTTGGACTCCTTTTAATTCTTTTTAAAAAAATTGGGTATTTTGGATATAAGCCTTTTATTAGGTATATGTTCTGCAAATATGTTCTTCCATCTGTGGCTTTGCTTTTCATTTTCGTATCACTGTCTTTGTCAGAGCAGAAGTTTTGATTTTAATGAAGTCCAACTTATCACTTTTTTCTTTGATAGACCGCTCTTGGTATTGTCTAAAAACTCAGGAGTTTGTTGTGGCTCAGCAGATTAAGAACATGGCATAGAGTCTATGAGGATGTAGGTTCAATCCCTGGCCTTGCTCGGTGGCTTAAGAATCCAGCGTTGCCTTGAGCCACATGTGGTGTAGGTTGCAGATGCTGATCAGATCCTGCGTTGCTGTGGCTGTGGCCTAGACGGGCGGTTGCAGCTGCGATTCTACCCCTAGCCTGGGAACCTCCATATGCCACAGGTGCGGCCCTAAAAAATGAAAAAATAAAACCAAAAACCTCATCGCCAAACCCAAGATCATGTAGATTTTCTATGTCTCCTTTAAGAAATTTTTATAGTTTGACACTTTACACTGAGGCCTATGATCCATTCTGAGGTTTTTTTTTGGCCTTTTTAGGGCTGCACCCTTGGGTGTGTGGAGGTTCCCAGGCTAGGGGTCGAATTGGAGCTGTAAACACTGGTCTATGCCACAGCCATGCCATGTCTGCCAGATCTGAGCTGCATCTGCGACCTATACCACAACTCATGGAAACACTGGACCCTTAACCCACTGAGCAAGACCAGGAATCGAACCTGTGTCCTCATGCATACTAGTCAGAGTCATTTCTGCTGAGCCACGACAGGAACTCCAATTCTGAGTTAATTTTTTAATGAGGTGTAAGGTATGTGTTTAGGTTCATCTTTTTTGTATATAAACTTACAGTTGTTCCACCACCATTTGTTAAAAAGTCAACATTAATTTTTTTATTAGTGAAATATTTCTCAGAGATCCGCTGCCAGTGCAGTGGGTTGAGGGGCCAGTGTTGTCACTGCAGTGGCTCGGGTCTCTGCTTCCTTCGGTTTGGGTTTGATCTCTGGCCCTGGACCTGCACATGCCACGGGTGTGGCCAAAAAAATATTTCTGTCCAGTTGGTGGAACTAAAGAGCTGCAGAAAAGCAAGCTTTGAGAGCTCAGTCCCAGTCACTGAGGTCTTCTTTTAACTTTGGTGTATTTTTCTTTTGGCTTATCTTCCTGCCAAATCAAGAAGGTGTATATGTGAGTGTGAGACGAAGATAGCAAAGATCTTTCAGAGGGAAATTTGTGGAGCAAGACCTAGTAGTTGGAGAGCTTCTGCTTTACCCTTGAAGGTAGAAAACTCTTAAGACAGGAGAGAATCTAATTAACATACTTTTGAGACAGAACTTACCTTTTAGGAAAAATATAGACTCATGTGACTGACACACACACACACACCCTTTTTCCCAAGGACACACACACACACACACCCTTTTTCCCAAGGAAGGCTTGATGTTTCCACAGAGCACCAACACCTGTCTCCAGGCCTTTGTGTTTTCCATCATCACATACCTCGTCCTCAGGGAAGTGGAGGAAAGATTTTCATAACAGGGATGCATGTGACAACATTAAACATGACATTATATGGAGTCAGCTACATGTCGCATTGATTCTGAGACTGTGTGAAAATCACTTTTTTTTTTTTTTTGCTTACAATGAATTAAAAATAAGAGTGCCATCTTGTGGCCATCTAGGTTACTACCACAAGCACATTAGACCTTTGTGGAAAATCTTTTGACTCCAGAGAATGGTTCCGCTTATGTACACATCCGTGTGTTATGTGTCATCAGCTGGGCACAGCGGATCAAGGGCCTTTCTTTTTCTGTTTACAGTGAACCATTATATGGGCTTTTATTTTCATAGATGACTAATCTGTAAAGTCTGTCACAGAGAAGGACCCACATTGGCATTTATCATGAAAAATGGCAAAGTTATTAGTTCCCTTACATACTCTAATTCCATTTTGTATAAGAAGCTTGGCTAACAAGCCCCACAGTACATGAGCCCACATAGCATGGAAATTCTGGAAATTTCCAGGGAGGATGTTTTATATTCAGCATTGAGTTTGGTTGTGGTTTTAAATTGCTGCTAGTCTTGTCTTAAGAAAATGTGGTTGTCATTTATTTATCATTGTTAGGAAAGAATGAGGGCAGACTGCTCAGGAGCAGGAAAGAAGTTTTAGTAGCAATTCAAGGACCTCCGAGCCAGACTGGATGCTGGCAAGCTCGCTGGCAAGCTCTCTGGCAAGATGGGGCCAAGGAGGATGGGTCATGCCAGGTAATATAACTGGGAGACTCCCTTTAATCCTGGGTTTGCTGCTTTTTACCAGAGCACCTTGGGCAAATCGTTACACCTCATTGGGCTTTGATTTTTTTTTTTAAATCTGTAAAATGACAACTCTGAAATGTATAATATCCAGGTTCCCCTCAAGACCTGAAATTTGATATATGGAAGAGAAGGTCTCATTTCTCAATCCTTCTTAACCCAGGTTTTCTAGTTACAGGCAGGATTTATCATAAATATTCTTATTTTCAGTGAATCTTCTGGGTAGCACATTCTGAAACCCACAATGGCTATTTTACATGGTTAAATGGTTTATATAGAAATGGTTTATATTTTACATAGTTAACAAATTATGGAGCTATTTGAACATAATTATGCCCTTCAAAATCTTTTCCCTCACCTTGAATTCCTACAGTACTAATGGAGCAGGTGTCACAAAAAAGCTGCTGCACTTACTTCCACTTGTGGACTCAGGAAGCTGGGCCCTGGCCCCACTGGTGATACGTATTCTCCTTACAGATGGGTGCAGTCAATGTCACAGCAGTTAAAGATCTCTCAGGCAGTGATGGGTGACATTATCCACCCAGCGTGCAGATGCTACATCAACCTCATGCTGTCAGTATCTGCCAGTGGTGCTGATGCCAGGGAAAGAAACCATCCCTTCCATGGCAAGCTGAAGGACATTTGGGGATGGGTGTCATCTCATGAAGAAGAGTTTCTCTGTTTCCACATCATGTTTATTAATTCATCGGCATGTATATTTTTAAGTTCTTGCACACACATTCCTCTTTTCTTGAAATGCATTGTGAGTTATTTTTGGAGAAGAGGAGAGAATCCAAAGTCCAGCCAAATGCTAGAAAGGTCAACCCTGACTTGCAGCGTATTTTTATCAGCATTATGTTACTGTAGGTTGTTGAAACTTGCTCTAAAAAGGTGGAACAGAATTTGTGTTGATGACTTTTGGCCACAAGAGGGCGCTCTAACAAAACTCCTCCTGCAGCTCAAAACTCTACATCTGCCTCCTCAAACATTGACATGCTACAATTTCTGCCTGGTCTTATGACATACGCTGAATGTCACAAATATTGTTTCAAACTTTATGAAAATAATTTTTTTATAATGTTGGGAATCTGGTAAGTGAATCCTGAGGACAAGTTAAACTCTTATTTAGCTGGAGGTGCTTTGTAATTCCTCCATCAATTTCCAAAAAAGGCAGAGTTTAGAAACCTTTGCTTTCTTTTACAGACCAAACAGTGCAAACTCAAAAGACTCGAGAACATTTAAATTTCCAAAATAGAGCTTTTACGGATTATCTTCCTAAGAATTCTAAGTCTAGATATATGATTTTAAAACAAAGCATACAAACCCATTCTCCAAGCTAAGTACAACTATTAGAGAAAAATACTGTTACCTCTTCCAGGACATTTGAAAAAGAAAGTGGGGGAAAGGCAATGTGATAGTCTCTGAAGTACATTAAAGCATCCAGACTGCATTTCCCTAGTAGGCAGGTAATATTTGAGGATGCAACTGCCCCAAATGAGTATCCTTTACATTTAAACAATCTTTACTGATAGTAAAATAATTAGAAGAATTTATGTGCATCTCTGCTATTATTGTCTTTGCATAAAGGAGATTCAGCTGCTTATGCACGGATATTCCAAGAGTCTTCCTCCCCCCTTTCTCAGATGACATGTTTATACTCAGGCAGCACTTCTAAATTTTTAATAGAGACGAAGAGGTTCCATTTAATTAGGCAGAGTGACTTGTTTATGTGCAGGTTATACATTTACGAGTTCTAATCAAGAATGGAAAATACCTATTGAACAGCCTTTGAAGTTGTGCTGGTTTAAGGATAATTGTAAACCCAGCTCAGTGGACAGTGTCTCAGTCAATCAAATGATGGGAGAGCGGAGCACAGGGAGTTAAATCTGAATAAAATAACTGCACAGATCGCGTGTCGATCGGTGTTCAAAGGATTTCTTTTTTTTCTCCCAAATCAGACCTCTTCCACCTTACTCTTGATTGGAATATTGAAACTGGGTTAGAGGAAAAAAAATGATGAGGAATAACAAGATTTTTTATCTTTCTTTAAAAATACCACTACCATTTATATAAAACCTTTCTCTTTTTCCCTTGCGTTTTTTACTTCCTTTATTCTGTGCAGCCTATTTTTAATCTTCGAACTAGATAACATAAACAGGTTACTGTCAAAAGCTTTTTTCCCCCACATTCGTAAATCTGTTCTGGAAATGAGAAGTTAATTTTTTCTTAATCTCTGACCCAAGGTAAAAATCCCAAATATTTGCGTGCCTCAGCTGTACCACAAAAAAAAGGGCACCTAAATTAATGAGGTTTCTTGAATTGGTGTACAGAAATGAATTACAAAGCTTAAGAAGTCGAAGCGATTTCTTGTGATGTTTAAAGCAATATTAATGATGGCGTGGAATGAGATATCAAGCTTTGTGTTACTACTCTAGGATTAGCTTTTCGTTCCTGAAAGCTGGTCTATTTATGGGTAATGTAGGATGGAATTAAACTCTGAAAAGGTTAATTTTTTTTTAAAGTGTTCTGTGGAAGGTTTATTTCCTATCACCTTTTGTAAGTTTCCCTTTGAATTGAGTTGCAGTCTGCATTTGGAGTGGGCCCAGGAAGCTTGCATAATAATATAATGCCTGGCGGAGCCTCTCTTAGGGGAGGGAGTGCGATAAATGAAACGTTACCTACAGGTTCCCGACAATATATTCATCTTGATATGATCACTGCTGATGGGTTGCAGCAAGGCAACTCCTAGGACTCGCGTTGGCTGTCTTTAGGGTACGTTATAATTTCAGCGTGAAAAGCACAGCCCAGCATGTGAGAGAAAGCAAGCAGGTCCCTCGTCGAAAAGTGGTGCCTGAAAAATATTTGCTGAGCGGAAAACATTCATCTTGTGGCAGGGAGAATGGAGACTAGAGAATGAAAGACTAAAGATAGGGAAAGAAACCACTGCCCTTTTCGCTGAGCTCACGGACCATACTGAAGGTTTTCAGACACAGGAGCAGTTGGTTGCTCCTCCGTTGTCTTTCTTCCCTGTGCTTGTCTGATTTATTTTCACAAGAAAACTCTGCTCCTCTTGTCTGGAGCCAGTGTTAGACAGCTGAAATCTAGGGGTGGTGTGGGTTTAAGATCAAACAGGCCCTAATCACGTGGACTTTGTTTTCTCATGGATCATTTCATTGCTGGGGTCCGGCTGACAGAGCCATGAGGGGTCAGGGAGAATTAGGACCACAGCTCTTCAGAGAAATGGGTCCTGGCTGGGGCTCCACCTCAGCGTGGGAGCAAAGATGGCACAGGCTGCAGACTGGACGTGGGTTATGCCTGCAGCCTAGACCTTACACGTGAAAGATGCTAGCCGGTTTATCTGTGTTGATTGTCTTTTAATTTCTGGTAGGTTGGCTGACGTCCGTGATTACACTTGACCACATAATTGAGACCTGATTTAATCCACAAAGTCCCCCAAGTTTGTGGGAGACCCTGGGAAAGAGACAATACCATCCATATGGTCCATATGAAAGGAAAGCAAAAGCCATGGGTCCCTTTTTTTTTTTTTTTTTTAAGTTTGCTTAGCAGTCAGTACTTAGGAGTTGATTAAAGGAAGTGAAAGGAAAGCAAAGTGAGCCAAAGAATTTTGTGAACAAATTAAATTCCCCATCAGTAAGTAGGAAGAGGCAAGGGAAAGTTGTTGGGGGTGGAGTGGTGGATGCACTCTGACTGCAGAGAAATCATTCCAATTCAGTCTTTGCAAAAGCAGAGACTTGAAAGGAGAAAGCCATTCGTGGTCTTATTCAGTAACTTCATGGATCTGAGGAGCGCTGCAGTCTGTCTCCTCTGACGGGAGAAGAGTACCTGTTTCATGTTCCTGCTGAATTAGAACGGCAGCATTTGCATATTGTTGGCAACGAAGAAAATGTGTTTATAGATCCGACATCATTTTAGACAGTTGCTCCCATCGACTTGCTCGCTAAGGATCATGTTCTCCTTCTGGCCCCCTTTTAGTGGCAGAAAAGCAAGAGGGAAAATCAGAACAGAAAGGGAGTAGCTGTGATGAGTGAAATATTATCAAGGACCCTGGACTCCCCTCTGCCCAGAGCTGACTTCTGAGCTCTTGGGCAAGGTATTTACAGATGCAATATTTCTGTCAGTCTCCTCCCCTACTCCACTCTTTGTTCCTTTAATGGGCAAATTAGCCTTAGGTTCTTGTTAAATCCGTTCCTTTTCGGAAGAGCCAATGATGATGTGCATCCTTTCTGTTGGGAACTATCAGAAGAAATGTCGGTGCAGAGTGTCCCCTTCCAGGGTGCTTTTTCCTTGGGATGTGGCTGTCACCAGCAACTGGAATGTCACCTGAGCGCAGTCCTGTGGGGTGAAGGGAAGAAGATACTCAGCACTGTCCTAGTGAGCGGGGAATTGGGGATACACCTCGTTCTCTTTGGGCAGAAAGGCCTGCCTTTGGAAGATGGGCAGGAATGGAGAGGCTGGATATGTCAAGCTTTTCAGTTCACTGATGGGTAAACTGAGGCCCTTTGATTTGCATTGTTCAAGATAATGCAGGGAGTTAGTGGGAGAATAATTTCAGGCCTGCAGGGCGCCTTTGAGGAGGAAGTTGCTGGGCAAATGGGAGCATCTTTGAGAGACTTGCAGGGGCCTGAGAAGAGAGCGTTGTGCTCCTCGTTCCTCGAAGTGTAGCTCATGGACCGGCAGCAAGGTGTCACCTGGAGCCTGTTAGACAAGCAGTGTCTCATCTCCCCCCCCAGACCTACTGACTTGCAATCCGCATTGCAACAAGATGGCCCGGTCATTTCTATGCGTGGTGAAGTTTGAGAAGCATGGAGGCCCCAGATCCACACTGGGATGACTGGGCAACCCAGAGTTGCCTGATTTCAGCCCATGTCATAACTCTTCTGAAAAAGATGCTCTGTGACCAGCATTTTTAGGTAAGGTGTGTACATTAAAATGTAAAAATATGAAATGTGAAGTGTAAAAAGAGTAATGCTCTGCAGTGAGGGTGAAGATATGGGGAAATGCTGGAACTTCATGGTACCAATTTTCTGAAGGGCGATTTGGTTATAGGTGTCAGTGTCTTAAATAATATGCTTACCCTTTGATCCAACAATTCCCCTCTCTAGAAAGTTATTCTGGGGAAATGGACAAATTTGAAAAGATGTGTGAATAAGAGTAGCTAAAAAAAAAAATTGGAAATGGTCTAAATATCAGATAGTAGAAATTAGGGAACCTGTAGTACAATTCTATGTAACCACTTAAAATGATAAATTAAAGGAACATTTACTATTTCAGAAATATGTTAATATGCTTGTTGACGTGAAAAACTCAGGTTACCATACTCTGTATAAAATGATATTATAACTTGTTCAGAAATAGATATATTTTAAAACCCAGGAGTTCCCTTCGTGGCTCAGTGGTAATGAACCCAACTAGAATCCATGAGGGTGTGTGTTTGATCTCTGGCCTCACTCAGTGAGTTAAGGATCAGGATCCTGTGTTGCTGTGAGCTGTGGTGTAGGTTGCAAACATGGCTTGAATCCCGAGTTGCTGTGGCTGTGGCATTGGCCGGTGGCCCCTGTAGTTTTGATTTGACCCCTACCATGGGAACGTCCATATGCCATGGGTGCAGCCCTAAAAAGCAAACAAACAAAAAAGAAGGCCTTGCAGCTAAATGTTAACAGTAGTAAGCATATAGGTTATATTTTTCTTTTTGTTTCTCTTTATTTTGTGGTTCTTTTGCAGCTGATGGGTATTAATTAGCTAATCAAAGGTGGTAATATAGTTATTTTGAATGAGCATTTAAAAAATTCAAGTCTTGGAGTTCCCGTTGTGGCTCAGTGGTTAACGAATCTGACTAGGAACCACGAGCTTGCAGGTTCGATTCCTGGCCTTGCTCAGTGGGTTAAAGATCTGGCGTTGCCATGAGCTGTGGTGTGGGTCGCAGACGCAGCTCAGGTCCCGCGTTGCTGTGGCTCTGGCATAGGCCGGCGGCTACAGCTCCGATTGGACCCTTAGCCTGGGAACCTCGTATGCCTCAGGAGCGGCCCAAGAAATGGCAAAAAGATATAAATAAATAAATAAAAATTCAAGTCTTAAAAATTTTACTTTCCCGGGCCAGATTTCTCATAGGAAAAAACATAACTTGTGCATAACTTTTCCACCATTCTGACGATATTATATTAAAATGCTCTATTAAATATATTCCTCCTCTAAGACTGTGAACGCCTTGATAACAGGGACCAAGTCTTTGGGATTTTTATATCCAGGGCCTAGCACAGAGCGTGGCCCACAGTGGTTAGTAATACCTGTTTTAAATTGTTGGATGAAAGGGTGTTGGATGACAGTCTGAAGACTATTTTCCTTCATGGGCATCTTATAGGACCACAGTCCTTAGCACATGGGAATTGATTGCTATTGCGTATTGGTAACAAGCATGATGAGGTAACCACAGAGGTCAGAGTTCTGCCTGACCTCTTGGTTTGGCTCCCATCTCTGCTTTGGTAATAAATGACTCTGAGATGTGGGCCATGGCTGACGTGTCAGGAGGTCAGGCTGGAGAGGCCTCTAAAGACTCCAAGGCCATCTGCTCTGGGTTGGGGGCAGGGGCAGCCTCCCCTCCCACCTCCCACCCCCCACCCCCTACCCCTGTTGGTCCCAGAGGCATCCTAGGTGAGGCTGTATGGTCAGGACACTGAGTGGGAAGTGCACTGGCGGGTCCCAGTTTGTTTTCTTGTAGTTGAAACCTTGGATCTTGCCTCTCTAGGAGACTGGGTTTTGAGAGGTTTGACCGGTTGCTGCCCAGCCCTCACTTGGGTTCAGCGTCCTGCTAAGAAGTGTTTGTGAGCCTTCTCTCGCCAAGTCCCACTGCCTCCTTGTGACATGGGGGCCCATTTTACAGAGCAGGAGACTGAGAAAGGTTAAGCTACTGGATCCAAGTTCAGACATGAAGAAGTAGAGCTGGAATCCACATGGGGCCCTGGATCCAGAGCCCAGGCCCGCCTGCCAGGCTGTAAAGAGGTTAGGGGGCTGGCCTGAGGGCCTCTCTCCAGCTCTAGCATGTTTCCAGTGACTGTCCCTGTGGAGATGTCGCTGGGCCTTCTGGAATTTCCCTAGTTCTCCTTGTGAAACAGATTGTGTTTAAGAGTGGGTCTCCACCTTCTGTGGTTACATATTTTTTTTCTTGCTCTTGGCTCTTAGTGAAAGCCCATTTTATAGTTAAGAAAAAAGTTGATGGAATGAAAATATTTTTAATAAAGTTAAATTATGTTATTTAGAAATAGTTGTAAATTTGGAGAAAATGGTTACATATTTGTTAATGGTAAGCCCTAGATTTAATTTGGCTTAGATATCCAAGAGGTTTCAAAATCATAAAACAATGCAAAACTACTCGGGGCTTTTCTTAGTTCCCACCCCCATGGGTTATATCTTTTTTTGGTTTAGGGCTGAAGGTGTGGCATATGGGGGTTCCCAGGCTAGGGGTTGAATCGAAGCTGCAGTGGCGGGCCTACACTATAGCCACAGCCACACAGGTTCCGAGCCTCATCTGCAACCTACACCATAATTTGTGGCAATGCTCGTGGATACTAGTTGGGTTCATTTCCACTCAGCCACAGTGGGAACCCCGGGTTGTATCTTAATTGTACAGTTTTTAGCTTACATTTACTTGTGTGATTATTTTCTTGGTATCTCTCTCTGCAGCTAGCCTGTGAGCTTCACGAGGGCAGGAGAGTTACATCTCTTTTGCTTTTCATTGTCTATACTTAGCACATAATAGTACATAACAGCAACAACAGTAATGAATAAGGACAACTAGTACTTGTTGAGCCCTTGCTATTTGCCAGGTGTTGTTCCAAGCACTTGATAATAAATAACCCTTGTGTACACACACACACACACACACACACACACACACACACACACACACACACACACACAATGGAATACTACTCAGCCATAAAAAGGAATAAAGTAATGCCATTTGCAGCAACATGGATGGAACTAGAGACTCTCATACTGAGTGAAGTAAGTCAGAGAAAGATGAATACCATATGATATCACTTATATCTGGAACCTAATATAGGACACAAATGAACCTTTCCACAGAAAAGAAAATCATAGACTTGCAGAAAAGACTTGTGGTTGCCAAGGGAGGGGGGAGTGGGATGGATTGGGAACTTGGGGTTAATAGATGCAAACTAGCTTTTGGAATGGATAAGCAGTGAGATCCTGCTGTGTAGCACTGGGAACTATATCTAGTCACTTACGATGGAGCATGATAATATGAGAAAAAAGAATCTTATACATGTATGTGTAACTAGGTCACCATACTGTACAGTGGAAAATCGACAGAACACTGTAAACAAGCTATAATGAAAAAAAAATCATTATATATAAAAAAAAATAAATTTTTTTTTTAAAATAAATAACTCGTAATAAAACTTTGGACTTTAAATAAATTTTGAGTTTATGCATCTGGGAACCATTCAGTGTTGTGGCGGTTTGGAAGACTTTGTGACAGTGAGAACTGGAAGATATTTGACTTGAAGTATTTTGGAAAAGTGTACCTTTTCTTTTTCACATCTAAGAAGTATTTAACTTAACAGCCTTTTTTAATCTGTTGACCTCCAGAGGAGATTTTTTAAGGAGTAAAGGCTAGACACTGTCTAATTACTTAAAGAAATAGGATGGCAGTATCATTAACATTTCATTTTAATGGCTATGTCTTTGACTGACAGCTCTGAACTCTGGGGGTGGGAGGGGAGGTTGTCTTTCCAGAAAGTTTTAGGCTGAGGTCTCTGTTGCTGCTGCAGTAACCTCCACTTAATTTATTGTCATTTAGCACAAAAATTGATGAGAACATAACCTTTGTAAGGTTTTTATGTTTTATTGGCTATAAAAGATAAAATATGGCGTAAAAGGAAGTAAAATAGTATTTTGTTAGGTCGGGGGATGGATTTATGCTTTAACTAACTGATAGAATAATCAGAGGGTCGTAAAGATCAGAGTCTCTGCCTCCTATCTCTTCTGTTTTTATGTGTGCATTCAACAAGCTTCTCTTTGTGGCTTTCGGGGGGGGCCCCCCGGGAGCTCACCCAAACACCAGGCCCCTTTGTCCCAGGGCATTAACTCAGCTGTTTAGATCAAGAATATCACGGAGGCTTCTGTGGCCGACATTAAGCAATTGGGATAAGTCTAAATGAATCAGATACTTGACATGTGCAAATGGGATGTTTGTTCACAAGGGACTCTGGGCCGCATTGTGTCTTGAATGAACAGGCAAAAACAAAGTGTGTGAGTTAAATTGAGTTTTGTGGGAAACCCACAAAGGCAGCTGGACCTTTGGGACCTGCTGGTCATTGTGGTGTGGGGGAGGATGCTGGGACGGCCCGACCCCACCAATCCCCCCACATGCCCTCCCCAGCCAAAAATGAAAAGGAGATGGCAAACATATTTCAAAGTGATAAAGTGATTAAATTTGACCCTCCAGGCCAGTGGTCCTGAAACGTCTACCCACACATTAGTATCACCTGCGTGGCTTATTAGACCCCACGTGGCTGGGCCCGGCTCCTAAAGTTTGACTCAGCAGTTTGGGGTGGGGCTGGAGAATTTGAATCTCTAACCGGTTCCCAGGTGATGCTTCTGCTTCTAGGCTAGGGAGCACACTTTAAAACCACTGCTCTAGGCCCTCTGCTGTTCCTGTCCTTGGTGATCAGACAGACATGCCCTCCAGGAGCTTTAAGTGTCCAGGAAGACGTCTCGCCTCAGAAAGGTGTGGCTGGGTGAGACCACAGGGGTGTGTGTGTGTTGCTTGGGCAGGCAGGCCAGGACCTGTCCTGAGGATAAGAAACCACTCCAATCTCCAGAGCTTTCAGTCTTTGGTGGGGCTAAGGAGTTAAAACATGCAGGTTAATATCTTTCCTTGTTGGACTTGCTTCCCAAGTTTTGCTTGGAGCCTTGGTGCTGGCCTGTTTTGTTGTCACTGTGCATGGTGTGGGATGCTAGGCCTGCCCATAATTTACAGGACTCAGTGTAAAATGAAAATACAGGGCTCCTTGTTCCAAAATTAAAAAGTCGAAGACATTAATCCATGGTGGACCCTTCCAAGTGCAGGGCCCTGAGTGGCTGCTCAAGATCCCTCCATCCCCCACCCCCCTCACCCCCACCTTCCCAAAGCTGGTGCTCCTTGCCTCCTAGTAGGTACTCTATTCCAGCAAGTGATTTATTAGATCTAACATTGATCAAGAAGGGATTTTGAAGGACCTCCTGGTTTGACTCCCTCTTTTTTGTGAGTGGAAACAAAGTGCCATCATTTTGTGTAGTCTCTGCCCCATTACCCCACTTCAAGCCACTCTGTGATGCAGGCATGATAGGCTTATTTGCATAAGGCTCAGCTGTGACTTTGCTATAGTGATTTGGACTAGTTTTCTGAAGTCCAGTGCTTTTTTTCCCCACTAATTTTATTTTTTAATTTTTAAAATTATAGTTGATTTATAGTGTTCTGTCGATTTCTGCTGTACAGCAGAGTGACCCAGTTATTCATTTATGTACATTCCTTTTTTTTTTTTTTTTTTTGTCTTTTTAGGGCCGCACCTTCGCCATATGGAAGTTCCCAGGCTAGGGGTCGAATCAGAACTGTAGCCTTGGGCCTACACAACAGCCACAGCAACGCCAGATTCCGAGCCACGTCTTCCACCTACACCACAGCTCACAGCAATGCCAGATCCTTAAGCCACTGAACAAGGCCAGGGATCGAACCTGCATCCTCATGGATACTAGTCAGATTCATTTCCGCTGAGCCATGACGGGAACTCCTATATATGTTCTTTTTTTCACATTGTCTTCCATCATGTTCCATCACAAGTGACTAGATATAGTCATTGTTTTTTTTCCTTCAAATTTTATTTTTCAATTATCACATTTGCTTCTCAGAGAGTTTTAGCTATTTGCCTTAAGACACACAGCCAGTGACAGCTGAGGGAGAATTTGAGCCGATCTTCTGAATCCTAGTTACACATTCTTATTACTCCCCACCCCTAAAGAAAGCAAGTTTTGGGAAATTCCTTGATTCTGTGGATTGATATTTTTGAGCTCTGAAGCCTTCAGGAGTGAGCTGAGAAATCTCATTGACTCCTGGTCTGTTTTTCTCCCCGTGTACTGTTTAGTTCTGAGAACAAATGACTCTTCAAATACAGCCTGTTCCCAGGACAGTCCTGCCGCATAAGTTTTACTGCTGCTGGCCTGGAAGACTTGCTCTGAGTTAATCTCCCACTCCCAGTGTTCTGCAGTGCTGCCCAGTGTTTAAACAAATCTATTTACTTCCTGGTGCACTGGAATTCTCCCTGCCCCCACCCCCCATTTTACCTGTGTGCATCTGATGTCCACCCCCACCCCCACGCCTGTGCTCTGTGGGTGTGAAGCCAGCCTGGGATGATGGCTGGATGCCCGTGGACCGGCTCTCTGGGTTTGCATCCTGCTCCTGCCTCTTACTTGCTGTGTGATCTTGGCCAAGTTTTTGATTGAACTGCATTTGCATTTGTTTCCTGGTCTGTAAAATAGGGATAATGCAGTGACAGGGGTTTACTGTGGTGACTCAAGGGCATAACTTGTGCAGAATGCTTTGGGAATAGCATTACTGTGTTGAGGGCTGGCCTGGGACACCACTAGATGGTGAGTCACATTTATTTGGTTTATTCTCCGATGCTTGTTTCATGTTTTTCCCACCCCCAGGAGGGGGCTGTTGGAATGATGCCTTTGTGGTGATGCATCTGTACCTCATCAAAAAAACAGTGGGGGATGATGTTTAAAACAGTAGATATTTTATTTATTTAGTCTTTTTAGGGCCACACCTGGCAGCATATGGAGATTCTCAGGCTAGGGGTTGAATCAGAACTGTAGCGGCTGGCTTAGGCCACAGCCACAGCAATGCTAGAACTTAGGTGTGTCTGTGACCTATACCACAGCTCACGGCAACGCTGGATCCTCATCTCACTGAGCAAGGCCAGGGATCGAACCTGCGTCCTCATGGATGCTAGTCAGGTTCATTTCAGCCGAGCTACGATGGGAACTCCTAAAATAGTAGGTGTTTTAAAGCAGACTATTTTGGAGGGGGTGGGGTCAGAGTGGGCAGTGCTGTGTTAGAAAAAAGTTACACCCTGTAGGTGTCCATGTGTTCTGCCACTGTGAAGAAATGAACATGTGTAGGAGTGTGTGTGTGGGCATATGTGGAAAGCATTCCTGAACTTCATCCTTAGAATCTCCCTTCCTCCTCAAAAGGCCCTCGATCTTCCTGCACCCAGATTTGTAGTGCGTTTTGGATGAATTGAATCCATGGTTGAGATTCAGAGGAAATCATTCGACTCAGATGCCCTCCCTACAGCTTCTCATCCTCATGGTTTTTTTTGTTGGTTCCCAGTGTGGAGAATGAATACAAATGTTTATTTTCCAAGAACTCAATGTGTTTTTCAATACTTACTTTTATGCAGTCAAAATGTTAAATGTCAAGGAATGACAAGATGATGGCCATGTCTAATTCCTGCTGCTTTGTCCTGATGGTGGGGGGATGGAGGCCTGTGTTGTGGAGGCTTAGGTGCTGTTTCAGCACCTGCTTGTTTTTCATCCCTCTTACCTTCCCATCTCTGTGCAGCTACCACTGAGGCAGCCCTCCTTCCTCTCTCCTCATCCTTCCTTCAGAAAATAACCCATGGGTCTAGGCAACCATTCAGAGCCCCTGAAAGGGGGATGGGGTGCTTTGGATTTTCATGGAGTAAGTTTTTTGGAGGATGGGGTCGAGTGGTTGAGTAACAGGTGCATTGAAAATACTGCAGGGAGGCTGCCCATCAAACCTTGATGGCAGGATTACTCACCCACGTGCCCAGGGAATTCTCTGAAATTTTGCTTTTTTTTTGTATTTTCTGGGGCCACACCCGCAGCATATGGAGGTTCCCGGGCTAGGGGTCGAATCGGAGCTGTAGCCACCAGCCTATGCCAGAGCCACAGCAACATGGGATCCGAGCTGAGTCTGCAACCTACATCACAGCTCACGGCAATGCCGGATCCTTAACTTACTGAGGGAGGCCAGGGATTGAACCTGCAACCTCATGGTGCCTAGTTGGATTTGTTAACCACTGAGCCATGATGGGAACTCCCACTTTCTATTTATTAAAGACACATGAAATCAAAATCATATATTTGGTCTCTGTAGTTTGGCAACTTCATGGGAAAAAAACCCACCCTGTTGGTACCCATTGGTACCCCACTTCCCCTTTGGTCCTGCTGCAGTTGGCGCCACGTCCTGGGGTTTGCTGCCCTCCTCTCTGGTTGACCCAGGTGATCAAGGATGACATCAACACCTAAAACCAGAGACAGTCTAAGAACTTCACTATTGCTGTGGGGCTGTGTCTCTTCCCTCACTGTATATAAATCCCTGTTTCTGCCTTTAATTCCCCCTGCTCCGCCGCTGCCTCCCCTCTGTGTGTGGGCAGAGCAGCAGAAAGATGCTTCCATCACTGCCAGTGCTATTGGTCATGAGATGCTCCCTTAGCCCCCTCCTTTCACTTCCCCTCAGTGGAGGAAAAACTTCCCTGAGAACACCCCTGTTCTCCCCCTGAATTCTTTAACTTTCTTCTGAGTTCCTGATCCAAACCAGATTCTTAAGACTCAACCTAAACTTGCCCTCTTCCTCACCTGGATATCTAACAGTTCACCAGATACTGTTGATGGCACCTCAGGTCGAGTCCCTCTCCCTTCCCCATCCCCATGTTCCCGCCCTGGTTTCAGTTGTTGCATCCTCGTGAGGATGGCAGTGGATTTCTGTCTGCCTTCCCTCTCCTGTTCTGCCCTACCCTGTCAGTCCTGTGCCAAACCCCTAGGAGGAGTTGAGAATCACTGTGATGGATAAACTTCATGGCCTGTCAGAATCAAGTTGAAACTCTTCTTTTAGCAAAGAATAACATATTTTTACTAATATTCCTTGCCTTCCTCCCTAGCTAGACCCACTGGCTTCTCAACAGCAGCTGAACACATTGCTTAATTTTCCCCAGTGTGGCTTCTTCCCTTAATTTTCTGGGCCTCTTTATGAGCTCCCTCTCTAGGCTCTTTGGATGTGCTCTGTCTGGATAACTGTTCTCAGCCCAAGGGGCACCTCTTCCTTAAAGTCCTCCCTGATTCCTCTGGCAGGTTTGACTCCTTCCTTCTCTTGACTGCGTGTGAAAATGTCAAAGCACAGGTGGCACTTTATTACACCTAGTTTTTAACAGGTGCTAGGAGATGAGGGGCTCATCACACCATTAGTATTGTTACAGTATTGTTTTTACTTTCATTGCAGCATATTTTAAACATAGTTTTATGAACTGTAGCATATATACACACACGAGTGTTTAAAGTGTATATGTGCAGTGTAACGAACAGCCACCACAAAAGCAAACATATTATGTGTCTGTTGCCCAGGCCTAACACATAAGACTTTGCCACTCCCAGATACCTTGTGTGCACCCCTCTCTGGTCTCAGCTGCCTCTGTTGCCCCCTATTGGTAACTCTTAGCCTCAATTTCATGTTAATTATTAATTTGCTTTTCTGTGTAGTTAAAAAAAAAAAAAAGCTAACTAAGCATGTATCCCTAGGTAATAAATTGTTTAATCAGCTCTCTTTTTGAATTTCATATAAATGGAATTATTCTGTTTGTATCCATTAGTGATTTGCCTCTTTGATTATGAGATTCATTCTGTTGATATGTGTCGTCATGGTTCATTCATTTTGTTGTGGTTGCATAAATTCCATTTTATGAATACATCATACTTTATTTACTGAATCTATTGTTGATGACTTGTTCCTAGGTTTCCCCATTATGAACATTTTGGCCCACATGCAGCTTTGGCATTGAGATATAGGTAGCTGGTAGCAGAACATCTGAGTGGTACATACATGTGGCTTAACCGTTACCAGGTATTTCTAAGCATTTGTTAAAGTAGTTGTACCAGGGATTGGAACTTTTGTTTTTTTTGCTTTTTAGGGCCGCACCTGCAGCATATGGAAGTTTGCAGGCTAGGGGTCACATAAGAGCTTCTGCTGCTGGCCTGTATCACAGCCATAGCAATGTGGAATCCGAGCCACGTCTGCAGCAGAGCTCACAGTAACACTGGATACTTAACCCACTGAGTGAGGCCAGGAATTGAACCTACATTCTCATGGATACTAGTTGGGTTTGTTACCACTGAGCCACAACGGAAATGCTGACTGGAGCTTTTTTACCTCATTATCCTTGGTACCTAGGACAGTGTGAATGGTCAAATACAGTTGCTCAGAATACCCACTGATTGAAGGTACAGCAGTAAGGTAGATGTTTAATGTCAGCCCTTGTCTGCGAATAGCTCTGAGAGGTAATAAAGCAGGCACCTTTTCCACTCCAACTTCAGCCTACAGAGTGGGCCTGTTGGCTTGGTGTAGAGTGGTGTATTTTAATAATAACAGAGATAGGAGTAATGCAATTGTAATGTCTTAAACAACTTTCAAGAGGATTCTTAAAAGACCCAGTTGAAATTACTGCTGTGAGCAGGCCGAACCTTCAGAACAAAATGGGTCTCCACTATCCTTTTAAACTAATTTCATTTCGTATTGCTGAGAGTGTAGATCTTGGGAGCTCACTTACCTTGGAATAGGAGTTTTTCTTCAGTGCACTTTCCGGAGCTTAGCATATAAAGATCTTTGACAGAGGAGAGATTAATGCTTCTAGATTGGGACAGTGCTGCTCAGAGGAAGATGTAGAGGGACTTTCTGTGTCACAAGACACTGTTTGGCCCTGGTGAAATGCAGGTCATAAACTTGGATAAACCATGAATTTAATGTTTCTTGAAATAAATACTCTCTTTAAAGCAGTATTTTAGGGATCCTTTCTCTTATCCAAACCTTATTTAATAAATTGGTTGATTTAAAAAAATCTTTTAATTTAAAAATAATGTTGGATTTACAGCAGTGTTGCAGAGAGGTCCCGTTGTGGCTCAGTGGTAACAAACCCAGCTAGTATCCATGAAGATGTGGGTTCGATCCCTGACTTCGCCAGTGGGTTAAGGGTCTGGTGTTGCCATGAGCTGTGGTGTAGGTCACAGAATCAACTCGGATCCTGTGTTGCTGTTGCTGTGGGGTGTAGGCCAGCAGCTGTAGCTCCAATTCTGCAGCCCTTAAAAAAAAAAAAAAAAAAAAAGAAGCATTGTAGACACAGTGAGACAGTGCAGGGAGTCCCTTCACACCTTCACTCAGCTTCTGCTGAGGTTAACATCTCACATAACCTCACTGTACTTACCCAAACTAGGAAATTAACATTGGTGCAATACTACTAACTAATTACAGACTTTATTCTGAGGTCACCACTTTTTCCATCAATGTCCACTTTTTATCCAGGATCCCATCCAGGGCACCACTTGCACACAATTGTCACATCTTCTCCAATGTGACATTTTCTCAGCCCTTCCTTGTTTTTCATGGCCTTGGCCCTTTTTAAGAGTACTGTTGAAGCATATTGCGACATTTCCTCGATTTGGGTTTATATGATGTTTTCTCATGATGAGATGGGATTGTAGATTTGGGGGAAGAATACTGAAGAGGGGAGGAGTGCTTATCCTATTATGTTTGGCTGGGTGGTGCTGTCAGCAGACCTGTCACCTGCCTTGTTAACCCCGTTCACTGTTAGGTTCAGTCCACAGGTGTCTCCACTTAGCATTTACACTTTTTCCCTTTCTGTGCTCTAGTCAGGAAGTCCGGCCCACACCGAGGAGAGGAGTGAGGGGTATCAGACAATTTGTGGACATAAACCAAAACCAGACAGTAATGAATGTTTTGGAAGATACTTTGAGGTTATGCAAATACCATTTTTTTCTTCAAAGTGGTTCTTTTATGTTGGGCAAAAAGTGGAACATTTGGAACCACTGAACAGAGGTGGTTCAAAAGGAAAATCTGACAACAAAAGTTCTTTGCTTTCTTGACTCAAGATAATAAGTAATGGTAAACTACCAGATTGTATTTCTAGGCTTTTGCTGGAAGGGTTTCTTTTTCTTGTGGTCTAAAGGTTGAGCATTTGAAGCCCATTGACCTCCTAGGAGGTCAGAAGAGCGCTTGTCCATACCCAGGCTCTGTGGATAATCCCTGTAACTGTTTCCTGCTCTTACTTAATTGGCATTGATAACATCCATTCACAACTTATTTTTTTTTTATTTTAGGACATTAAAAGTTGGGCTTTATTAATAGAAGTACTATGAAGTGGTAAGCACGCGTAATTTGTTTAGATAGAGAGCAAGAGGTGACCATTCCATTTTTCTGTATTTGTCTTTTGTTGTAACTTATATAAATTATCACTTGGAATACTCCAGGCCTTGTGGTCCCATTGGTGATATTTTATCAAGTCTATATATATTTTTTTTCAAAGTGAAGAAAATGACTAAGAATACCATTGACCTTCAATGCCAACTTTTCCAAGGGTTTCCTGATACAAAGAGAAACTTTTTTTTTTTTTTTAAATTAGCTTCTGAAACTATACCAACTCGTTGCATTAAGGCTGAGGAAAAGATCTACTAAAATAATCTCTTAGGATTCTTGTCTAAATTTCCTGGAGAATCATTATGTGAATTTTAGAATTTTAGAAAATTACTCTTCTTTTTAAAAAATGATGGGTTATTTACTTCTCACATTATTGTCTGTCTAAACCAGAGGTTCCTAACATGGTGGGGGGGCGGTCATTAACCTACTGTGCCATAGCAGGAACTCCCAGGGGCTGAATTCTTTGTAGTCTGGGTTCTTATTTGCTAGTTACAGAAACTCACTCTGCTTCTTTTAAACCAAAAGGATCTATTAAGAGGAGATAGGATAGGAACGAGAATGGATTTGGAGCTGGCTCTGCAGCCAGACACAGTTCTGCCAGTAAGGCTGCAGAACTGATCCAACCAATTGGATCCTGGGTGACCCCTAGTTCTTGGGTCATTAGCTTCCAATTCTGGGTCTAGGTTGAGTATCTTACTAGCAAAGTTTGACCTATCCCTGCACTATAGCTGTGATGGAAATGGGGAAAGTGATCCTTCTTCTGTGGTGAAGGGTGCTTTGACTCTCCAGGTGTGAAACTCCCCAAGCATAGTAAGGAGGTTCAGACATTGGCAGCCAAAGTGAATGAGAAATGTTCACTACCTTCATGAATGATGAGGTCCATTAAGTTGTAAATTTCATCTGGTTTTCAAATAAGTCTCAAATAACTTTAATAAGTCTTTAAAAAGAAACACTGCTTTAAAAGCTCTATAATAAACATGTATTCCATTGTAGTAATGTACGAAAACCATAAAAACTTATTTTCCTACACCAGAGGTTGGCTTTATTCATATGACTTCTGTCAATTGTTTCTTCTTTTCAGTGTAGTCTGAATATCTTTGTGGCTTCTCTGATATTTGTTTCAGATTTCCCCCCCCCCCCTAGAAAAGCTGTATCTTTCCCTTTAAAAACTTGATATTCCAAATTTATTTTAACTTCTCATTGATTTAGAACTGCACTTTGGGTTAAAAACGGTGATTGAATATAAGCATTTATACCTGCTCCCTCCTGACACCCCTCTGAAATGGCAATAAGTCATAGACTCAGACTGACAAAAATAGTGGGAGTGGAGATGTTAACAACAACATTCTAAAACCAGAAAGCAGGAGGATGAGCAGTTAATTGACTTAGCAGATCTGACAACTCTGAAGTCTAAGTCAACAGTGGGGAAGACATTGACTTAACATTCCACAAACATTTATGGAGTATTTCCCATGTGCATGGCCCTCTTCTTGGTCCTTTGAGGTTATCAGTGAGCAAAATCCAAGATCACCATTCCTGTGGAGTTACCATCCTGACAGGAGAAGCCAAAACATTGACCAGATTTATACCTCAAAACTTTCAGTGGGTTCAGGAGTTGGGAATACCAGATATCTCTGGAAGTAACAGTGAATGTAAGGCTAAAACATGAAGGCTATAGGAGAAGCAGTAACAGCAGTGCTGTTCAATAGAACTGATGAACATACTTCATATGTGCTCTGTTGAGTACAACAGCCACTAGTCATACATGGTTATTGAGCACCTGAAATGTGGCTAGTGGAACTGAGGAACTAAACTTTAAATTTTACTCAGTTTACATTTACAGAGTTTTAGTGGTGAGTAGCTACTGTATTGGACAGCACAAAGTTAAATCCTCTCTTCCCTCCTCAACCTGGAATAGCTGGATGATTACCCCTCCCCCAGTGCAGCAGAAAATTTTGAAGTTTATTTTCTGAGCTAAGTGAGGGATATAAAACCTTTAAGAGTGTGGGACTACCATAGTGAAAAGAGAATTGCCTAATTTTGAGAACTTAGTTTTCTTTTTCCACTTGACTCTCCATAAGCCGGCAGCCAGCTTCTACTTCTAGGCATGAGATTAGGAACTTTGTATCTGAACATTCTGACTAGTCTATGAGAAAAGATCTAAATATATTAATATTGGGGGACTTCCCAATAATTCAACCCAGCCAGAGTTGAAAAACCCAATCATATACTCAGATCATCCATTAGTTTTTTTTTTTAAATATTTTAATTTTATCTATTATCGCTGATTTACAATGTTCTGTCAGTTTCCTATTAGCTTTTTAGTATTTTCATCTTAAATGTGAGCAGACAGTGAAAGATCACAAGATATCTGGGGTTGACTTCTTTGTAAAATGAAAGACACTTAACCCAAAGAATGAATTTGAGGAGAGAGAGACAATTCAGAGAGAAGTAGGAGGAGTTGAGATGATTTTTCCTTCACAGGACAAGAGCAGAATGCTATAATGAATAATCAGAAGACTGAAAGGTCTTGGGAAAAATTACGGTATGGATCACAAGCTCAATATAAGATTTGAAGAATAAGATTGTAGAAATCAGAATAAGAAGGCAAGGAAATGTGAAGTATGAGAAAGAGATAAGAAAATTAAATCAAGCTAGCAGGTCTGACATCTAAAAAATAAAAATTCCTGATGTGGGAGTGAGTGAAAATGAGGAAACTATTAGATAAATAGTTCAAGAACTGAAAGTTTCAGCATAAAAAGAACCTGGACCTGAAGTTTTCAGTATGAAAAGAACCATCAACTTCCCAGAAAAATGGATGAAAATAGATTCATTTGAAGGTACATCTTGATACTATTTCTGAACACAGCATCAAAACAGGTTCTGAAAGCTTCCAAACAGTGTGTGTGGGAGGAAGGTTATGACAAAGAATTGGGAGTCCAAATCACTTCAGACGTGGCACATGCTCTCTAACCTAGAATTATATACCCAGCTAAAATATCAATGAAGTGTAAGAGTTGAATAAATATATATTTTAGTCATGTGAGGCTACAAATATTTTACCTCCCCTGTAGCTTTTTCTTATAAGGCAACTATAAGAAGTGGTCTGTCAAAACAAAGAAGTAAACTAATGATTATGAAGGTATAAATTGTTAAGAAAAAGGAACTTAACCCAAGTGAAAGTTGAAGAAAATTTTCAGGATGATGATGGAGGGAGATTCCTGGATGAATTTGTACAACAGAGCAAGAGAGTAACCAGAAGATAGGAGCAAGTCAGATGGTCCAGCAAGAGACTTCCAGAAATAAAACAGGTGTTTGAATGTGTCAAAAGGAAAGTTGAGTAATCAGAGGAGAGTCTGAAGATAAAGTAATGAGAATTCCTAAACAACTAAGCAAACCAGAAAGCCAAGCAAAGCAAAAACCTAGGTAAGTATTAACTCTAGCAAAAATAAAAACAAACAAGAAAGAAGGAAAATTAGAATATACTTCCTTGTTCAATAGAGAAATAGCATTCACATAATCATAACAATGTAGAAGTGAATGTTGATCAAACTAAAAATAAGGTAAAAATATGTTGGGGGCATAGAGGCCTGGGAAGTATATTCATGTTGTGCATTTGTGTGTTGGGGCAGAGAGAACGTGAAATATCTATTTTCAGTGGAGGAAATCAATAGGTAATGCTTAAAACACTGAAGGAAAAAGTTTACACTGGCTGTTAAAGGTATGGAAGTAAATAGCGCAAGGTGCTTTATTAGGGCAGAGGGAAGGCTGTAGGAGAACAGTTATTTTCCATGATAAGTACCCTGAATAGAACTACGTGCCTTTCTAAACATTTTGCACATAAATTTCAACTATGTAGAAAACAACAATCCAGAAATTTTAGAAATGAGGTGTCATCAGCTGGGTTGGCACACCTTTTCAACTTCTCAGAAGTTTTTTGGTGGAAAATTAAAAATACTCTCAGGAGTCAAATCCTTGTCTTCACTTTTCCAAGGTGGTAGAAACAAGCTTGTTTGTTGCTGCAAATATCTGACATAAAAAATAATAATACAGACTTGCATAGCCTTTTTTCCCACAAAAAGTAACCTAAAGAATGTTTTACTTGGTACAGTGTCTTTTCCTGTCCTCTCCTGTAACAGCACTTCTCAGGTTTGGGCAGTGGCTTTATTTCTGCTTTAGCCAGTACTGGTGGGTGTTGTCTTGTTCTCTGTCCCAGACCAAAGAGATGGGCACATGACCAAGTCAGGGCCGAGCTCATTTAGGCTCCCTCTGGTCACATGACTGGCCCAGGCATGGGAGCATGACTTGCATTGGGTCAATCAGGATTTTTCCCTTTTGTAACTGGAACTGATGGGAAAGAGCAGTATTTTTTTTCCCTTAGTCTTTTCCATGAGGTTAGAGGGATATAAGCCTGGGTTGCCTGTGGCCCTATGTCCAGTGCATGGGGTGAGTTGTGCAGAGAAATGGAAGCAAATATGCAGGCAGATACAGAGATGGGAGGGGGGAGGGGAAAAGGAAGCGAGGAGAGACCGCTGTGTCCCCATATTCAGCTGACCCTGAGTCTGACCCATCTGTGTCCTTTCTGTAGTTTAAATTCAGAAGGCAACAAATCCCTACCCCCTTTTTTTTTTGATGAGAGTATTTAGACTTGGAATTTTGTCATTTGCATCCAAAGGATTTGGAAAATTACTAGCAGCCGGCATTTTTTATATCATTAGGTAAGAAAAAATTTTCCACATTCAAGAAGAGAACATACAGGCATGTCCATTACTGTTTAATTTTTTTAAAAAAACAATTGGAATTATATCATTGAAGAAAAAAAAGACTCAGATGGGATGGAAAAGGAACCTGATGTTTGATCATCGACGCATAGAGCTGGTCTGTGTCAACCCTAGCAACAAGTCTTTTACTTTTGCAGTTTATATAGAGATCAATTCAATTCAATTCATAACAAAAAGTTAAATATTTTATATTCAATAAAAACATCCACGTAAAGAGTTAAAGACCATGTTTAAGGACCTAACAGTGTTCTTATGGACAGTGTGTGGGATTGGTACTTTGGAGAAATTCAGCTAAGTATGATGCATGGTCCATGCTCATATGTTGCTTAAAATCAGTGCGGGGAAGATGGTGTAGACATGTGAAATGTTGAGGTATTATAGTATAGGATCTATAGGCACTCACCCCAAAGAAGGGAGCCATTCTCTTGATGCATCTTTTGGCCAGTTGAGTCTCGAGCTTTCTTGTAAAAGTCTTCCTTGTGCAAACTCATGGTTTTTCTCCCTCTTGCCTTGAACCCAGGCCTGGGGCAAAGGAGCTTGGCTAAAGAATAGGAATAGAGACACAAGTCTGCTTTTCTGGGCTGGATGGTAAATAAACACACTTGGTATGAATGTAGAGGCTGAAAAACTCCAGTGCTTTGTTAGGAAGGAAGTGAAAAGCTCAGCTGTTCTGTGGCCCAGAAGTGCTGAGCCTGCAGGATCCTCAGCAGAAGAAAAGAAACTGCTTTGCAATGGCTCGACGCCTCCAGGGTTGCCCTGCTCTCATCAGATGCTCTCCCTGTTTTTACAGGCAGCCATCGCCCAGAGGAGGAGGGGATGGCAAGGTGCCAGCCGTAAATAATGAATAGCACCCTCATTTACATTCTTTTTTAGTGGCGCCCGCTTGCACGCAGCATTGCAGGAGCCCGGAGCTGGAGGAAATAGGACTCGGAGCCTGCCTGGGCTCCCTCCCTCCAGTGTGCCTAGCTCAGGAAAAGGAAGGCTTTTCCCGTCAGACCATCTGGCTCTCCTGAATGTGCTTATTAGTAACAGTGGAGGTGGGCCTGTTAGCCCAGGACAAGCATCTCGGAGACAGATGCTGAGTTTATGTGTAAAATATGGCTTCCAGCCAAAGCACTAATCATGATCGCCTCTGAAGTGGTTCCAATCGTCTGGATGAGGCGCTCTGGCTCTTACGTTGTTTGTACAAGCTGGTAGTTAGAGGTGTTGTGTACAAGATATTTGTAGTCATAATTTCTCCAAACAGGTTAAGGCAAACATTATGAGAATCAGCATATTAATGTGCTGTGTTTCAAATTAGAATTATAAACACACTTTCCTCATTGGAGGCCTAATCTGCTAGGAAGAAGCCAGATGTTTAATGATGAAACCATTATTTAGGAGGACCTATCAAAGTAAAACAAATTGTTGTTGTTTAAGTGGAGGGGAAAGTCTGCTTTGCGTGAGGGGACTAGGAAAAACTGCTGTGAGAGGCTTCTTGCTTGTGTCGAATTCCTGTGGACCCCTGGTTTCTGCTCAAGGATGAGGGTTTCTTCTGGAAACATCATTGAGCAAGTGCAAGTACCACCCTCCTAGGACAAAGCTACAGGCCAGGACAGTGCATTTCCCAGTGAAGAGGTGGAAGCTGAATGTGGGAAAAAATGGGTCTCAGAGGCATTTTGAGGCTAGCTTTGGATTTCAGTTCCCATTCCTCTTTGTGTTTCTGAAGTGAGAGCCGGGAAGCAGTGTGTGATGGCATTTGCATTTGTGTCCTCTGCTTGTCTCCTGGGCTTCTTCCTGTAGAACTAGCTCACCCATTCCTATCAGAAAGTTCTGGTGTAATCATTCCATGAGATCCTTGTTATCTTTTTTTTTTGTTTTTCTTTTTAGGGACATACCTGTGGCACATGGAAGTTCCCAGGAGAGGGGTTGAATCAGAGCTGCAGCTGCTGGCCTCATCACGGCCACAGCAACTCGGGTTCCAAGCTAGTTCTGCGACCTACACCAGAGCTCACAACAACGCCGGATCCTTAACCCACTGAGCAGGGTCAGGGATCGAACCCACGTCCCCATGGATACTAATTGGGTTCGTTTCTGCTGAGCCACAATGGGAACTCCAAGACCCTTGTTATGGTCAAGGGGGTGCATCCTTCACTCTTTGCATCTGTCTGTAAATAGATCTTTCTTTCCCTTCCTCTTTTCTTCCTCCTTCCCCTCCATATTCCCCTCTGCTTCCTCATGTTTCTGTCCTTCCCTTCCTTCTACTTTTCTTGTAGGAAGTACATCTTAGAGAATATGCCCAGGTGCGCCCTCATGCAAAGGAAAGAAGCCTGAAGATGGGCTTTGGAGAAGATCTGAAACTGAATGCCATCACACATCTCGTCCTCGGTATCTAAAGTGCTTGCACTACTACTTTAAAGAGTTCCAATTTACTCATCTTCCCATAGTTTCCTTGGCTGCTGGTAGGTTTTTGGACTGTCCAAGTCCTTCCTGAGTACATGAGGCTGTTTGCTGGCAGATTAGCAGAGGCCATTTCGGCATGCACACCATTCTAGTTGTTACCACAATGGGAAGAAGAGCAGCTGGAGGTAGTTAGAAGCCATGGAGGTTTGGAGGCTTCTCTTCTGCTGGATTCTGGAATCTGGGGGCTGTCAAGTCCTGGAAGGATCCAGAGAAGCCAGCACTTTCCCTGACATTTCTCCACAAAACTTCGAGGATGCACATGGCCCTATTTGCCCCCCTCCCCTTTTCCAGAAAGAAATTTGATAACATAGAGATGTTTTATTGAACACATCTTGATTTGTATTAATCTCAATATAATGAATTTATATTTTGTCTCGTTTTCCTTGAAATAAGTTTTGATTTCTCCTAGTTGGTTTCATGTTCCTCTTTTTCATTCATTCATAAGCATCAATTAGGATTTCCTGTCATGGATCAGTGGTAACGAACCTGACTAGTATCCATGAGGATGTAGGTTCAATCCCTGATCTCGCTCAGTGGGTTAAGGATCCAGCTTTGCTGCGAGCTGTGGTGTAGGTCGCAGATGTAGCTCAGATCTATCATTGCTGTGGCTGTGGTGCAAGCCAGCAGCTGTAGCTCTGATTCAACCCCTAGCCTGGGAACCTTCATATGCCGAGGGTGTGGCCCTAAAAAGAACAACAACAACAATGACAACAACAACAACAACAACAACAACAACAAAGCATCGGTTATGCTTTCCTTGTCGATGGCTTCTTTATTTTAGAAAGTTCTAGAAGGGACTTGTAGGATCTAACTCAGCTCCTCATCTGATAGTCGAAATCTCTCCACAACATCCTCTCACCTGGAGTTTTTCCAGTGCATAGTTGGTCATATCCAGTGACAGGATCGATACCCGGTGTCTTTCAGTGCAGCCTGTTTCTTCACCTTTGGTGGCTCTGATTGTTAGAATATTATTTTGTATGTCAGTTTTAAATCAGTTTCTTGCTGTCTACCACTCTTTGATATCAAGATTGTTGTGACAGTTCAGTGAGATAGTGAATGTAATGTATCTAGTGTAGTATCTGACACAGAAAAAATACAATAAAAGCTAACTGCTTTTACTGTTGCTATTACCGGTTCTTGTTCTGCACCTTGGAGTTGTATAACACAAACCAGTACAAACCATTTCTTCCACATGGGATCTCTTTGCATAATTGAAAACGTCTGTTGTCTTTCTGTGATCCCTAGTCTTCCTCTCCACATTTTTAGCTAAATATTCCCATTAACTTGAATAACTTCTCACATGGGAGGGCTCATATTTTTCCCTACTGTGGTCACTTGCTTTGAAGAAGTTTTAGCTTGTCCTAGGTATAGCTTCTAGAAGTGAAAGCAGTGTTCATGTTGGAGGTGGGTTGGGGTAAGTTCTGATTGGTGCATTCTAGGCTGTCAGTGAGGCCCAAGTTACATTATCTTCTCTGAAAGTTACATTAAATTGGTGACTCATACTGGATTTATTGTTGACCAAATCAATTAAGTTTTTCTTCTCTAACAGGATAAACCTATATACAGCTGTAATTTTTTTTTGCAACCAAAGTAGGCACTTAGGTTTATCATAGCTACATACCATCTTATTAAATATCTGCAGCTTATTATTCTAGTTCTTAAAGACCTCACTTGGCTCCACTTTACACTTTGCTCCTGGATCCACATAAACGCTTTTACTGGTTTGACATTGGTTTTTTGAGGAAACCTTGCGTATCTGAAAAATGAAGTCTTAGTTTGGGCTGCTGCTCTATGAAAAATACCATAGACAATGTGGCTTCTAAACAACAAACATTTATTTCTCACAGTTCTGGAGGCTGGAAGTCCTGGTCATGGTGCCAGCATGGTTGGGCTCTGGTGAGGCCCTCTTCCAGGTTGCAGGCTGCTGATTTGTCATAGTGCCCTTACATGGCAGCAAGAAGAGAGGGAGGGGAGCAACTCTTTTCTAAGTCTTAAAAGGGTACTAATCCCATTCAGGAGGGCCTCACCCACATGACCCTGTCTAAGCCTCATCACCTTCCAAAGGCTCCACCTCTTGGTATCATCACATGGGAAGATGGAGTTGCCAGTTACGGATTTTGAGAGGCCTCATACATTCAGTCTATAACAGATGTGGAGACAGATGTGGGGAGGGGCTCATTAGAGAGGAGAAGAAAGAGTTTGGGTGAGCACGTTGTTGACAATGGTAGAGTTACTCCAAATTCAATTAGAGTGAAATGGGAGCAGAGGGGTAGAAGTAAATACAACAGACTGAGTGACCAGGAACCTGGGTTTAGAGACATCATGAAAACTTGAAAATAACTTAGCTGTTCTTGTGGAAGGCACTAAATTTAATTGACCAAGCATTCGAGCTATGAAAAAAACCTGAACACTCTCCCCAGAGGGCTGTTATTAGGATGAAATGAGATGATTAGGAAAGAGCTTAGTACGAAACCTAGTTAGACACAGTAAAAATGTGTCTCCTGGATGTTCGTCCTCTTTGAGTACACCTGGATCTTGACTCTGCCCTTCATCTTTTTCTCTTTAGTGATTTTCTCTTAGGTGATTGCATCCAATTTACTTTCTCTCTTCCCTTCTCCTCACATTTTCTGTCTCCCGGCCAACATTTTGTGAACAAACCCATGCTTATGGTCTCCTTATTCTTCATGACTTTACAGCTTTTGATTGTTCACTCTGTCATTGTCCATCTTCCTGGGCTAAAGGGCCCTAAGGTTTTGATTTCGCCAAATTCCCTCTCTCCTCACCTTGGGTGCCCCCTCAGGACTGGCCCTAGTTCCCTGCCTACTTGAAGAAGGGCTTCTTCTGGGGCTTGTCTCCCAAGCCCTCTGCTCCTCTTCCCTGGCCCCCTGGTGGTCCATTTAGTTTCTCCACTTGTCAAGAAGGGCTCGAAGCCAATAATACTGCAAGGGGAAGGGAGGAGATGTAAGCACGTTGATGAATATAAATTGCACGGAGGGTCACTCAGAGATGTCACAGTAAAACCGTCATGTTCTTAATTAAATCTCCTTTTGTCATTTGACTTAGAAGCCATTAGTGAGAAATACACAGGCTTCCCTGAAAGAGTCATCCTGTTAGATTTCCGATGAGGAACACAAGAGTCATTTTTTTCCAGTTGCAGAATAGCTCATGTCAGCCTCATGGTATCATGCTTTTGTCATTTGTGTGGAGAAGTGGGAGGGGGAAGCCCTGACACAGTCACTTACTCTGTCCTGCTCCCTCTAGACCATGCCCTGGGTGGTTGATAGCTGCTAGAGTTAGGACTCAGGGATTCCATGAACCTTATAGGAGCTCACTTCTGAAAAATGTTGTCTCTGTCACCTGTGACCTTTTCTACCATTAACAAGAGTAATGATGATGGTAGCCTTTTTGAGCTACCTTCTCTGTGCCGAGTTCTGTGCTAGGCCTGGGAGGTCAAAAGGATGAACAAAAGATAGTCGTTGACTAGTGACAGTCTACATAGAACTGGCACATCGTAGGTGTTCAGTAAATACTTGAAGGGAAAAAAAATAAGTGATGCAGAGAGAGTTCAGGGCACCTCCAAGGAGGTCTTTTGGATTCTTGGAAAAAAAAAAAAACAACATTTTGGTATGAGGCTCAAAATACATGCACTCCCTACCAAATTCACCTCCTTGGCGAGTGAGGTGAATTTGAATTTCTGCGATTTTGTTGATGTGGGGCCTCTTCAACAAGTTTTCATGAGCTTGACTTGGATTCCTTCCTCATTAGTCCTCTCAGACTTGTCCTTGATGCCTCCCAGTGTTACATGGAGCACATCTGTATTTTATTTATTTGTTTTTATTTATTTTTTTACATGGAGCGCATCTTTAGACCAAAGCTGGCAAAGTGTGTTACAGAAAAGAGACAGTGGAGGCAGGAGGGCATTAACTTGACCCGGATGATTTTTTTCCAGGCGGGAGGCCTGGCCAGAATTTAGGAAAGGTAGTGCTTGTCTCCCTCAGTGTCACCCTTTTCTTTCCCCCAGTTACTGGTTTAACAAGCTGTTCTTAAATTGCTTTCACAGCAGGAATGATGTGAACAAACTAGTCTTTTTTTTTTTTTTTTTTTTGTCTTTTTAGGGCTGCACCTGTGACATATAGAGGTTACCACGCTAGGGGTTGAATCAAAGCTGTAGCCGCTGGCCTACACCAGAGCAACAGCAATGCCAGATTCGAGCCACGTCTGCGACCTACACCACAGCTCATGGCACTGCCAGTTCCTTAACCCACAGAGCGAGGCCAGGGATCGAACCTGAAACCTCATGGTTATCATTCGAGTTCTATAACCACTGGGCCATGACAGGAATTCCACAAACCAGTCTCAAGTTCCCTCTCGTGGGTTGAAACACAGCAGTACTATTGCCATGGCCAGGCTCTGGGTGTGCGGGTGTGTTGTGTGAAGTACAGTATGTTTGGTAAACATTCCTGATTAGCTTAGTTCCTGCTTGGGCCATTCTTTGTGGCTTGCATTTCAGTTTTAAATGACATGTGGGGTTGGGTGCGTTTGGTACTTAGCTCTTTCTGCCTCTCAGGGTCCGTGTGTTAAATTACCCATTTCACCGCATCTGATAGCCTCTGGGTCCTAAGGAAGTTAATGCTCCCATTGAAAGTGAGCAACTTTATTCCTGAGCTTTCCACATTAGAAGGATCATCCCCAATGTTTCTGAATTACTTAAGGAGGTGAAAAATATCTTTATTTTCTATTTGATGACACTTCTAGGTAATGTGAGGAATTATAGTATAATACCTTAGCTTGGAAAGGATTTTACCTCAAAATAAAAATCAAGTCAGATTCTCGGCTATTGCCTGTTAAGTGCCAGTTTGACATTCGAAATGATCTGAATTTAGTGATTTGGAGAACCCCACAACCAGCGGCTGTAACTTCCATCCACTCGAAACCCATTTGACCATGACTGATGAAGGGGCTCATTGTGTTTGGGAGGATTGAATTGGAGCAATTGGGGATGAAAACCTAAGACCTAATGATAGAGTGTCTTCTGGGCAACTTCAAGGTGCAGATTTATGTGCACTTTAAACACTCTTACTTTTGTGCCTTTTTTTTCTTGGAAAAGTTCAGATGAAATAAAAATAAACTAATGTGGGGAAATGGTTGAAGTAAGACTTCTAAATACTCTTTTGGTCTTAGGTGGCCACACTGTGTATTACGCTGGAGTTGGGTTCTAAATCTGTCTCCCGTGTTATTGTGACCTTGGGCAAATTGTTCAACCTTTCTTGGCCTTGGCTGCCTCAGTTTTGCAACAAAGCTGGAAATAATGCCTTTCTAAGAATGATGGCATGACGATTAAGGGGGCTTCCTTTCCTCTGTTAATGGGTTTAGCATGTAGAAAGCCTGGTATGGGGTTGCTCTTCAGGAACATGTGGTGGGTGGAGATCACTGTGAAGCTTGTCAAACTTAATTTTCAGAGCTCCTCACTCGCGCACACCCATTTTAAATAAACATTTTATTTTGTACCTGATTTTGTATTCATCATTACTGTGTTTTCCTGAACAACACCACCTCAATTACATGTTTCCATAAAGCTTGGATTCTCCTTTGTCAAGCCCTCTTCAAAAATTTGTTCCATTATTCCTTTTTCTTGGGTGCAGACTCCAGAATTCATCAATTTTAAAAATGCTTTTAATGACTGCTGAAAATAAGATACTATTTTTAAAGCATCTGCATGATGTATGTTATGATAGGGCTCTCTCTGGCAGGAATTATCTGGAGGAAGAAGAATTAATTTTTCTCCACCCATATATTAAACAGTGGATTTATTTCTGTCAAGGAAGGCAACAGTGTAGAAGCTTCCTTGATGAGATTTAATAATTTGTAGACCGATCTCTGAAATATGTCACCCGGTGTTGGAACAATAGACTCAATGGAAAACGATACATAACCCTTTCTTAATGCCTCTGATCTGAACCTCAGTTACATGAACATTTTATTTATTTATTTATTTATTTATTTTTGTCTTTTTAGGGCCACACCCATGACATATGGAGATTCCCAGGCTAGGGATCTAATCGGTGCTACAGCTGCTGGCCTACACCACAGCTACAGCAACGCCAGATCCGAGCCGTGTCTGCAACTTACACCACAGCTCATGGCAACGCCGGATCCTTAACCCACTGAGCAAGGCCAGGGATGGAACCTGCAACCTTATGATTCCTAGTTGGATTTGTTTCCACTGAGCCACAATGGGAACTCTGAACATTTTATTGTATTTGGTTAAGTTGGTGAGTTTATTTTTTGCCATCTCGGTTGTCTGTTTATTGGACCTAGAAAAGATATGTGTCGTCTTTAAGGAAAAGAGAGATATGGGCCATTTTAGCAGGGACCAGAGGGAAAGATGTTTGTACAGAGGTGTCCAGAGCTTGTGGATAGAACTATGAGAGATATTTGGCGTACAGGCAGAGTACAAGGATGTCTTCCCACAGTAGTGCCAATGCTGGATCCTTAACCTACTGCGCCACCAGGGAGCTCCCATGCAGACTTTTTCTTAAAGGGAAGAAAAGTTGAGTTAATGAGGCAGAAACGGGAGAAGGTTTTCATTTTAAGTACAGCTCATGTCCAAGGAGACATTGTGATTAAGGAGATATACTCTCACCACTTGCAGATTGAGAGAGGTCGAATGAGTGGAGGCGGAGAATGGAGTTGTTACCAAGGAAGACTGAGCAATTAGAAATGGAGATGAGGGAAAAAAAAAAAAGAGTGCTTCCTCTCAGATGAAAGCAACTGAAGTTGAGGCTTATTTTGAAAACAGGAAAAGAACACAAAGATTTCTGTTGAGGATTTCAGAGATGAAGTTAGCTAAGCTGAAGGCAATTAGAGGTGTAGTTCCATTTTTGAACATCATCAGAAAGGGTTAGGAAGAGCTTAATGAGGGGTGGGGGCACAGAACCATCAGGGCGACCTGCTCTCTTGGGTGGCCTGAGTGGCTGAGGCAGTTTGCCTTAGGATGGGCCTTGAGTAGGGCTGGACCAGGATGGAGAGGGAGTTGATGTGGATGAAGCAAGCCCACCAGGGCCATGTGTAAAAGGAAGGCATTTTTTTTAATTTTTATATTTTTTTATTTTATTTTATTTTTTTTAATTGAAGTTGATTTACAGTGTTGTCTTAGTTTCTGCATTTACAGCAAAGTGACTCACTTAGACATACATATATATATATATATACTTTTTCATTATGGTTTATTATAGGATATTGAATATAATTCCTTGTGCTATACAGTAGGACCTTATTTACCCATCCTATATGTCATAGTTTGCCTCTGCTAATCCTGAACTCCCAGTCCCTCCCTCTCCTGCTCATCTCCCCCACTGGCAACCACAAGTCTATTCTCTGTCAGTGAGTTTGTTTAGTAGATAAATTCATTTGTGTCATATTTTAGAATCCACATATAAGTTATATCATATGGTGTTTGTCTTTGACTTCACTTAGCATGATTACCTCTAGGTCCATCCCTGTTGCAGCAAATGGCATTATTTCATTCTTTTTATGGCTGAGTAATATTCCATTGTATATATGTACCACAACTTCTTTATCCATTCATCTGTTGATAGATGTTTAGATTGTTTCCGTGTCTTGGATATTTTAATAGGGCTTCAGTGAACATTGGAGTGCATGTATCTTTTCAAATTATAGTTTTTTCTGGATATATGCTCAGGAATGCGATTGCTGAATCATATGGAAACCAGTTTTCTGAGGAACCTCCATATTTTCCTCTATAGTGGCTGTACCAACTTATATCTCCACCAACAGTGTAGAAGGGTTCCATTTAAGGAAGGCATATTTAGGAGTTCTCCTATAGTATAGCGGGTTAAGGATCTGGCATTGTCACTGCAGTGGGTTGGGTCTGGGAACATCTGTATGCCATGGGTGTGGCCAAAAAAAAAAAAAAAGGCATCTTCATGAGAACTGAGTACATTAATGGAGAATTCAGTTAGTGTTCTAACACTTTGTAACTCATACTTATTTCATTTATTAGTTACTTGGTGTTACTGGTTTATCAACACACTGTATATATTTTATTGGTA
Organism: Phacochoerus africanus; assembly: GCF_016906955.1. Lineage (NCBI taxonomy): Eukaryota > Metazoa > Chordata > Mammalia > Artiodactyla > Suidae > Phacochoerus > Phacochoerus africanus. The sequence goes on from NC_062545.1 coordinate 113,739,055, forward strand.
ACAGCAAATACCATTACACATACTTTTAAAATTGGTTCGTATAGTTCACACATATCCTGTAGCAACGTGATTTTCTGCTAAAACTCGATGTAGGGTTCCTTGGTAATAGTGACATCTGAGTGATGAAGAAGTCAAATTCTTGGTTGGGGGAAAAACCTGATTATTTTACTACCTCAGGTGATGGTGAATGGATGCTGCTACTTGCAATAGTCATGCACCCAGCTCTTTGCTACCTGTTGTACAAAAATCACTTAAGGGTTGGCTCATTTTCAGTTCCATAATTATTTACTGAGTGCACCCAGTCTAGTCACGGGCTGGAGCAGTTTTTATAGCTTCCAAGAACTGACGATGTGCCTCTTTTCCCAACACTGCTTTCAGTGACATCGTCTTGGTGGCTTGAAATACATTCATGGGGTATCTCTACCTTGGAAACTGGCAGTCACTCCACATCAGGTTTCCCCATCCCTGGAGAGCAGGTTGTTAAATATCAGCCAGCAGACACACACATTGCATGAGCAGGGCTCTTTGTTAGGCTCTGGGGGTGGGGGGCAGGTTTAAGTTGAAAATGTGAGTGGGAAACATCCCAGTCCTTCAGAATCTTGTAATTTGGTAGAGGGAATTGAGGATGATGATAAATACTAATTGATCACTTATGCATATATACATATACACAGTCTTCTAGAGCTGTATAGGTATTAGCCTATTTAATCATGAGAAAAGGGGGGGTGAGGAAATTAATTAGTGGTATCAATTTAGTATGGAAAGTAGTGTTCTACCCTAAATGCATCTAGTTGCATTGTTAGAATTGCCCCTCTTTTCAGCCTTTACCCCTTCCTCAGTTTTGTTTTAGCATTTTGTGAACGAGCTCTCCTTTATGCTCTCGCCATTCCTGATAACCTTAAAGCCCTTGGTCACGCCCCCTTTCATGCTCCATATTCTCATACCTAATGGCTCTAAGGCCTTGAGCTCACCAAGCTCCCTCTCCTCTTCCTTGGTCCAGTTGCCCTTCTCAGGACTTTGCCAGTCTTTCTGCCTTTGTTGGGATTGGTGGTAACACCCTGTCCCCCTGCTCATTTTGAAGTCTATGTTTGAAGTACAAACATTCATATCTTTATTTATTTGGCATCTTTAATGTGTCCCTCAAATAGGAAGAACTGGAGATATTAATGACCAGCACATCTTTGGAGTAAAGGATTTCAAAAAAGGCTTTACAAACCCTTCACATTTTTTGCAGCTTCTAAGTCATGTATCAGCACAAAGGGCTTGAGGAAATGATGTTCACCCATGCTGTGTAGTTGAGAAAGGCTGGCATGGTCAGGGCTTGTCTAGGCTTGTAGTTTGAATGGTGACTGAGAAAGCCACCAGGAGGAGTTCTTTGCGTGTGTAAATCCCCATTTTTCCCTGACTGGTTTGCTGTAGGTTCAGGCAAAACCAGGACTGGAGTTGGATTGCTGCTGCAAGCCTCTTTATTTGATAGACCAGGACATTTACAAGTAGGATATTTTTTATTCATCTGAGGTGGAACATGTACTATAGCTTCTGGGAATGCATCAGGATTCTAGCTAAGGAAACTTATTTTAAAACCTCAACTTGGAGTTCCTGGCTCAGTGATAATGAACACGACTAGTATCCTTGAGGACTCGCGTTTGATCCTTGGCTCTGCTCAGTGGGTTCGGGATCTGGCATTGCCGTGAGCTGTGGTGTAGGTTGCAGATGTGGTCCGGATCCTCTGTTGTGGTGGCTGTGGTGTAGGCCAGCAGCTATAGCTCAGATTTGACCCCTAGTCTGGGAACTTCCATATGCTGCAGGTGCAGCCCTAGAAAGACAATAAATAACTCAACCTCAGAGTTCCTGTCATGGCACAGTGGAAATGAATCCGACTAGGAACCATGAGATTGCGGGTTCAATCCCTGGCCTCACTCAGTGGGTTAATGATCCGTGTTGCCATGAGCTGTGGCGTAGGTCACAGACTCGGCTCAGATCTGCCGAGAGCTGTGGTATATGCCGGCAGCTGTAGCTCCGATTAGACCCCTAGCTTAGGAAACTCCATATGAGGCCCTAAAAAGACAAAAAACAAAAAAACAAAAAACAAACCCTCAACTTGATTCGCCAACTATCTTGGTCAAAAGGGAAACTAGCAAGCAGGTGTTAGGTTTGAAATGGGAAAGAAGAGCCACCATTTGCCTTGGAGTACGTTGTGTTAGCTCATTCTTTTCTTCAGGCTTCCTCCTTCAATTAATGTAAATACGTTAATGTGATATGATTTCCCTAATAGACAACACTGATAATAACAGGGGTGGGACCGAACCTTAATGGTTTCTGTAACATGTTTAATTTCTAATGGTGCTGTTAAATGTTGAGGAAAATGAGTCACATTTGGAACCATCTGCTTCCAAAAGTGGTTAAAGTGTGAATTGCCTTCTAACTAACCATTTTATCTCTTATGATAATAGTTGTGCCATGAAGTTATTCTTTTTATTCCCTTTGTTTTCTGCTGTGAACACTCACACATTTTGCTTCTAGGGAACTGGGATTAAAAATATAAAAGGACATCCTTCAAGTGGCCATCGCAGATGTAAACAAGGAATCAAAGTTCTTACTTTCTTCTCCATTCCAATATACCTTATCTTTGATTTAGATGCATTTATGGATTGGAAACCATAGTTAATAAGTACATGTGATCTTCAGTAGTCACAAGCACTGCGTGGTCAATAGATGGTTAAAGAGTGAATTTGGAGGGTGCCAATATGTGGTGGCTTCTACATTTTATTTCATGGGTTGTTGCTGTTGAGGGAAGAGATAAGGGACAGTGGACAGAGTACCTTAAATACCTGAACACCTTTCACAAGAAGGAAGAAACAGTTTTTAAAGCTGGCAACCAAAGAATTTGGCCAGTGTTTTTTTCTCAATTTTTTTTTTTCTTCTGAACGGTCATTTCCATAGAAGTCATGAAACTTAAACATGGCTGTCCAGATCTTTTAGTGAGTAGGTCAAAGTTGTGGCAAGCCCTACCTGGAATATTTATTAGGAGCTTTGAAATGTTCACATGGTGTGTTTCTTGAAAGAAAAAGTCTCTGATTCTGGATTGTGAGCTATGCTTTATTTATTTATTTATTTATTTTCACTTATTATTTTTTGTCTTTTTAGTGCTGCACCCACAGAATATGGAAGTTCCCAGGCTAGGGGTTGATTTGGAGCTGTAGCCGCTGGCCTATGCCACAGCCACAGCAACTCAGGATCCGGGCCTGCAACCTACATCACAACTCACAACAATGCTAGATCCTTATCCCACTGATCGAGGGCAGGGATCGAACCTGAGACCTCATGGATACTAGTCAGGTTCGTTAACTGCTGAGCCACAGTGGGAATTCCAATGCTTTATTTTTGAGTGGTCACTGGGATTGCTGCACAGTTGCCTAATTTGGGTTTGTTGCCTGACCTGTTCTCATTGAAAAATCGGACCCAAACGCTTTTTCTGTCCTGAGTGGCTGTGGATGTTCAGATCTGCCCTAACAGTGAAGCAGAGAACTCTGTTCTCTATCACTTGCGCAGGGGAGGAAGAGTTAACTGCTTTACCAGCTGCCTGTCTACGTGGGCACACTGTTCTTACCTGATAACATAAGAAAACTTAAGAAGAAAAACCTACTCCTTTTGGGGGACATAGAAGTCAAGAGAAGAAAGAAGGAGGGTTTTTGCAGCCAAAAATCTATTGTTTATTACACTTATATTGTAATTTTTGTTTTCTCACAAATTTAGAACGGACATAATCCAAACATGAAATGAATTAAAAAAAAAAACAAACTGTGTTATAGGGTGATCAGATCTTCCAGATGCATGAAGGAACAAAACAAATTATAAAACATTTCACTGTACAGTGACAGTAAAACAGCCTTCCCCTTATGTTGCCAAGAGTGGGTTTATGCATTTGACATTGGATGTGAGATGAAGCTTGGGTAATTCTTTTGAGGCTGAATAGTTCCTCCCTCATTGCCTGTATCTCTTGGTACAGGAGGAACCTTGTCTATCTTCTGAAACTCCTTCTTAGGTCTTTTGAATAGGAAAGGGGATAGCTAAAGTTTGGCCTTTTTTTTTAAGTTATGAATCTATTTTATTGTCATTGTTACTGTTATTTCTTCTTGCTTTTTTCTTTCTTTTTTTTTCTTTTGGCCTTTTAATATTAAGAATTTTAGCTAATTGTTAGAGAAGTTCTCTTTTCCAGTATCTAAGGCAAGTGCGTAGCTTGGTGACCACTTGTTCAACAATCCTTTGTGACAGTAATTTTTTTTTTTTTTTGCTTTTTAGGACCACACTGCAGCATGTGGAAGTTCCCAGGCTAGGGGTCGAATCAGAGCTGCAGCTGCAGGCCTGTGCTCTAGCCACAGCAGCACAGGATCTGAGCTGCATCTGTGACCTATGACCACAGCTCGCCACATTGCCAGGTTCTTCACCCACTGAGCAATGCCAGAGATCGAACCCGAATCCTCATGGATACTAGTCAGCTTCGTTTCCACTGTGCCACAACAAGAAGTCACAACAGGAACTCCAACAGTAATTTCTAAATAACGTTTTACTCCTGTTATGGCAGTGAAATCGATAGCTTGCAAAATTTTTAAATGGTAGCTTTTTAAGGCAGTTTACAGAACAGATGTGGACTGAAACACCATAATTAGGTCACTGTAAAAATGAAGTAGCCCACACTTAGACCATGCAGAATCCTCAATGAAAGTTCAGCAGAGAGAATTTTTGAAGGCTGTGGTTGAGTATAAAGCAAGCCACATCACCAGCTACATGTGGAATCCATAATGGAACAGGCAAGAGCTGTTCAAAGAGAATTGATGTGATTAGCTTCACCTCTATTCTATTGGTGTTCTCAGAATTACCTTCTGACCCTCCCTCCCTCCACCTTTCTCCTATTCGTAGCCAAATCAGCCCTTGGATAACAAATAGTGATTTATCCATGCCTTTCGAGTAAGGACTTTTGCTTGGAATTTTAATAGTGTCTTATCTTGCTAAAAATGAATATGGATGTGAGAAAAGAAGAAAGAGATCAGCGACGGAATGTCTTTTTTTTTTTTTTTTTTTAGGGGCACGCCCACAGCATATGGAAATTCCCAGGCTAGGGGTCTCATCGGAGCTGTAACTGCTGGCCTATGACACAGCCACAGCAACTTGGGATTTGAGCCTTGTCTGTGACCTACACCACAACTCATGGCAACGCCGGATCCTTAACCCACTGAGCTGAGTGAGGCCAGGGATCGAACTTGCAACCTCTTGGTTCCTAGTCGGATTGTTTCCACTGTGCCACGACAGAAACTCCATGGAATGTCTGTTTTATACAAGGAGAACTTACAGGGTAAGAAAGAAGGTGACAATATAATATGTTTTTGCTACTTTTCTCTCCCAGACAAGTCCTTTCTTGCAGGTACTAGAGGTACATAGATTATTTGACTAGAAATAGCTGACGTGATAAAGATAAACAATTAGTAAGAAAGTGGTTGAAAGAATTTTCCCACCATGAAGCAGTTGGATAAGAAAGATCTTTGACATTATCTTGTGTTACTGAACAAGGTTATCAGGCCTGCTAGGTGTCTCTTTTTTATTTTTTCATTTATTCACGTCTTCCATAAGTACTTATCCTGTACCAAGTGCCAGCTGTGTATGAGGCTCTGGAGATGGAGCCATGAGCAGATGTGGAGCTTACAGACATTGAACATTATTGACATAATGAACTACAATGGTGCCAAAACTTTGAGGGCGAAGTACAGTGAGCTGAGTGAACATTAGTCACAAGGTGAACCTACTGTAGATAAGGATGGTCAAATTGTAGTCTGGACGCTGCCTCTCATCTTGGTTAGTACGTAGGTGAACAGGTAACCATGAAATGGCATTTCTAGAAGGATCTGTAGACTGATGGAGCTGTGTGTTGAATACAGGGTGAGTGAACAGGAATACCTGAGGAATAGAACAATAACTGAGAGAGACGATAATAGGCCACCCATTTTATTTAAAGTGGGAACCATCCACCTGGAAAGTAGATTCAGGTTTGTGCTGCTGATTGGGCGCTAGGAAATGGTGGTCCTCATGTTTCATGAGAACTAAGTATCCTTAAAATGTTTCACAGGGTGCTTGACAAGAATTAAGTATTCTGGGTGGCAAACACCTTTAGCAGAATTTCCCCACGAGTTTACTTTTGAAATTCATTTATTTGAACAAATGTATTTGACGGGCATTCCAAGTTATCATGTTGATTTTAGCATGTTTTGTTTTCTTGATGTTCTCATCCTGACATCCACAAACTTACCTCTTCTGTCTTGGCATCATCTGGAAATGGGTTGAAGATGCCTTGTCTGCCTTCATCTTGTCTGACGAAACTGCTAAATGTGACAGGGCCAGCTACAAAGCTGAGTGCTCCTGCCAGAGGGCTCCCTTCCAGCCAGCATCGCTCCATTAGTAGGTGCTCAACTAGATTTGAAATTCCTAGCAATGCTGTATAATGTGGGGAACACTATGGGGTGGGCAGGGGTATCGGCTGGGGACACCAAGGTTCTTGACTGTTGTGGAGTGTCAGATCAGCGCTGTGAAATGAGAAGCAGAAATGAGTGTTGGGGCTGAAAAATGTTTGTATCTATTCCAGAAACTGCAAACTGAAGAGGTAACTTTCCTGAGCTTCACCACCCCCATACTTAGGAGCCATCTCAACTGAGTGTCCTAAGCAAACAAGTCACGAATTAAACTCCTCTTTCCCCAGAACTGTCAGCCTTCTGCCTTTCCTATTGATAGTTTCCTCTCCCACGTGATCTTTTTCTTCAGAAGCCCCCTTGATTCTGATTTTATGTTTATCATTCTCATGCATACTTTTATATTTTTAACAACTTTTTTTTGTGCATTTAAGCAAATGTAGGATTTTTGCATGTTAAAAAATACATTTTTGATTAGGTTTTTGTAATTTGTGAATGTTGGTTTATATATAGTTGGTTCAGTATTTTAACTACTGTGTAATATTTTACTGAATGAATATAGTTCAGTTTAGCAATCCTCTTGTTGATGAAATTTGAGGTGGTTTCTAATTTCTAATTATTATGAAGTTTGCTGCAAAAACGCCCCATGTGTGTCTTTTATGGTCATCGGCAACAGAGATAATGGGGCAAAATCAGTATGTGTAGAGCTACCAACAAAGGGTTTTCAAAAATGAGAAAAGGTGTTAAATCAGCTAAAAATCACAGAGGCTTATGAACCTCAGAGCCCAGGTTGATGAATAGTCCATCATTTCGATCACATGCAGATATCATGGCAATGGGAAGGTTTTGCACTGACAATTAAGTGGCCTAAAAGTAATACTTAGTACTTCCTCTCACAAGTATCGACTAGAACTAGTCACATATCCCCACCTGACCACATGTATAATCCTAGTCTAGAGTGTGCCCGGAAGGGTAGAAGAGTTGGGATATTTGACAGTCATCCTGTCGTTACCATAGGTTCAAACCATACCGCTATTAAAATCACCAAAACCCAAAGCAGGACAGTTTAATTTCTCCTTGACAAATAAGTGGCATTTATTAAGTGTCCACTATAATCCCAGCTCTTGGCTTTATTTTCTTCATTTAATTGAATGTTCTCAGCAGCCCTCGGAGGAGGTGGGTTTTTTTTTTTTTTGTCTTTTTTAGGGCCACATGTGTGGCATATGGAAGTTCCCAGCCTAGAGGCTGAATCAGAGCTGTAGCTGCCGGCCTACATCAGAGCCACAGTAACACAGGATACGAGCTGCGTCTGTGACCTCCACCACAGCAACGCTGGATCCTTAACCCACTGAGCGAGGGCAGGGGTTGAATCCATGTCCTAATGGATACCAGTTGGGTTCATTGCCGCTGAATCACGATGGGAACTCCAGAGGTGGTGTTAGTCCCATTTTAGGAATGAGGAAACTGAGGAGGCGTGCTGCAACAAATAACTAGGTCATAGAGCTGGGGGCCAGCAGGCCTGGCTGTAGACTCCAGAGCTGGCTTAGAACTCTTCCTTTACACAGACCACCTGAGTGCATCCTCAGAGCCTCTGCTCTGAGGTCCCCCTTGTCTGCCAGAACCAGAGATGGAGGCCTCTGTCTGCCTCTCCTCACCGCTCAAAGCCACCAGACTGCTCTCCAGAGCAGAGCGAAGCAACATTCTGCTCCCACAGTAAGTATTCAGAGCACCTCAGCATTCTAGTCCAGAGATAAAACAGCTGTTTCCTCCAAGTGGCTTATACTGAAATGTAAATGAACAAGGACATTAGGAAAAAAAAAGGAAAAAAAAAAGAGGAAAATAGATTTAAGTTCTTGCCTTTTAAAATTTTTATCATTTCCCATCCAAGCTTACTGTTTTTGTTTAATCTTGCCATTCCTTTTCTTCTTCCTTGTATGCTCTTTTTCTTAGGGATATGCAAACTTTATTAGTCAGCTCCTCTTTCAAGCTCTGTATGCTTTTGTGTTTGAGAATTGGGAATCAGGTACTTTTACTGTTAGCCTCAGGGTGGATCTGAGCAGGAGGAAGCTTTATGAATAATCAAGGTTGACATCTCCAACGTCGTTCCTTCATTATAAATATTGTTAAAGGAGCTGTGACCACCATGGGCTCCCACTGAACAGAGTGTGCAGGGGGAGGCAGACACAGCCTTTGATTTCAGCTCTTTCGTGGTTATCACTTCACTGATGACCCTAGAGTTGACAGGTCTTTTAGATTTGGCTGCCTTTTTTTTCAGAAAGTTTCTCTTCAATTAGCATAAGTGTTTGGTCTGCAGGAAGCTGGGTTCATCTCGCCAACTCCAAAGGCTAAGGACCATAGTTAATATTAGTGCTTGTGCGTTGCCTTAGCCCGAATCCCTAATGAATGCTGAGCTGCTTTGTGACTTTAACTGTTTTAATTCCATCTGGATTAGCTACAGCATTGTGATGTTTTCTACTGTAGATGAATTATAGTGCCCAGGGTCTTCAGCCCCTTTCCCCACCTCCTGATAAAGCTCGGGCTCCAAAAATGTCTGAAAAGATATCAGTATTCCATTCATATCTCCCAAAAATGCTCCCTCCCACCTGTACCCCATTAATCCCTAGGCACATGATTAGCAAACCATCCTTTAGCTCCTTCTTGTTATCCTGACACTGTTTCCATTTTCAAAATGGAGGAGATAAATGAAAACCTCAGTTATTATCACATGAGTGAAAACCTTCGCACGTTTCCTCTGTCTGCTCAGCCCCCCTGCTCTCTTGCCTTTTATCCACCCCTAACAGGTTCCCCATAGTATTGCAGAGCCTATTACCTGCTAAGAAATGTTGTGGACTTCACCTCATTTAATTGTCTCAGCAGTCTTGTGAAGAAGGTGGTATTGCTGTTCAAAAATCCTTGAAAGACACAGACACCTAGGCTTAGGGAGTGAGAGGACTTGCCAGCGTAGCACAATGAGCCCTAGTTAGAATCTGAGATAAAATTCTGGGCCTCTAATTCAAACTGTCAACTCTGCTGCCTAGTCCATGTTTATTAGCGATATTTGCCCCGCATGCATTCTGCCAATGTGGTTGAGCATTTGTTGATGTCAGGCCCTGGGATTATGGAGATAACTAAAGCGGCAGCTGGGATCCTGGTGAGGGAGAAAGCCCTTTGACTGGTGGTGATGATACTGAGTTCCTAAGATGGCGAGATCCTCAGCAATGTCCTGGTTGAAGGGAGCTCTGGGGGTCATGGAGCAGAGCTGTGAACCTCACTCTCCAGGGCTCAGGAAGGCCTTCTTGAAGGAAGTGATTTGGGGGGATGTGTCGTGAGATAAAAAGGTGAGTCTCGTTGAAAAGGAGCTGAGAGTCTGCTTTTAGGTGGAGGAAGGGTAAAGAGGTTTCTTCCTTTTCTAGGTCCTTTTAAAACACTTTAAATACTTTGGAATAATTCTGCCAAAAATTTGATGTGTGTATGTATGTGCCTGGGGTTCAAAAACATCACATTTCCAAATGTAGATATGCATTTGTGTCCTCTCAGCTATGGGTAGAGGGGAGACAAGAGGAGTAGCAGGTTTTGGAAGGAAATTTAGGAATTTAGTTCTGGCCACGTTGAATTTGAGATGTTTGTAGGATAAGTGAAGATACACAGGCATTTGGCTGAGGACTGGTGATCTGGAATTTAAGAGAGAAAGCAGGACTGGAGATGTAAATTTTGGTGTCATAAACTGAGCCAGGAAGGCAGTAAAATCTGTGCAAGCAGACAGAGGAGAAGAAGACCAAAGCTTGAGCCCTGAAAAATATCAGTGTTTAGGGAACAAGTAGAGAGAAGTTGCAGTCAAAGGTGATGAAGGAGGTGGGAGGAAAATAAGGGGAGTGTGGTGTCATGAAACCCTAGAGAGTGGAACCTTTGGAGCAAGGGCTCAGTAGGCCTCACCTTACTGTCAGATAGTTGTCAGTGATGCTTGGTCATTGGATTTAGCCTCTGGGAAGCACTGTCAGCCCTGTTGAGAGCAGTTTCAGTGGAGTGGGGGTCAGTTTCTAGGCTGTAGGAGTGGAGAAGTGAAAGAAGAGTAGGAGTGTAAGACACCCCCCCCCCCTTTTTGCTTTTTGCTTTTTAGGGCCATGCCCGCAGCATATGGAGGTTCCCAGGCTAGGGGTTGAATTGGAGTTGTAGCCGCTGGCCTACACCACTGCAACACGGGATCTGGGCTGCGTCTGCGACCTGCACCACAGCTCACAGCAGTGCTGAATCCTTAACCCACTGAGCGGAGCCAGAGATTGAACCGTGTCCTCAAGGATACTGCTCGGATTTTTAACCCGCTGAGTCACAACAGGAACTCCTGGAGGTCACGGTTTATGAGTTAGCCTTTGAAAAATGATAGACCACTTTTTCTATTAGTTTCTCTGAAACAGAGGATCAAGGTAGGGAAGCATTTGGAGAGGGACACAGTGTTGATGGAGGAGGTTTGAAGGTGGATGAGGGCCTTGGGATGCACACAGGGAGGGGCTGCCAGCTGAACATCTCTCCAAGTTTCGGGGGTTGGAGTCCAGGGATCAGATGGAAGGGTTGGCCTAAGCACACACCTCCCTTGTGCCAGGGAGGTCTGAAGAATGGCTCAGAACTAGGATGTAGGAGGAGTCAAGACCCCAAGATAATTTGCTGCTTCTGGGTGTAGGGCACTGTGCTTTTCATGTCCATAAAGGAACTGTTGTAATCCCAATACTCCAGATGAGGAAAGGAGGCCTAAGAAGTCCATTGAGTTTCCTAAGGCCACAGCTGGTGGTGCAGAGCTGGGATTGGAACACAGGCAGTGTCGCTGCAGAGCCTGCTCCCCAGCCATATGCCCACTTGCATTAGGCTGGTGACTCAGTCAAGAATCAGAATGAATGGCCAGAAGTCTGATTTGGGTCTCCTTTGCTGTCCTGGTTAGTCCTCCCCCTCAAGCTTGTTCTTTCTATTTAATGAGTATTAATTTACTTTGGTCCTTAGAAGCCAAGTAATGTGTGTATTTTGAGGTTGTGACTCTTTGATGCTTCTTCATCCATTATCTGGCATTGTCTCTGATTTATTCGTTGCAGTTGGCAGTGTTTTTCAAACCAGAGTTGTCAAGTAAATTTTAGGGGAGCTAATTCTTTTTTATAGGAATTAAAATTTTTTATTAGAAAGCCTTAGTTTCTTGGTCACTGGGTCACTAGTTTCTGGGTCACTGGGATGATCACCTTGTAATTAGTCCTTTGCCCACAATTTCAAGTCCCATGTTGTATTTGCATTATAATTGTGTTGGCATCAAGAACCCAACTGTGCTGATTGGTTTGGGTTAGTGAGAAAAGATCAGAGGCTTAAGGTATAAATAAATATCTATACCAAGTGAAGGGCAGATGACCTCACTGACCAGATGTTTAGTACTGGGTGGTATGAGAGAAAACAAAAGTTTCAGGAAGAATTTAGAAATCAGCCATGGTTTCAGGGAGATAATGTCCTCTTTGAGAAAATTAGACTAGCATAAATGAAACCAAATGGTAAGTTTTTAGGGTTTAAGTGGATCGGGTTTTGCTCAAGTTCACTGATAAAAGTTAGAAAAAATGCGGTTTGTGCCTAAGATCAAATGATGCATCCTGTTCCATTCCAAACCCCTTACTTAACCTTATCACCAAATCAAGCATTGAAACCAGTTCCATTGAGCCTGTGGGAGTAGAGTGGAGAGTGACCAGGTCTGTAGACCCAGCTCTCCTCCTATCTCAGAGGAGATAGAGACGAGGGCCATACCTGAGGGCCAGGTGAGTGGGGAAGAGAGCTAAGTGAGCATCAGTAGGGCTGCTGAGGATAGTCACCTGGTCCTGTCCTGTCACTGGCCTGACACTTGTCTGAATCTGACCAAAGCAGTAACCCCTCCTCCCTCAGAGGGAGCAGGGCTGGTAAATTGGGCAGAGAAGGGTCTGATGGGAAGGAAAGCTATTTCACAGTACTCCATCTCCTGCATGGTTGATGACGCACCAACAGGTAGGTATTGTCGTTCAAGGATCCAGGGCATTTTAGAGCCAGCACCAGCGAGGGGGTCTTGAGAGCACAGATTTTAATGCTCAGCTTTTCAAGAACAGCAGAACTCAGTTCATTTTCCCACAGGGGATTAGGCTGAGAAATCAGTTCATAGGCACAGTGTCCTCTGGAGACTGATGCACAAACAAATAATGATGATGTAGTACTAATAATAACTAATACTTTGATGAATTGCCCTTCTCCAGTCCAAAGACATGTCTGTCCTAGAAGTCAGCATTATCTAGAATTAGAGCAACAGCCTCATGGACAATAATTTTACTGTAAACTGGAAGCATGTGCCATATTTTTCAATTCAAGTTTGTAGATAATCTGATGGTAGTTACTGTTTGGGCTGACGCATTGCAGAGAGCATCTTGGGATGGCCCCTTGGTCTTAGTAATGTCCCAAGTCCTTCCACACACTAGGATGGTTTCCACAGATGGCCAGTGCAACAATGTTATGCCAACTCTCATTCATTTCAGTTTCTTAGAGCAGTGTCTTCTCTTCTGGGCCTGTAGCTCTTGATGTACCCTGTATTTGAAGCTTAGCAGTTGAATGTTCTGAGCAACGCTTAGAGCAGACAACAAGAAAAGCAATGAATTACCATTGCAAAGTACTTTGTTAAGAAATTTGGAGCTACCTCGTGAGGTAGAAGAACCCTCATGTTATGCTTTGAAACGTTGAGGTCAGAACGGGGAGGAACTTTATCCAAGGACATGTGGCTGAAAGTAGAGTGCCTTGGAGTCCAGGTTAGGTCTGCTTCCCAAGGAAACACTCTGGGAGTTCAAAATTCACCTCTGCCAGTTGAAGTGTTTCATGTAAGAGATAAGACTTTAGCTGAGTCCTGGAGGGCAAGGAAGATTAGGAAGAGGAGAAAATTTTTGTTACATGACCTGCATTGTCCGAGCGAACACCTCTTGGTTTTTGCATTCAATTCTGGCTCCTACACTTTTCAAGGAACGTAGAATAAACTGGGATATATTTAAAGCAATGCTTCTCAGCCTTTAATCCACCATGGATTATTTGGCTTATCACTTTCACAGGAGAGAAATACTCACCTGGGTATTTTTAGTTTTTTCCTAGTTTTTGGCACAAAATAATGTAGAAAGTAAGTTATCCTTAATTCTGGGTGCAGTAGCTATAGCAGTTTACTGTTTCTTTTCTTGCTGATCACAAGAATGACTGTATTAAAAAAAAAATCTGGTTGAAATCCATTGCTACAGAGTATTTGGAACCAGGATGGTGGCAGAAAAAAAAAAGGTGTTCTATGAGGAATGATTCAGGGAACTGAGCATCATTAGAATACTGCATTTAGGACATGGTAGGGGATTTCACATATTTGGAGGACTGTCATAGGAGCAGATTAGATTTGTCCAATGAAACCCAAAGGGCTATAACTAGGATCAAAGCTTAAAGCTGTAGGACAGAATAATTGACTCAGAATAAGGACAACATTTTCAAGGTGGAATAAGAGGACAGAATGAGCTCTGTCACACAGCAGTGAGCTCCCCATTGCTGGGGCTGTTGGAACAAGGGCTGGACAACCATTTATACAGATGTTGCTTGAAGCGACCCAGGCTCCGGGTGATACAGGACCAGATGTGCTTTAACACTCATTTCAACTCTGGCATTCTAAAACTAATAAATTCTATAAGCTATGTATTGGCTTTCTATTATCTATCAAATACCACAGAATTAGTATCCTGACTAATAGCCAACAAATTAAAATATTTAAATCTTTGGCCTTTAGGAATCCAGCCATGCATTTTATTTTCAGAATTTCAAAGCTGAAAAGGTCCTGGTTTTCACGGAGATTACAGAGTTGATTGTAGATTATTGATTGTGTTTGAAAAAAGTATCCTTGAAAAGGGAAGTTTTTTCAGGAGCTATTGCATTAGAATAAAAGAGTCCTTGAGAATAAAGGGCCTTTAAGAATAGAGGCGTCCTTGGTATTTGTCAAGAGTTTATTTTCCCCCCAATACCAAGCTTATGATAAATGATTATTAAAGTCAGTCATCTATTTGCTCTCTAAGGATTTAGTACATGAAAGCCATGGGAATGTATAATTTACTTCTGGAAAGGGAGGGCCAGGTGGTCTGAGGTTGTTTCTGTTTTCATGCCATTTCCTGTTTGTCATAACTTGGAGCATTTGTATTGGACTTGCTTGTGTTTAAGTGATCTTTGGCTTTCAAATATTTTGTAGAACACGAGGTATTTTTTCTTATTTTTATTGGAGAATAGTTGATTTACAATATTAGTTTTAAGTGTATAGCAACATGATTCAGCTGTACACATATATTTATTCTTTTCCATCATGGTTTATTATAAGATTCTGAATATAATTCCCTGTACTATACAGTAAATCCTTGTTATCTATTTTATATATGGTACGAAAACATAGTATTAATCTGGGCTTTTATAATGGATGTCATAGTAATGCATTTTTAGCATATGGATTTTTTTCTATCAGTCAGAATTTTAATAAATATCAAATTTCTATGGGTAGAAAGCAGTAATCTCATTCTAGTTACTCTTTGGAGTCAGTAAGGTATATGGGTATTGAGGTTTTGTCATAGAAAAGCAACTTTTGGTTAAGTATTAGGGTTTTCTGAACTATAAGAAATACTTGATTTTTTTTTTTTTTTGGTCTTTTTAGGGCTGCACCTGTGGCATATGGAGGTTCCCAGGCTAGAGGTCAAATCGGAGCTATAGCTGCTGGCCTTTACCGCAGCAACACCAGATCCCTGAATCGTGTCTGTGACCTACACCACAGCTCACAGCAACGCTGGATCCTTAACCCACTGAGCAAGACCTGGGATCGAACTTACATCCTCATGAATACTAGTCAGATTTGTTTCTGCTGAGCCACAACGGGAACTCCCTGAACTATAAGAAATATTTGAGAGAGGAGCAGTGGGGAAGGTCGCTGGGTGTGATGGCTGACAGCGACTGAGAAAGTTGCTTATTAGCAGAATAGGTAACATCATGGTAGAAGAAAAAGTGTTTGAAGAATAGATTCCCGTCCTAACACTGTTTCAGTCTTCTATCTCTATATTGCAACAGTAAGCAGAGTACCTAGAGCATAGTAGGCACTCAACAAATATTTTGGGGATGGATGACTTAAGGAAAGGAAAACTACTCTAAATCTGTTATTCCTTTGGCTATGTCTGTGTGACTGACTGAAAAGTGAAAATTCCAGTCATCATCCAGTTGTTAAATATTTAGGTCACCAAACCATTTATTTGATTGATGTTTATACTTTTGGAATTGACTGACTGCTTTGGCTCTAGGTAGACACAGCATGAGTCATAGCTGTAGTTCTTGTCAGTCAGTGGCTGCATTTCCATGTATAACCAGTTGACTTATGTTGGTCGCATCAGGCACAAACATAAATCATGACAGTCTCATAATTAGTACTGGGTTTTTTTTCTGGCTGGAATGATTTCTTGGCCATTCTGGTGTTAATGACACTGACTACACTCAGTGATTGAACAGCATTGGCCAGTTTCCTACCCTGAAAAGATCTTAAAATACAAGGTGAAATAGAACCAGTCAATGGCTGTGGGTTTATCTAAGTAAATGCAATTCTAGAGTATGAAGGAAAGTGACTCTCCATTGAGAGAAGCTGGGCAAAGGTGGGATGAAGTAGGGCAGAAATGATGTATTTTTTATGATTCTAGTTATGCTTGAAGGCAGCCCCCATGATGTCTCTCTCATGGTGTTCACGGCTTTTTGTGACCTCTATCTCTGTGTGTGGTCCATAGAATATGGCAAAGGTGGTGGGCTAGCACTCCTGTGATCACATTTCATTATATAAAGCTCCAAAGTCTTCCCCTCCTTGCTGGCTTTGAAGAAGCATGAGGAGTCCTAACGCTGTAAGCATGTGAATTCTGCTGACATGAGTGAGCGTGGAAGTAGGTCCTTCCCCAGCCAAGCTTGTAGAAGATCACGGCCAAGCCTTAATCACAGTCTTGCAGGGGCCCTGGCTAAGCTGTGTCCGGACTCTGTCTATGAGATGATAAACTTGTGTTTTAAGCTGTTGGTTGGTGGTAATTTGTTATGCTACATCCAAAACCTGTACACTGGTCATTGCTCTTGACATGCCGTGTTAATTGTGATGGTGGTGTTCAAGATACATATTGAAGAAGCAACTGGAAAATGCTCTAACATACTAATTCCTCTGGATTAGTACACAGAAATATATATATATATATATATATATATATAGTCTTTTTAGGGCCACACCCACAGCATACGGAGGTTCCCAGGCTAGGGTCCAATCGGAGCTCTAGCTGTTGGCCTACACCAAAGCCACAGCAACACAGGATCTGAGCCGTGTCTGTGACCTACACCACAGCTCATGGCAACGTGGGATCCTTAACCCACTGAGCAAGGCCAGGGATCAAACCCGCAACCTTGTGGTTCCTAGTTGGATTTGTTTCCACTGCGCCGCTATGGGAACCCTTTTTTTGTTTTGTTTTGTTTTGTTTTTGGCACACAGAAATATTGACTGCTGACTTGTACAGGAATGGAGTCTACATTCCTATGGTCAAGTCTAATCACTTGTATGTTTGAATTATTAAAGAGAATGTGTTTGTTTTAAGAAACTAGAAATACGGTTGAATTCCCACACATGGTTAACTTCTGCATTTGAATTTATGGGCATCATGGTAGATAGTGCTTTGCCCGTCATGATTCATCCTTCTGTGCCCTTGCCTGACTTCACTGTGGGCAGACTGTACTTCCCTGCCCCACTGATGTTTCAGTCTTAGCCACACAACTTGCTTTGGCTAATGGAACACAGTACTAGTGATGGTGTACCAGTTCTGAACTGAGGCTTACAAGGTTTGGTAAATGTCTGACAGCAGTTTTGTGCGCCTGTTCTATCCCAGGAGAAAAGCATACCCATAGTAGTCACTGCTTTTTAGCCTGGGTTCCTAAATGAGAAACAACTGGGACACATCTGCATCTGACCTACTGTTGCAGCCAAATGTCCCAGCCTGTTCAGAGACCCATCAACCGGAAGTAAATGCTGGTTGTTAAATGTGTCTGACATTTGGATATTGTTCATGCTGGAAGGCTTATTGCAACACTTTCTGAATAATCCGAAAACCAAAAACTCATTCATACAAGACTAAATGAAACCAACACAGCGTTTAGACCTCACTTTTAAGGGTAAGTAGATAAATTTATTAATTGTTCTTCTCTACTGCAGCAGTATATTTGGTCTTTATTGGGCAGGACCTTTTAAAGCAGTGTTACCAACTCATGTCCTATTGAATGCTAGTATTATTTAAGATGTTTAACTGGTGTTGTGTGGAAGAAGGATTCTGTATTCATGGAAGTTAAAAAAAGACTGATGACGTTTATTAGAGCTAAAAAAATCTGAGAAATTCTGCCTTGATAGAAGGACTCCTACTAAATGTAATTTAACCAGTGTTGTCCAATTTCATTTGACCATGGAACCCTCCCTGCATGTGCCATCCCTCGTTCCTCTGGAATCAGTGGATCCTGCTATTGAGGGAGTATGAGCTCACCTATGTGTGTGTTCACCTACCTGGTCTCACTGCATTACAGACAGATGCTGTGCCGTGCACATTTGGCATGGTGCCCTCAAAACTTAAGGTCATGGAGTTCCACTTGTGGCTCAGTGTGTTAAGAACCTGACATAGTATCTGTGAGGATGTGGGTTCGATCCCTGGCCTCGCTCGTTAGGTTAAGGGTTGGGTATTGCTGCAAGCTGCGACATAAGTCGCAGATGTGACTTGGATCTGGTGTTGCTGTGGCTGTGGCATAGGCCTGCAGCTCCAGTTCGATCCCTGGCCTGGGAACTTACTTATGCCATGGCCCTAAAAAGAAAGAAAAAAAAGGAAAACAACAACAGCAGGAAAACAACTTAAGGACATTAAACAGATAACACAGCAGCCCCTGATGAGTACTTCTCTACATGTGATATAAAACCTGGGTAAGGAAGATGCCCAGATTAAGGGAGATGTCAAAGAAAGGCCTTGCCAATGCAGAGCCCTAGACCTTCAGCCAGGTTTAAGAGTAGTCTTCTGGGAAATCAGGCTAGAGTCAAGGTCTTGGGGAAATAAGTCCCACTTGTTCAAGTTGTATGGGGATTATTTGCATCCTATGATTGATTTAAATCTTACTCGAATGATTTGAAATTTGGTCCAAATTGATCTCCACCTGCTGATTTGGAGGTCTGATATGTTTGTTAGTCCAGAGGATTACCTGGTAGAATGCCAGATAAAGTGCTGCTCGCTGAGCCGTTGTGGCTCAGTGGAAAACGAATCTGACTAGTATCCATAAGGATGCAGGTTCGATCCCTGGCCTGGCTCAGTGGGTTAAGGATCCTTCATTGCTGTGGCTGTGGTGTAGGCCAGCGGCTGCAGCTCTGATTCAGCCTGTAGCCTGGGAACCTCCATATATTCCTCGAGTGCAGCCCTAAAAAAAGGAAAAATGCTGCTCAGACACACAGGTTAAAGTTTCCTGCTATGGCTGAATTTGCCACGGGATGAATGCTCCTTCTGATTTATGGCTTGAAGTGGAGATCTTGACTGCTTATAAGTACATTAAAAATGAACAAATATAGTACAACGTGAAAAAACTTTTAAAACTTTCCCGCAGTACATCAAATTCCCAAATCGGGAATGTCAAGTGATTCTTGCACTCCATCAGGGTTTTTCTTCTATCTGTGGTTGACAATTTCTGATCGTCTGAGAGCTGCCTCTTGAAGATACTCAATTGTTGAAAAAAAATGACAGTGGAAGCCACAGTTTGAATATACCCCTTGTCCAAACATTCAGAATCACATATCCAGAACATGAAGGTGCCCTAATTTCCCTGAAATGCTGACTCTGACCTTAAACAAAAATTAAGCATTCTTTATGTCATCGGAACCTTGCTGCTTCCTAGCTAATCAGCTACAAACAAGTAAGCTTATGAAATGAAAAGGAATGTAAGTTTCTGGTAACACATCACAGTAGAAAGTGGTGTACTTATTCATTCTCTATAAATTGAGCTCTGAGTGCTGAATTTCTCAACCATCTGTTTGAAAGTTCACTAACAGTTTGTTTCTTGCTCACTGAAATACTCACATCAAGTAAAGCTTTCTGAATTTCTTTTGACACAGTTTCCTTTAATGGAGTTTACGTTATTTCATTTCCAGCCTTTGGGAGCTGAGCACTTTCAGAAGGGAGCGGCAAGGTGGTTGTAGGGCAGGTGGCAGTGGCTGGAGGAGCCATGGAGATAACCGCCATAAAAAAATGGTTGTGGTGGAGAAAAAAAAAGGTTGTGATGGAGAAACGAGATTAGCATATTAATTAGGGTCTTCATATCCGGTAATGATCTCATTTGCTTATACAAACAGACGATAACAACATTTGGAGAAATATCTTAATCCTTTTTCTGTTTGTAGGTGAGTGAATTGGGAAAATACAGGGATGACTATTCCAGAGCTCTGGAAGCTAAAGCCAGACGTTCCATTTCCAGTTGCAGTGCCTGTTTTCATGTGCTGGTCCCCCCCTCCCCCAGCCCCTGCCCTGGCTTGTTTACTTGCTTTTACTCATCTATGAAACAGGGAACTGTGACGGGGTGGGGGTGGGGGGGGACTGGTTATAATGTTTCTTGATAAACCTTCGTAAAGCAATGTGCTGTTGCGAGTAATGGCCTCCATTCATTATTAGCCCAGTTGATTTTCATTTCCACTTGGCTCTAACAATTAGCTTGAGCAGGTGTGAAGGTGATGGAGGGCCTGGGACACCCAGAGGTCAGCCTTGGCTGGATGTGATAAATTAACCATTATTATCAGCAGTGAAAGTGGTTCTTTACGCTTGTCAGCAGCAAACAAAGGGACAACATATCTCCCATAAACTCACTGTTCAGAGCTGGGTTTGCTGAAGGATCAGAGTTTCCTTCTAGGCCCTACAGAGAGAGGGGAGGGAGGCAAAGAACCCACATAAGTAGAGGTGCGGGTACCTTGAAGGGATGACTTTGCTGATGGAGAGGCGTGTGAATTTCCCAATCAGGTTGTTGGGCATTGCTCACCCATTCTGTTAAGAAGCTGTCATCATCCTCTGTTGATAACGGGGGATCTCCCTGTGCTAAAAGGATAAGGAGGGGGTTAAGAGTTTGTACATCAATAGAACGGACACAGTTTTTACACAGGGTCTATAGGTGGATGCATATTTCTATCTACTAATTAATAGATATTTTTGATCAGTGGCTTATAATTGAGCACATTGATATTCACCAAAAAGCAAAAGTTAATCAGCATTCCTCAGTTCTCCATCTCTCCTAGGTTTTACAAGACTTCAACAGACTTAAAACTCAGAAAGAAGACCTTAGCAGGGTCCATGGAAGGCAGCATTAGACCGTATCTACTCTAGGCCCAGTGGATCTGAATGTGCTGTTTCTAAAGCAGGAGGTATTTTCCCACGTGGTTATACTCTGCTGTGGGGATTCCTTGAGCATACCCAGAGGTGACAGCCAAATCAGAAGGGAAGAGGTGGTGGTTGGTCATCACTATCCATATGCTGAAATCCCATAGATGTTGTTAGTTTGGTTTGACAATGTTTGGAGGACTATTATGAATTAAATGTTGGTGTCCTTCCCCCTACTCTTCGTATGTTGAAGCCCTAACTCCCAGTGTCACTCTGGAGATGGGGCCTCTAAGAAAGTAATTAAGGTTAAATGAGGTCATGAGGGTGGGGTCCTGACCCAGCAGGTTTGGTGTCCTTAAAAATAGAGACAGCAGAGCTCACTCAGGCTCTTTCTCCATGCATCTGTGCTAAGGAAAGGCTGTGTGAGCACAGAGCAAGCTGGTGGCTGTCTAAAAGCCAGGAGAGCCCTCGCCAGAAACCAACTTTTCTGGCACTCTGATCATGGGGTTCTCACTTCTGGAAGTGTGAAAAAATAGTCTTAAAAGGTCTGTTGTTTAAGCTGTTGAGTTTGTGGTATTGTGTTAACGGTAACCAGAGCAGACTAAAATAGGGACTCAAAATTGGGTTGGGATGTTGGAGCCCGTGGGTGCTTTGGAGATGGTGAGCTTTGTTTTAGAATGATTAGATTGAGCTTTTAGTGAGGAACCTCTGATGTCAGTATGTATGAGTCTTTGCCCTTTGACTGATAGGACTGCATGGACTTTTCCAGGCTCTGCCTGTGGTGACTGCCTGGCTGCTAGGGTCCTCTCAGCTAAGCCAGGTAAGGCTGGGAGGAATGTTTGTTTCCTCTGTTCCCCATTTCATGAATGATATTTCCAGCACTCTTTGTACCTAGTAGTTTTTAGTCCAAATACCCTTTGCTTGATCCTCATCAGGTAAAGAATCGTCAATCGTCTGTTATTATCAATATGTAATAAAGAAGGAATTAGAACAACTATAAGGAGATACTATGAGAAAAAAGGAGGAAAAGGTGCAGCAAAATGTCTCAGTGGATGATCAGCACTGACTAGAGAGATATTGTCATGGAGCAGATAAAAGTTCAGAATGAACATTTTGACATCAAAACAACAACTCAGTGAAGCAGTCACTTCTGCTAAGACCTGCCAGCAGGTGGGAGTGCAGTATTTGGAAGAAGAGGTAGTGAGGCAGGAGGAGGAGGAGAAACGTAAACTAGAGGGACTCAGGAAAGAGAGGGAAAAAATAAACCAACACAGAAATAAAGACAAACTTGGAAGAAGCAGCAAACAATATAGAAAATACTGCTGGGGACTCTTTTGATAAAAGTAAGAAAAGCAAACACAGAAAAGTAGAAATCAAAGACTTTAAAAAATCATGAGGATAGAAGATATGCAAGAAAGCTCCAATAAACACTTAAATAGAATATCCAAAGAAGAAAACCAAAAAATGGTTCACAACAAATATTTTAAAATATAATTCAGGGGAATCCCCCTGGTGGCTTAGTGGTTTTTAACCACTAAGTGGTTTTTAACTCACAGTTGTCACTGCTGTAGCTCAGGTTTGATCCCTGGCCCAGGCACTTCTCCATGTCATGGTCATGGCCAAAAAATATATATATATGTATAATTTAAGAAAGAAAAAGGCTTGAATCTGCACATTTAGCTACTATGTGCCAGGGAAAACCCAAAATGGTCAATACCAAGACAGATCCTAGGAAAGTTGTTGGACGTATAAAGATAAAGAATCATTGAGAAGACTGAGAAAAAGAAAAAAAATTTCACTCACATTAAACATTGGCTAGGATCAGACTTTCCTGCAGCATCTTTTAACTCCAGAAGATATGATAGATCACTAACTACCTGGAAGTTCTGCAAGGAAAGAGAAAGGGAGCCAGTCAAGCTGTTCTTCAGATATAGAGCATGAACCTACAGAGCCCAAGGAATGTTTAGTGCCTTGGGCACAAAATTTAAGAGGGTGCCAAAAAGTTAAGTAAACAAGACTAATATTTAATGCAATATTAAATTAAATGAAAATTAATGGAAAAATCCATGGTAAGTCAATTATCAAAATTTCATTTGAAGACAGGCTTATGACTACTGATTTTTCCCTTTGCCCTGGGCTCTAGTATAGCTTGGCAAAGCGCTGTCAGGAGCCTTTTCTAAGGAACTTGCTAGAAGATAAATTTTAGCCAACCAAGATATGACTAGGTTAATACTAGTGAAAGGATTGGAGATAAGCACTGAGTATGTTTAACAGTGTAATTAAGACTAATGTGAGGATTAGACCGACAGAAAAATTATTAGGTTATCCTTTCATAATTAAATTCTCTAATAAGCAATAATTGAGTCAACAGAGGAAGTACAAACTCAAATGCTGGGATAGCTGGAAAATGATTATGCAAATATTGCATGTCAGAAACTATGGGATATAGCTAAAACACCTCTTGGAAAATTTACATATGTATGTGTGTCTATGTGTACCTGTATACGTACACAGCAAAAACAGAAATGTGTAATACAAGCATCCAGTTTAAAAATTAGGAAAGGAAAAATACATTTAAAGAATAAGGGAAAGAATATAAACAGAAAATAATGGACTTGGTAGAACTAATAAAGCCAAAAAAAGCTTTGGCAAGGTAAGCTATTTGCTTATTCAGTTAAACAAAAAATAGAGCACAAATAAAAAAGATAGGGAAGAATAAGGGGAAATTATAGAAAAGGAAAAAAAAAAACTAGAGTAGTTATAAGAAGTTACTTTGCTAAATTAAATGCAAATTAATGGTTTATCAGAATAGACTCTGAAGGATATTGGAAACCTAAATAGCTATCTCCTAGAAATAGAGGGAGTAGTACAAGAACCAGCACCCCACATTCTAGAATGGATGTTTTCACAGACAGATTGCAGGATGCCATTAAAGATCAGATCATTTTTATGATATTGCACTTGTTCTGGAACATCGATAAGGAAGAAAGTGTAAAAAAATCTCTTCAAGAAGCCAGTGTAAAACAGACATCAAAACCCAAGAGAAATTACACAAAAAAGAAAATTGCAGACTAGTTTCCCTTATGAATGTAGACCTTAAAATTCTAAATAAAAGAGGAGTTCCCATTGTGCCTCAGTGGTAATGAACCCGACTAGTATTGAAGAGGACGTGGATTGGATCTCTGGCTTCACTCAGTGGGTTAAGGATCTGGCATTTCTGTGGCTGCGGTGTAGGCTGGCAGCTGCAGCTCCAATTCAGCCTGTAGCCTGGGAACTTCCATATGCCTAGGGTGCAGCCTTAAGAAGACCAAAAAAAAAAAAAAAACCCTAAATAAAATATCCACAAACATAATCTAGAAACATAGTGAAAGTACAAATCATGTGAGGTTTTATTTTGAAAACAGATTCTAATATTAGAAAATATTGGATCATAATTCATAATATTGGTAAATCCAAGAAAGATATCATATGAATGTATCCACAAAGGCCAAAAAAAAAAAAAAAGGCTTTCCAAAAAGTCAACATTTATCTTTGTTGATAGAAAACTCGCAATGAAGTAGGACATTTCTTTAACACAAAATGTTTTTGTCTCAGCCCCAAACAAGCATTATTTTTAATAGGGAGACTCTAGACTTATTCCTGACTTAATAAAGTTAGGAATTAAGACAATGATGTTGTGTAGTTAACATTGTATGGGAGACTAGAGCTACTCTAAAACATCCTTCACGTCTTTTTTTTTTTTTTTTTTTGGTGGCTGCCCTGTGGCATATGGAGTTCCTGGTGCCAGGGATCAGATCTGAGCCACAAGTTGCCACCTGTGCAGCACCTGCAACAACACCAGATCCTTTAACCCACTGTGCCAGGCCAAGGAGTGAACCTGTGTCCTGGCACTGCAGAGACACTGCCAATCCTGTTGTGCCACAGTGGGAACTCGATTCCTCAGCATCTTAAAATAAGAGGAATAAGTTAGAATTACAGAGGAGTGAACTTTGTTTTTGTTGGCAGATGACATTGTTGTATACTTAAACATTGTGTAAAATCTAAAACAAGTAGAGAATTTAGTAAAACAGGAGGGTATAAAATGAACCAACAAATGAATAGTATTCATATATACAGAGAACACTCAGAAGAAAAAAGGAAGGATAACAGCCATCTGCAATACTAATCCCAAAGATAACATACCTAGGAATAAACTTTGCAGAAAAGGTTAAAGTCATACTTAAAAATCTTTAAATCATTCCTGAAGGACTTAAAATAATTGAAAAAGATGGGGGAAAGCATATCCTGTTCTTGGCTAGGCAGACTCAATGTCGAAGAGATGTCAGTTAATTTATATATTTAACACAGTGCCTCAGTAATATCATGGAGATTTTCTTCGGAATCAGGCAAAGTTGCTGCTACGTGTAGGAATTTGTTTTCCTAAAAACAGCTAGAAAACCTTTAAGGAGCAAAATTTAGTGTGACTAGATATTTCAGATATCAATGTATGCTGTAAAACCTTAGTTACTGAATTAGTGTGTGTTATTAGTGCATGTAGTCTAAACAATGGAATAAAATAGAAAGTCTAGAAATAGATCTTAAAATATATACAATTTTAATACATAAGAAGGTGGCAGAGGGAAAAACGAATCCTTCAAAAACTGGTTATAAGACGGTGGGGGGTAGCCTCTGGAAAAAATAAAGCTGGATCCATACTTCACACTATATACTAAGAAAAATCCAAATGGGTAGAAATTTTAATATCAATAAACAAACCCATGAAATTAAAGAAGAAAGCATGAAAGAATTAGTTTGTATCTCAGTATAAGGAAGGCTTTGTAAACTGTAACAAAATATAAAAGTCTTAAAAGATTAGTACATTTACCTGTGTGTATTAATAAGTATGTCTGTATGTTTTTTAAACATGGCAAAAATCATGAGAAGCAAAATTGAAAGAGATGACAAGTTGGGAATAACATTTTAATCTCCTATTGCAAACCTCTAATTTCCTTAATATTTGAAGGGTTTCTACAATTTCAGTACACAAAAACAGAGAGTTCACTCGGAGTGAAACAAATATAATTCCTAAATACATGCAAATTTGCTCAATCTCACACATGATAAAAGAGGAAGATCTGTCAGACATACTGAGATACCATTTTCTATCAGTTTGGCAAAAGCTAAAAGTTGTTAGATAACTTTTTATGTTAATATGTTAGATAATGTATGATGTTGTCAAGGATGTGGGGAAATGGGCACTGCACCATTGGTACAGTTTCTTTGGAGGGCAGTTTGGCAAATGATGTGACAGTTAAAAATGCATATACTCTTTTTTTTTGTCTTTTTTGTTGTTGTTGTTGTTGTTGTTGTCGTTGT
Organism: Phacochoerus africanus; assembly: GCF_016906955.1. Taxonomy (NCBI): domain Eukaryota; kingdom Metazoa; phylum Chordata; class Mammalia; order Artiodactyla; family Suidae; genus Phacochoerus; species Phacochoerus africanus. Next base: position 113,765,291 of record NC_062545.1, read on the forward strand.
TGCTATTTCTTGGGCCGCTCCCTCGGCATATGGAGGCTCCCAGGCTAGGGGTCTAATCGGAGCTGTAGCCACCGGCCTACGCCAGAGCCACAGCAACGCGGGATCCGAGCCGCGTCTGCAACCTACACCACAGCTCACGGCAACGCCGGATCGTTAACCCACTGAGCAAGGGCAGGGACCGAACCCGCAACCTCATGGTTCCTAGTCGGATTCGTCAACCACTGCGCCACGACGGGAACTCCTCCAAAAAAAATGCATATACTCTTTGATCCAGCAATTCAGCATCTAGTTTACAGTAATACTAAGGCATTTGTGTAATAGTTTATATACCTAAGACAATTTATTGCAATGTTGTCAAAAAATTGGAAGCAGTCTAAAGGTCTGTCAATAGAGGACTTTAATAAATTATGGCACATTCACCACTGTGCAATTGTAAAAAAAAAAAGTTTGTTTTTTATATGGTGATTTGGAAAGATATCTAAGACACATTGTTAGGTGATAAAAAGAAGGTGAATAGCAATATAATACTTTGGATAAAATATAATACATAAAATACTGTGCTTGCATACACATTTAAAAAAAATCTTTGGAAGGGTAAACCAGGAGCTACTAATGGCGGTTGTCGGAGGAGGGTGGGAATTATTTAGATAGACACATGCATCGGAGGGAGGCTTCAGAGGATGCTGTTACATACTTTTTGATGTTTTTAAGCCACCTGAGTATTTTACCTGTTCAAAACAATAAATGAATGGATATAAATTTTTAAAAATCTGGAACTAGTTTTAAGAACTTAAATAGAACTTGCACATTTGAAATGGCAAAAAAAAAAAAAAGTCATTATATTATAACAGGATTGCAACAGGTATCCCAAAGAGCTGTGCTTTTTGGAACATGTATTGCATTTAACCTTTGAGACGAATACCATGTAAACAAGAAATGTCAATCAGGAATTGAGTCACTAGACACCATTTCAAACTGTGATGCCTGAACCAGTACGTATTAAACCCTTATACCAGCCTTCATGGTTCTGTGGTTATGATTAGTGATTATCTTCATAAGCTATAGTTCCTCTGAGATGCTTAAAGAGGAAGGAAAGAAAAAATTGTGCTCACTTGTTTTAAATTTATATAAACTTTATCTGCTTTGTATTATGGTAAGTGAATGAAAGTAAAAACTTGTCTTAAGTGCATTCCATGTCACATATATCAAAATTGGCTAGCAAATTTCACTGAATATGATTAGATCATTAGGTTTTTGTTGACCAATAGGCAGAATCTGGACTAAAATACTTAGTGAATCCCAAAGTTCTTTTGCTTTCTTTTCATTTAACTAGAGGATATAATTAAATAGTCACTTTCCTATCATTATAATATTTTTTAACCTTAAAATAAGGAAAATTTATTGCATAAAATTTAGAAAATGGAGAAAGATTTTAGAAAAGGGAAAAAAAAAAGATCCCATCGTGTAAATAAACTTGGCTAGCCTTTTGATGTCTTTGTCTAGTCTCTGTATTTTTTTTTTAAAAAAACCACACATAAAGAAATTGATCCCACTTTATTTTTTGGCTGTACCTATGATGTACAAAAATTCCCAGGCCAGGGTTCAAACCTTCGTCACAGCAGTGATGGAGCCACAGTGGTGACAGCACCAGATCCTTAATTATTAGGCCACCAGGGAACTCTTATCCTACTTTTTTTTTTTTTGTCTTTTTGCCTTTTCTAGGGCTGCTCCCATAGCATATGGAGGTTCCAAGGCTAGGGGTCTAATCTGAGCTGTAGCCACTGGGCTATGCCAGAGCCACAGCAACCCCGGATCCAAGCCTCGTCTGCGACCTACACCACAGCTCACGGCAACGCCGGATCCTTAACCCACTGAGTGAGGCCAGGGATCAAACCCGCAATCTCATGGTTCCTAGTTGGATTCATTAACCACTGTGCCACGATAGGAACTCCTCTTATCCTACTTTTTACTGACCTTTTCATATAATAAGATTTTGTATAACATTTCCAATATTTGTTAAAACCTTGGAAGGCGATTTTTAATGACTCCTGTGTATTGCATGGTGTAGATGTACCATAATTGATTTAACTAATACTGTAGTCCTAGACATCTAAGGACAACCCGTTTACAAAGCACTTTATCTAATTGAAATTTTCCTATATTTTGCTTATGATGAATTTAGCTTGCTTATTTTAGAAGTGCTCTGTAGTATTTTCATGCTGGTTGCCTGAGAAGAATGTGATCCTTGATCTTGGCATGTAGTTCCAAAGGCCTGACCTAATTTAGGTATTTATTTATTTTGGGGCTGCACCCATGGCATCTGGAAGTTCCCACCCTAGGGGTCCAATTGGAGCTGTAGCCTCCAGCTTACACCTGAGCCACAGCAATGCAGGATCCCAGCTGTGTCTGCGACCTACACCACACACAGCTCACAGAAATGCCAGACCTTTAACCCACTGAGTGAGGCCAGGGATTGAACCCGCATCCTCATGGATACAGGTCATGTTCTTAACCCACTGAACCACAGTGTGAACTCCTCAAAGGCCAGACTTTAAATGTGACTGACCAGTCTTATCACTCTTCTGAGAAATTAGGCATCTTGAATGAACTGTGTCTCCTAAAGCTGCTGGAAACAGATTTTGCTGTCTGATCTTGTTTAAACTGGACTGTTGATAAAATGTTTTAAGATATCATAGTAGTACATTTAAGAAACTAACTAGTGTGTGATATTCTAGGCAATGAATCTTTTCTTTTTTAATTGTAGGATAAGAATGTCATTTCTAGAAAGCCAGGCAGGAGCTGGATAGGGAAAGGACTAACCTGGTGCAAGCATTCTGGATCAGGAGTTTGTCTCAAGTTCTACAAAATCACACGGTTTTAGAAAATCACTCCTTTTATTGTTTTTCAGCATTATTTATTAAACAATATATTGTATACATTTCTACTTTGAGTTTAGAGAATTTATGTTTGATTTACAATGTAAAGGACTTCATTTTGCTTTAGTCATTCATTATGTGATTGAAACGAGACAAGTTACAGTCCATCGTTTCTTTGAAGTGAACAAACTTTCCTTCTGTGATAGTGAATATAAAGATTGCAAACAAATATTCAGCTTAGTATATACTATATGAGTGAGTGAAATAGTTTTTATTTTTATTTTATTTTATTTTATTTTTGGGGGGCTGCACCTGTGGCACATGGAGGTTCCCTGGCTAGGGATCGAATTGGAGCTACAGCTGCTAGCCTATGCCACAGCCACAGCAACAAAGGATCTGAGCCACATCTTTGACCTACACCACAGCTCATGGCAACGCCGGATCCTTAACCCACTGATCGAGGCCAGGGATCGAACCCGAAACCCCATGTTTCCTAGTGGGATTTGTTTCCACTGAACCACAATGGGAACTCTGGTTTTTATTTTTTTAATTATTTTTTAATGTCCTAATCTTTTTAAAAAATTCAAGTATGGTTCATATAAGTTTTTTTTTTTTTTTGTCTTTTGTTGTTGTTATTGTTGTTGTTGTTGTTGCTATTTCTTGTTTCTTGGGCCGCTCCCACGGCATATGGAGGTTCCCAGGCTAGGGGTCCAATTGGAGCTGTAGCCACCGGCCTACGCCAGAGCCACAGCAACTCGGGATCGGAGCCGCGTCTGCAATCTACACCACAGCTCACGGCAACGCCGGATCGTTAACCCACTGAGCAAGGGCAGGGACCGAACCCGCAACCTCATGGTTCCTAGTCGGATTCGTTAACCACTGCGCCACGACGGGAACTCCTGGTTCATATAAGTTTTAAAATATTCCCAACCACATTAGATGACTTTTCATTGACAAGAGAATAATATACTACTTATAAACAATTCTTTTCTGTAACTCGTATTGTCTCCCAAGCCTCATTGGATGGTATAATTAGCTTCCTGTGAGTTACTATATATGTTGTGAGGGAAATGATAAAAGTGGAATTTCTCTTAAAACATTCTTTAGTGAAATCTTTGCTGTTTACAAATAAGTGAAATTCTATTTTATATTGGTCAGTCTGTCCTTATGTCTATTTCCAAGTCCTTATACCTCAGATTTTTTCGGTGAGGAAGGAGATATTGAGGTGGCAAATCTTAGAAGTTGTATCTTGGAGTGTGTGTTGAGGCCAAGCAAGAGCAAGCTTGCACATCAAAAGAGGAGCTAACTATGGTCTGAGTATGGAGTCAGAGGAGTGATTGCTCATGTGTTGAGAATATCAAGAGCCAGAGCATTTGCACCTAAGTTGTGTGAGTGAGTGTAACATGAACCCAAAGGGATTCTTCCAACTTGCCCTCTTCCATTTAACTCCCCCGAGGGCTCTGGGATGAGGTTACCACCCAGGCTTGCCCTCACTAACCTGGGTGCAGCCCCATCAAGTAAACATGGGCATATAGCATGACAAGAAGTGCCTAGGGACTTGAAGAGAGGCTCACCCTAAAAGGGCAAGTTACCTTTGTCTCTGGGGCTGCAGAACAGATAGGCAGTCTTGGGACCACTGCAAGGAGTATGGCCAAGCCAGGAGAATGAACTACAGAGTCACTCTTTGCAGATTGCAGCATTGAGGCTGATTGGACACCGAAAAGCTGGACGTTGTTCTGGAGACCCACAGGTACCAACCAGCACATGCCCAGGGAATCCCATTTCCTCTAGTTCACCAGGATGTGTAGATGCCATTTTTTCCAGAGACACGGATGTCCTCTTGAGAGAGAAATAGTAAGAAGGAAGGCTATCTGACAGACTCAGCATTTTCTAAAAGGGCTAAAGAAGTAATCAGATCAGATTTAGCTTTAACTTAGACTTTTTGCTCTTTCTTTCTCACTGGAGTAGTGGGTTGGGGCAAAAACATTGCAGTGGTGTATTTTATTTGCCCTAGAGTAGAAAAATAAAAAACACCTATTGACAGTGACCATTAGCTTTAGTTCTTTAAGCACTTCAAGGCACTTGGGAAGTTTTCCTTTGCAGAGGGCACCAAAAGTTGATTTGTTTGCTGGAAGAGGAGAGTTGGGTTTGGGGAGTAGTGAGGTCAGACAGTGTGTGTGCATTAGAAGTGAAATGATCAAGGGAACAGAGGTGAATTTTTGTTAATTTTCATGACAAGTAGTTGTTACACAGGACTAAGAGAAGTGTACTTGAACTGTTTTTATTCTTTTCTTGGGGCTTCTATCTCCAAAGCTCTCTGGATCAGCATGTAAAAGTTGTCTGCAAATTTAGATACCAAATCTACCTCTCCCGCAACAGGGGAGGGTCAAGGTAGAACAACTCTCAGCAGCTCATTTATTCCTTGTTAGGGAGATGGGTCTTCTCCATTCTTGGTGGTGTGACCATGATGTTAAAGGAAAAAAGCGTGTAGGTTCATTGCCAAAAGAGCTAGTCAGCTTTGCAAGGGAACCAGTTCCCTCCTGGAGTCCATGTACATACTTCTCTGCAAACCTCTTGAAATCAAATTCACTAAAGGGTGGAGGGAGCAGGAGAACTAGAACAAGGTGGGAGGAGAGAGTGGGTGACTCACCTCCTGGAAAAACAACTCAAATTAACCATTCACTGACTACTAGAGTCAGCTTCAAATGAGAAAATATTTACAGTAGAGGACTTTTTAACCCTACTGGTGCATATGCTAAAGGGCTTTAATCCTGCTTACAGTACTTTCAAAAAGTTTCTTAGCTTGGAGCCTTTTCCCTACAGTATGGAAATAACACATGTCTTTGTGATTATACCATTCTGAAAAATCCCAGAGTAACAGGAGGCAAGATTGCAAATGGAAAAATACAAAGGAAAAAAAATCCAATTGTGATATCATCATTATAGCAGTACTTAAATTACATTGATCTATCAAAACTCTCATTGTTACATCTCTTGTATAGATATTAGAAATGAATGAAATTCAAGAAATAATCCACCATGGAATTTCCACATCGAGAAATGATCTTGGGGAGCCTATTGTAAACGACTTCTTTCGAAAGCACTAATTTCTCTTGTTCCTGTGAAATCACTTGAGGCATATTATCCAACAGCATGTTGGTGTCAGAAGTCTTCAGAGGACTACTTAACAGCTGATTCAAAATAACTATCTTGGGTGTGGACAGTTTAGTCAATTGCATGGTTTCACCTTCAAGTAGCACATTTTAATCCCAGTGAATCTTAAAGCTCTCTGTGGTTTGGCTGCTATAGAATTTAACTGTATTTATACCTTACAATTTACGGCTTCATTGTACAGTGATGTCTGTTAATTGCTTCAGGTGTGTTTGCCTGCCCCTACAAGATTGTCTTTCCAGCATTTTGAGGACAGAGGACAAATCTTAAACTTATGGGCCTTGCATCGCCTAGTAAAAGTAGTCGCCATTTTGATCTTCAAGATACCCCAGCAAATAAAAGACATACATATCTCTATCTATCTATCTATCTATCTATCTATCTATCTATCTATCTATCTATTTATCTATCTTTATAATCTATATCTTTAAATATGCTTCCACAGTGACATTTGCTTTCTTTCTTCAAAGAACTCCTCCAAAATGATGTTTTCAAAAAGCATGCTTAAACTTTTTGTTTAATTCAACCACTTCCATCATCCTCTCACTCCAGTAAGTATATTTTACACCTTCCTTTGCAGAAAGTTATTCAACTTTTTCAGACTGCTTCTACAAAAGTAGGTTTATCTATGAAGATTCATTCAGATGCAAATAACAGAGGATCTAACAAATTTACATTGTGAGATTTAGGTTCTGTATAAAGAGGAGAGTCTCTTGGCTTGGCCAACCCATAGTATTAGTGCACTTGCTTAACACTTCTCATTATTTCTGTTGAAGAACTCTGATTACAAGTGTATGTACTTCAGCATATTGGCTAAAATTCTAACTCGCTAGAATTATTGTCTACGAACTTCTATTCAGACCATTTGAATAGTATGGAATGATTCTATTCCTTTTTCCATCAGAAAACTCTGTAAATATTTCTTTTTTAAATTTATTTATTTTTATTTTTTTATTTTTAATTACTCAATGAATTTATCACATCCGTAGTTGTATAATGATCATCACAATCCAGTTTCACAGGATTTCCATCACACAACCCAAGCACATCCCCCTACCCCCCAAACTGTGTCCTCTGGAGACCATAGTTTTTCAAAGTCTGTGTCTCAGCATCTGTTCTACAAAGAAGTTCAGTCTGTCCTTTTTTCAGATTCCACATGTCAGTGAAAGCGTTTGATGTTGGTGTCTCATTGTATGGCTGACTTCACTTAGCATGATAATTTCTAGGTCCATCCATGTTGCTAAAAATGCTGTATTTCATTCCTTTTAATGGCTGAGTAATATTCCATTGTGTATATGTACCACATCTTCTTGATTCACTCCTCTGTTGATGGACATTTAGGTTGTTTCCATGTCTTGGCTATTGAAAATAATGCTGCAATGAACATTGGAGTACATGTGTCTTTTCGAGTCATGGTTTTCTCTTGATAGATGCCCAGGAGTGGGATTGCTGGATCAAATGGTAGTTCTCTTTGTAGTTTTCTGAGGAATCTCCATACTGCTTTCCACAGTGGTTGCACCAATTTCCAATCCCACCAACAGCATAATAGGGTTCCTTTTTCTCCACACCCTCTCCAGCACTTATTGTTTGTAGACTTTTTGTTGATGGCCGTTCTGGCTGGTGTAAAGTGGTACCTCCTAGTGGTTTTGATTTGCATTTCCCTAATAATGAGTGACATTGAACATCTTTTCATGTGTTTTTGGCCATCTGTATGTCTTTGGAGAACTGTTTAGAACTTCTGCCCATTTTTTGATGGGGTTGTTTTTTTGGTATGGAGCTGCAGAAGGTGTTTATAAATTTTGGAGATTAATCCCTTGTCAGTTGATTCTTTTGCAAAGATTTTCTCCTATTCTGTGGGTTGTCTTTTTGTGTTGTTTAGGGTTTCCTTTGCTGTGCAGAAACATTTAAGTTTGATTAGGTCCTGTTTGTTTATTTTTGTTTTTATTGTCAATACTCTAAGAGGTGGATCTGAGAAGATGTTGTTGTCATTTATGTCAGAGAGTGTTTGGCCTATGTTTTCCTCTAAGAGTTTTATAGTGTCTGGTCTTACATCTAGGTCTTTAATCCATTTGGAGTTTATTTTTGTGTATGGTGTTAGGGAGTGTTCTAATTTCATTCTTTTCCATGTGGCTGTCCAGTTTTCCCAGCACCGCTTATTGAACAAGCTGTCTTTTCTCCATTGTATATTCTTGCCTCCTTTGTCATAGATTAGTTGGCTGTAGGTGTGTGGGTTTAATTCTGGGCTTTCTATTCTGTTCCACTGATCTATATATCTGGCTTTGTGCCAGTACCAGATGCTTTTGATGATTGTTGCTTTGTAGTAGAGTCTGAAGTCTGGGAACCTGATTCCTCCAGCTCCATTTTTCTTTTTCACAATGTCTTTGGCTGTTCTGGGTCTTTTGTCTTCCAAACAAACTTTCAAATATTTTGTTCTAGTTCTGTGAAAAATGTCCTTGGTAATTTGATAGGGATTGCATTGAATCTGTAGATTGCCTTAGGTAGTATAGTCATTTTGATAATATTAAAAGAGCGTGGTGTCTTACCATCTAGTTGTGTCGTCTTTGATTTCTTTCATCAGTGTCTTATAGTTTTCAGATTACAGGTCTTTTGTCTCTTTAGGTAGGTTTACTCCTAGGTATTTTATTCTTTTGGATGTGATGGTAAACGGGATTGCTTCCCTAATTTATCTTTCTGATCTTTCATTGTTAGTGTATAGAAATGCCGTCAATTTCTGTGTATTAATTTTGTATCCTGCGACTTTGCCAAATTCATTGATGAGCTCTAACAGTTTTCTGGATTCTCTAGGTATAGTATCATGTCATCTGCAAATAGTGATAGTTTTGCTTCTTCCTTTCCAATTTGGATTCCTTTTATTTCTTTTGCTTCTCTGATTGCCATGGCTAGGACTTCCAAAACTATGTTGAAGAGTAGTGGTGAGAGTGGACATCCTTGTCTTGTTCCTGATCTCAGCAGGAATTCTTTCAGCTTTTCACCATTGAGAATGATGTTTGCTGTGGGTTTGTCATATATGGCCTTTATTATGTTAAGGTAGGTTCCTGCTATGCCTGCTTTCTAAAGTCTTTTTTTTTCAGAAATGGGTGTTGGATTTTGTCAAAGGCTTTTTCCGCATCTATTGAGAGGATCATATGGTTTTTATTCTTCAGTTTGTTAATGTGGTGTATCACACTGATGGATTCGTGGATATTGAAGAACCCTTGCATCCCTGGGATAAATCCTACTTGATCATGATGTGCAATCCTTTTAATGTATTGTTGGATGCAGTTTGCTAGTATTTTGTTGAACATTTTTGCATTGATGTTCATCAGTGAAATTGGCCTGTAGTTTTCTTTTTTTGTGGAATCTTTGTCTGGTTTTGTTATCTGGGTGATGGTGGCCTCATAGAATTAGTTTGGGGGTATCCCTTCCTCTGCAACTTTTTGGAATAGTTTCAGAAGGATAAGTGTTAGCTCTTCTCTAAATGATTGATAGAATTGGCCTGTGAAGCCATGTGGTCCTGGACTTTTGTTTGTTGGAAGTTTTTTTTTGTTTTGTTTTGTTTTTTTGTTTTTTGTTTTTTTTGTCTTTTGTCTTTTTGTTGTTGTTGTTGTTGTTGTTGTTGCTATTTCTTGGGCCGCTCCCGCGGCATATGGAGGTTCCCAGGCAGGGGTCCAATCGGAGCTGTAGCCACCGGTCCACGCCAGAGCCACAGCAACACAGGATCTGAGCCGTGTCTGCAACCTACACCACAGCTCACGGCAATGCCGGATCGTTCACCCACTGAGCAAGGGCAGGGACCGAACCCGCAACCTCATGGTCCCTAGTCGGATTCGTTAACCATTGCGCCACGACGGGAACTCCTGTTGGAAGTTTTTTAATCACAGTTTCAATTTCAGTTCTTGTGATTGGTCTATTCATCTTTTCTGTTTCATCTTGGTTTAGTCTTGGAAGATTGTACTTTTCTAAGAATTTGTTCATTTCTTCTAGGTTTTCCTTTTTATTAGCGTATAGTTGCATATAGTAGTCTCTTATGATCCTTTGTATTTCTGTGATGTCCGTTGTTACTTCTCCTTTTTCATTTCTAATTTTATTGATTTGAGTCCTCTATCTTTTTTTCTTGATAAGTTTGGCTAAGGGTTTATCAATTTTGTTGATCTTTTCAATGGACCAGCTTTTCATTTCATTGATCTTTTTTATGGTTTTCTTTGTTTCTATTTCATTGATTTCTGCTCTGATCTTTATGATTTCTTTCCTTCTACTAACTTGAGGCCTTGTCTATTCTTCTCTCTCTAGCTGCTTTAGATGTAAAGTTAACTTGTTTATTTGAGCTTTTTCTTGTTTCCTGATGTGGGTTTGTATTACTATAAACTTTCCTCTTAGAACAGCTTTTGCAGCATCCCTTAGGTTTTGGAGTGTTGTATCTTTGTTGTCATTTGCTTCTAGGTATTTTTAAATTCCCTCTTTGATTTCTTCAGTGATCCATTGGTTGTTTAGTAGCATGTTGTTTAGTTTCCACTTGTGTTTTTTGCAGTTTTTTTCCTTGTTGATTTCCAGTCGTATAGCATTGTGGTTGGAGAAGATGCTTGATATGATTTCAATTTTCTTGAAGTTACCGAGGTTGGATTTGTAGCCCAGGATGTGATCAATCTTAGAGAATGTTCAGTGTGCACTTGAGAAGAATGTGTATTCTGTTGCTTTTGGATGGAATGTCCTATAAATATCTATCAAGTCCATCTGGTTTAATGCTTCATTCAGGGCCTGTGTTTCCTTATTGATTTTCTGTCTGGATGATCTGTCCATTGCTGTAAGGGGGGTGTTAAAGTCCCCGACTATGATTGTGGTATTGTCGATTTCTCCTTTTAAGGTTGTTAGCAGTTGCCTTATATACTGTGGTGAACCTATGTTTGGTGTGTAGATATTTAAAATTGTTGTATCTTCTTCTTGGATTGATTATTTGATCATTACGTAGTGACCTTCTTTGTCCCTTAAAACATTCTCCATTTTAAAGTCTATTTTATGAGTATTGCTACTCCAGCTTTCTTTTGATCCCCGTTTGCATGAAATATTTTCTTCCATCCTCTCACTTTCAATTTGTATGTGTCCCTAGAAATAAATTGGGTCTCTTGAAGACAGCATATATATGGATCTTGTTTTTGTATCCATTCAGCCATCTATGTCTTTTGGTTGGGGTGTTTAGTCCATTAGCATTTAAGGTAATTATTGATATTTATGTTCTTACTGCCATTTTATTAATTACTTTTGATTTGCTTTTGTTGCTCTTTTTTCTTCCCTTCTTTTCTTGTTCTCTCCTCTTCTGGTTTGATGACTATCTTTAGTGTTGTATTTGAGTTGATTTTTCTTTGTGTATCAATTGTAGATTTTTGGTTCGCAGTTATTCTGAAGTTTTGATATAAGCGTCTATATGTATATGAGATTGTTTTAAGTTGTTGTTCTCTTAATTGCAAGTTCATCTCCAGTGTCCTGCATTTGTACCCACCTCTTCTCATGATTTCTGATTTTGGTGTCATAATTGTGCATGGATGATTTCATATCTTTACTGTATATATACCTTTACTGGTGAGCCTTGTCATTTGTGGAATTTTTGTTTCCTGTTGCTGTCTTTTCTTTTCTGCCTAGAGAAGTTCCTTTAGTATTTGTTGTAAGCTGGTTTAGTGTTGCTGAATTCTCTTAGCTTTTGCTTATCTGTGAAGCTTTTGATTTCTCCTTCAAATCTGAATGAGAGCCTTGCTGGGTAAAGTAATCTTGGTTGGAGGTTTTTTCCTTTCATCACATTAAGTATATCATGCCACTCCCTTCTGGCCTGCAGAGTTTCTGCTGAAAAACCTGCTGATAACCTTATCAAGGTTCCCTTGTATGTTATTTGTTTCTTTTCCCTAGCTGCTTTCAACCTTTTCTCTTTGTCTTTAATTTTGGTCAGTTTGATTAATGTGTGTCTCGGGGGCATTCCTCCTTGGGTTTATTTTACATGGTACTCGTTGTGCTTCCTGGATTTGAGTGAGTGGTTCATTTCCCATGTTAGGGAAGTTTTCAGCTATTATCTCTTGGAATATTTTTTTCTGTCCCCTTCTCTCTCTCTTCTCCTTCTGGCACCCAAATAATACAGATGTTGGTGCATTTAACGTTGTCCCAGAGTTCTCTGAGACTCTCTTCATTTGTTTTCAATCTTTTTTCTCTTTTTCCGTAATTTCCACTAATCTGTCCTCCACCTCGCTTATTCGTTCTTCTGCTTCCTGTATTCTGCTGTTAGCTGCTTCTAGTGAATTTTTTATTTCAGTTATTGTATTTTGCATCTCTTGTTGTTTAAGGTTTATATCTTGTATCTCTTTGCTCAGTGTTTCCTGTAAGTTATCCATCTTTGCCTCCAGTTTATTTCCATTGTCTTGCATCATCTTCAGCATCAACAATCTAAAGCCTTTTTCCTGGGGGCTGAGAATCTCCTGATCACTTAGCTGACTTTCTGGGGTTTTTCCTTTCTCCTTCATCTGAGTTATAGTTCTCTGTCTTTTCATTTTTGTAGGTTTTTGGTGTGGTGACCTTTTTATAGATAATAGAGTTGTAGCCTCTCTTACTTCTGGTGTCTGCCCCCCCGTGGCTGAAGTCAGTATGGGGAGGTGGGGGGCTTGTTGTAGTCTTCCTGATGGGAGGGGCTGATGGCTGCCCACTGGTAGGTGGAGCTGATTCTTATCCCTCTGGTGGGTGGGGCTTTGTCTCTGAATGGGATTAGAGGGGTGTATGCCTGAGGGGTCTTTAGGCAGTCTGTTTACTCAGGGGTGGGGCTGCGATCCCACCTGGATGGTTGTTTGCCCTGGGGCTTCTCAGCACTGATGGGTGGGGCCAGATTTTCCCCAAATGGCCACCTCCAGAGAAAGGCACTGCTGCTGAATATTCCTTAGAGCTTTGCTTCCAATGACCTTCCCTCACAACAAGGCACATTCACCCCTGTTTTCCCAGGATGTCCTCCAAGAACTGCAGTCAGGTTTGACCCAGATTCCTATGGAGACTTTGCTTTGCCCTGGGACCCAGTGCACGTGAACCTCTGTGTGCACCTTTTAAGAATGGGGTCTCCATTTCCCCCAGTCCTGTGGCGCTCCTGTGCACAAGCCCCACTGGCCTTCAATGCCACATGCTCCAGGGGCTCTTTCTCCCAGTGCCAGATCCCGATGCATGGGAGTTTGATGTAGGGCTCAGAATTCTCACTCCCATAGGTGAGTCTCTGTGAACCTGTTAGTTTCCAGTCTGTGGGGCTTCCCACCTGGGAGGTATGGGTTATTTATATCTCCTAATCGCCCCTCCTACCTCTTGATGTGGCCTCCTCTTTATCTTCTAGAGTAGGATATCTTTTTAAAGGTTTCTGGTCCATTTGGTTGAAGATTGCTCAGACTTTAGTTGTGAATTTTGTTGTTTTTAGGAGAGAAGTTGAGCTCCAGTCCTTCTATTCCACCATCTTAATCCCATTTCCTATGAATATTTCTTAACAACTATATTGAGGTATATAATATATGTCCATAAAACTCACCTATTTTAAATATATAAGTCACGGACTTGTGTGAATTTAGGGAGTCATACAGCCATTACTACAGTCCAGATTTAGGGTATTTCATTTACCTCCTTAAGATCCCATGTGCCCTTTTGTAGTCAGTCCCTACCTCCACCTCTCACACCTCCAGCACCAGGTAACTATGGATCTGCTTTCTGGCTCTATGATTTTTTTTCCTGGACTTTAAAAATAAATGGAATCATACATTATATAGTCCTTTGTGTCTTACATGTTCCACTTAGGATAATGTTTTTGAGGTTTGTGCATATTGTAGCATGTATCAGTGGTTCATTCCTCTTTCTGGATTCCATTTTATCCACTCAGTTTATCTGTTCCATTGTATGGATTAACTCCCCTCCCCCTTTTTTTCTGCTTTTTAGGGCTGCAGGTGCAGCATATGAAAGTTTCAAGGCTAGGGGTTGAATTGGAGCTACAGCTGCTGGCCTACACCACAGCCACAGCAACAGCAACACCAGATCCAAGCCACGTCTGCAATCTACACTGTAGCTCACAGCAATGCCGGATCCTTAGCTCACTGAGCAAGGACAGGGATCAAACCCGAGACCTAATGGATACTGGTTGGGTTTGTTACCACTGAGCCACAATAGGAGCTGTCACTTTTTTAAAGCTAGTTCACCAATTGAAGGACAGTTTGATTCTTGCATTTTTTTGCTATTATGAATAATGCCATTATGAATATTCATGCATAAGTCATTGTGTAGACTCAGGTTTTAATTTCTTTGGGGTAGATTTTTAGGAGTGGGATTGTTGGGTTTTATGGTAAGTCTAGGTTTACCCTTAAACTTCCAAAATATTTTGCAAGGTGGTCTGTATCATCTTACATTCCCAATAGTGTTAGCTTTCCAATTTCTCTACATCCTTACCAACACTTAGTAGTGGATGTTTTTTGATATTAGCCGTGTATGTGTGTGTGTGTGTGTGTAGTGATATCTCAATATTTTTACAAAATATAATTTTTAATTATAATTTTAGGTTTATAAAATATTAGATAGCACATAGCATTTCATATATACCCCTCCAACTACCCACATTTCTGTACTATTAACATCTTGAATTAGTGTTTTTTTGTGACAATTAATGAATCAACATTTATAGTTATTAACTATAGTCCATAGTTTATATTAAGGTTCACTCTCTATCTAGTACATTCTGTGGCTTTTGACAGATATCTGTATCCACCATTACTGTTTCATATGGAAGTTTCACTACCCTAAAAATCCCCTGTGCTTTACTTATTCATCTTTTGTCCTCTTCTGCCAACCCCCTGACAACCACTGTTTTTTATTTTATTTCATATTATCTTACCTCATCTCATCTTATTGATTTGGCTTAAGACTTTATTCTTTTAGAACAGTTTTAGATTCACAGAAAAATTAAGAGGATGTTACAGAGATTTCCTACATAACCGCTATCCCCTCACATGCAGTTTCTCCCATTATCAACACCCCCTGACCACAGTATACATTTGTTACAATTGATGAATCTACATGTACATATCATAGTCACTTGAAGTCCATAGTTTATATTAGTGTTCACTCTTTGTGTTGTACATTTTGTAGGCTTGGAAAAATACATACTGACATTTATCCTTCATTGTACTATCATGTAGTGTCTTTTTACTGCCCTAAAAATCCTCTGTGTTTTGTCTATTCATTGGTTCTTCTCCCAGTCCTGGAAACCACTGATCTTTTTTTCCTCTCTCTTTAGTTTTGCCTTTTCCAGAATGTCATTTAGTGGAATCAGACAGTTTTTAGCCTTTTCATATTGGCTTCTTTCCCTTAGCAATTTGCCTTTAAGTTTCCTCCATGTCTTTTCATAGCTTAATAGCTTATTTCTTTTTATCTCTGAATAATATTCATTATATGGGTATAGCACAGTTTATCCATTCACCTTCTGAAAGTTGCTTCTGAGTTTGGGCAGTTAAGAATAAAGCTGCTATAAACATCAGTGTGTAGTTTTTTGTGTGGACCTAAGTTTTCACCTCCTTGGAGTAAATAGGAAGGAGTGAAATTGCTAGATCATATGTTAAGAATATGTTTATGTTTATAAGAAAACACTAGACTGTCTTCCTAAGTGGCTGCACCATTTTGCCTTCCCACTACCAGTGAATAAGAATTCTTGTTGCTCCATGTCCTCATCAGCATTTGGTGGTGTCATTCTTTTGGATTTTGGCCATTCCAGCAGGTATGTGGTGGTATCTCATTGTTGTGTTAATTTACATTTCCCTAATGACATGTGATGTGGAATATTTTTTCATTTGCTTATTTGCCTTCGGTATATCCTTGGTGAGTTGTCTGTTAAGAGTTTTGGCCCAGTTTTTAAATTGGGTTGTTTGTTTTCTTATTTTTTCTTTTTCTTTTTTCTCTTTAAAGCTGCACCCTTGGCGTATGGAGATTCCCAGGCTAGGGGTCCAATGGAGCTACAGCTGTTGGCCTACACCAGAGGAACAGCAATGCCAGATCTGAGCCACATCTGCAGCCTACACCACAGCTCATGGCAATGCCAGATCCTTAACCCCCTGATTGAACCTGCAACCTCATGGTTCTGAGTCAGATTCGTTTCCCCTGCACCATAATGGGAACTTCATTATTTTTTCTTTTAGGCCTGCATCTGCAGCATATGAAAGTTCCCAGGCTAGGGGTTGAATTGGAGCTTCAGCTGCTGGCTTATGCCGTAGTCCCAAAAATGTCTGATCTGAGCTGCATCTGCAACCTACACTGCAGCTTGCAGGAATGCCGGATCCTTGACCCAGTGAGTGAGTCTAGGGATCGAACCTGCATCATCGTAGATACTAATTGGGTTCTTAAACCACTGAGCCACAACAAGAACTCCATGATTGAGTTTTAAGAGTTCTTTGTGTATTTGTGGATAACAATCCTTTATCAGATAAGTCTTTTGGAAATATTTATTCCCATCAGAGGCTTATTTTCTAAGTCTTTTGACATGGTCTTTCATAGAGCTAAAGTGTTTGATTTTAATCAAGTCCAGCTTATCAATTATTACTTTTATGGATGGTGCTTTTGGTTTTGTATCTGGGAAGTCATTGCCACGCTCAAGGTTACGTTTTACCATGTTGTTTTCTGGGAATTTTATAGTTTTGCATTTCACATTTAGGTCTGTGATCCACTTGGAGTTAATTTTTGTAAAGTATGTATTCTATGTTTGTTCTTCTTCTTCTTTTTTTTTTCTGCTTGTAGATATTCACTCGTTTCATCACCATTTGTTGAAGATACTATCTTTGCTCCATCATGTTGCCTTAGCTCTTTTGTCAAAGATCAGCTGGCTACATTTAGAGGGGTTTATTTCTGGGCTCTCTGTCCTGCTCTGTTAATCTGTTTGTCTGTTCTTTTGCCAGTCACACACAGTTTTGACTACTGTATCTTTATAGTAAGTCTTGAAGTTGATGTGTCTCTTTTTCCATTTTATTCTTCTCTTTCAGTATTATGTTGGCTGTTTTGGGTCTTTGCCTCTCCAGGTAAACTCTAGAATGAGTTTGTTGAAATCCGTAAAGTAACTTGCTGAGATTTTATTGGAGTTTCTTTGAATCTGTAGATCAAGTGGGGAAGAACTGATGTCTTGACAATACTGTTTTATTATCCATGAATGTAAAATGTCTCTCCATTTACTTCTTTGATTTCATTCATTAGAGATTTATAGTTTTCTTTACATCTTGTACATATTTTGTTACACATATATCTAATTCATTTTTTACATCCTCATGTAATGATATTGTGTTTTTTTGCCTTTAAAAAAAATTTTTTTAGGGCCACACCCATGGCATATGGAGGTTCCCAGGCTAGTGGCTGAATCAGAGCTGTAGCTGCCAGCCCACGCCACAGCCACAGCAACATCAGATCTGAGCCTCATCTGTGACCTACACCACAGCTCATGGCAATGCTGGATCCTTAACCCACTGAG
This sequence comes from Phacochoerus africanus, assembly GCF_016906955.1. NCBI lineage: Eukaryota > Metazoa > Chordata > Mammalia > Artiodactyla > Suidae > Phacochoerus > Phacochoerus africanus. Next base: position 113,782,832 of record NC_062545.1, read on the forward strand.
CGAGGCCAGGGATCGAACCTGTGTCCTCATGGATACTAGTCAGATTTGTTTCCACTGAGCCACAACTGGAACTTCCTGGTATTGTGTTTTTAATTTCATATTCTACCTATTCATTGCTGTATGTAGGAAAACATTTGACTTTTATCTATTAGCCTTATATCTTACAGCCTTGCTATATTAACTTACTAGTTCCTCAGATTTTTCTTTTGTTCAGTACTTGGGATTTTCTACATAGATGGTCGTGTCATCTGTGAACAGTTTTATTTCTTCCTTTTTTCATGTGTATACCTTTTGTTTCCTTTTCTTGCCTCTTTGTATTAGCAAGGACTTCTAGTACAATGTTGAAAAGGAGTGGTGGGAAGGGACATTATTTTTTTTTAATATGTTGGAGCATCAGGTGTTAGAGAGGAAACTTGAGTATTTAGATGTACACAAAGGAGAGCGTTTGAATCATAGCTGGAATCTAACAGGAAGGTATGAAATATATTATGCCTGGCTAGTATTTTAGTCAGTGTTGTTTTGATTTCAGCTGGCAGGAACTTTCCTGAGCTAATTTATGTTAAGTGTTATTTATTTTTTATTTTTATTATTTTATTATTAATTTATTATTTATTTTATTATTATTTATTATTTAATTATAGAAAGCAAGGAAATATGCTCTTTTTGCTTCTGGCTCTATTCACTCTTTTTTTTTTTGTCTTTTTGCCATTTCTTGGGCCACTTCTGCAGTATAAGGAATTTCCCAGGCTAGGGTTCGAATCAGAGCTGTAGCTGCTGGCCTACACCAGAGCCACAGCAACACAGGCTTCGAGCCATGTCTGCAACCTACACCACAGCTCACGGTGATGTGGATCCTTAACCCACTGAGGAAGGCCAGGGATCAAACCCGCAACCTCATGGTTCCTAGTCGGATTCGTTAACCATTGCGCCACGATGGGAACTCCTGTTATTTATTTTTTAAAAGTGTGTTTTTCTCATTAAATTTAATGGGGGAGAAGAGTATAGCTAGTTTTCAAAAGACACTTGATCTAACTGGAAATTCTCTCTCTCTCTCTCTCTCTCTCTCTCTCTCTCTCTCTCTCTCTCTCTCTCTCTCTCTCTCTCTCTCGCACACACATGTATACCAGGACAGCACTGCTACTACCACCTCTTCAGTATTCTGTTTTTTTTTTTCTTCTGGGTTTATGGTAGAACATATCCCTGGATGATCACAAATGCAACATGTTGAATTAGCACGGGGAGCCAAGGAGATGCAGGGACTCGAGGAAGGGACCTTGCCTGACGACAGAAAAACCCAAAGGCAGGTTCCTAACCGAGGAGGGAGCACACCTGAATGGTGCAAGCCAGAGGTGGGCTTCTGCTCAGGATAGAACAGTAAAAAACCGAGGGCAGGCTGAGGCCTGCCTGTACGGTGCAATCCGAGGGCAGGCCTCAGGTTACACCGCTCTCATGTTGATGTTGATGGGGAAAAATTGGGGCTTTACTGGAAAAACAATTTCTGTGTTTGCACTGGAGAACATGGATTGTTCCTCAGGTGACCTGGTCTTTCCTGTTGTTTTATTTGTTGTTCAGTTTTCCTCAGTCTTTCCTGATTATTTGCTTATTATTCTTATTTCCCACTCTTATTTTCCTGTGGTGATTTGTGATTTAACAAAATTACAATAGTAATATAATAAGAATTCATTCTAAAGGACTTTCCCCTATTTAAATCCAACTTAATTAAAAACATAGTGTTTATCTACTAACCAGTTATACAGTAAACTTTAGAGTTAGGATTTTAATGAAGTTTGTAGAAGTTAGACATGTATTATTCATGATCAAAAAAAACCTAGCTGTGAGTTTTGTCCTTGATTTTAGAAACTTCTAGTGGTAGCTACCTAAGTTGATTTGTATTTTTTCACACTATCTCTCTGCCAAGGACACTTTGAAGATAGACACTACTCTGAAGACAAGATTTTTTGTGTCTGTAACTTCTTCAGCTTGTGGAAATTGGCTGGCCATGAGATGGTTTGTGCTGGGTCTCCTCTTTCCCACATGATATGCTGTGCCTGTTTGTCCTTGAATTGTACTCACTAAATTTAGTTAGGCTAAAGATTTTAAAACATGACGTATTGCTACTGTACCATGTGATTAAAAAACAAAGCCTAATAGTTAACCAGTGTACTTTTAACACTATGATGTAATCTGTAGTGAAAAACTGTCTATATAATCAACCACTTATGCCATTAAAATTTGAGCAGTCCAGCACCCTGAAAGAAGGGACAAAGAGGCTCTCTCCCTTGCATTTGCCGATGCCATCCATCTCCTTCAGGGTGTGCACTACCTGGCCACTGGAGCTGGCTTCTGGCAAATTAGATGCTGGATCAGGACTTTAATTCTCAAAGCATGAGAAGATGAGAAAAATGAGCATCCTATTTAAAGAAAAGTTTGAAATAGTTACACATTCCCCAAAGAGAAGAAAATTTCCATGGAATCTGAGGAGGAACTAAAATTTAAACAACTTTCTGAAGCTCAGTGTTTCGAAAGGTTCAGGGTCTTACTGGTGGTGAGGGAATGAGGGTGAGTATGGCAATTTCTAACTTTTTCACAGATGTACCTGATCAAGTCCTATGGCCCCTTTTTGATTAGGAGATGGAAATTTTATGTATTACTTATCCCTAAGACACTAGAATGTTGCCTTTTTTTTTTTTTTGGTCTTTTTGCCTTTTCTAGGGCTGCTTCCCTCAGCATATGGAGGGTCCCAGGCTAGGGGTCTAGTCAGGGCCATAGACACCAGCCTATGCCAGAGCCACAGCAACGCAGGATCAGAGCTGCGTCTGCGACCTGCACCACAGCTCACGGCAACACCGGATCCTTAACCCACTGAGCTAGGCCAGGGATTGAACCCACTAGTCAGATTCATTAACCACTGCGCCACAACGGGAACTCCAAGAATGTGGTTTCTTAAGATTAGTTTCCCTTGCTAGATCAAAGTTTCTTCAGAACTCAAGAACTCAACTCTACTTCTCTCTTTGCTTCGCATAGTTCTGGAATTCAAGGACTTGCTATTATACCATCTAGCAAGTCAAGTTCTCCAAGATGGATAATTTTTAAAAAGAGGCAGTCTTACCAGTGACTTGTTCATGCAGACATTTCTACTTTTTAAATTTTAACATTTAAATATAATTGATATGCAACATTGTATTAGTTTCAGTTGTACAATATAATGATTCAGTATAGGTATATATTGTGAAATCTTTACCACAGTATATTTAATTTACACCCATCACTGTATATCTGTGCTTACAAATTTTTTTTTTGTGGTGGAAAATTTTAAGATATATTCTCTTAGCAACTTGGAAATATGCAACATGGTATTATTAACTATAGTCTCCATTTTGTATATTATGTCCTCATGATTTATTTCTTTTGTAGCTAGCAGTTCTCTTTTATTTATTCATTTTTTTTCTTTTTAGGGCCACACTGAATGTGGAGGTTCCCAGGCTAGGCATCCAATCAGAGCTGCAGCTGCCGGCCTACACTACAGACGAAGCAACTCTGGATTCGAGCTGTGTCTGTGACCTACACCACAGCTCATGGCAACGCCAGATCCTTAACCCACTGAACGAGGCCAGAGATTGAACCCACAACCTCATGGTTCCTAGTTGGATTTGTTTCTGTTGGGCCACAACAGGAACTCCAGGAGTTCTCTTTTTAGAGGAGACATTCTTGCCTTGTACCTGATCTTAGTGGGAAAACTTTTTGAGTTTCTCAAATACTCATGATTAAGTATGATGTTAGCTGTAGGTTTTCTTGTAGATATTCTTTATCAAGTTGAGGAAGTTCCTCTATGCCTGGTTTACTGAGAATTTTTATCATGAGTAGATGTTGGTATTTGTCAATGCTTTTTCTGCATCTTTTTTTTTCTTTTTTTCTTTTTTTTTCCTTTTTAGGGTTGAACTTGTGGCATATAGAAGTTCCCAGAGCTAGGGGTCGGATTGGAACTGCAGCTGCTGGCCTATGCCACAGCCACAGCAACACCAGCTCCAAGCTGTATTTGTGACCTATGCCACAGCTTAATCCACCGAGTGAGTCCAGGGATCGAATCTGCATCTTCATGGATACTAGTTGAGTTCTTAACCTGCTGAGCCACAATGGAAACTCCTTTTTCTGCATCTTTTGCTAGAATCATGTAATTTTTCTTTTTTAGTCTATTGATGTGATGGATTATATTAATTGATTTTTGTATGTGGAACTAGACTTGCACATCTGAGATAAATACCACTTGGTTATGGTGTATGATTATTTTTATATATTGTTGGATTTGATTTTCCAATATTTTGTTGAGAATTTTTCTAGCTCTTTTCATAAGGAATTACTGATTTGTAGTTTTCTTGTGATGTCTTTGTCTGGTTTTGACTTTAGGGTAATACTAGCCTCATAGAAAAAGTTAGGAAGTATTTACTCTGCTTCTATCCTCCGGAATAGATTGTAGAGAATTGGTATAATTTCTTACTATTTGTACTATTCACAAGTGAACCTACCTGGGCCTGATGATTTGTTTTGCAAGGTTATTATTATTATTGTTTTCTAACATATAATGGTAGTTACATTTATTCTATGTTATATATACTGCTGTCCCTTTGGTAGCTGGCCCTGAGGAATGCACAGGTCAGTTCTGACTCCAGCGATACTTGTTGGATGAAGGCCAAATGCTAATTGAAATACTGTGGTCACACAAGTCAGAGAATCAGCGGTCATTGATTCTCCAGGGAGAAGAGAATTTTGCTCTGTTCTTTTATAGCTCTCTCTGCTCCTTCTTTGCATTATTCTTTCTCTGGCTCTTCAGTGTTGTTTTGCAAGGTTGTTAATTATCGATTCAATTCAGAAAGGCCTTTTCATGTTATCTTTTTCTTTTTCTTTTAGTTTTGGCAGGTTATGTTTTTTAAGGAATAGGCCCATTTTGTTTAGCTTATTCAAATTTATAGGCAGAGAGTTGTTAATAATCTTTTATTATTCTTTTGATGTCCATGGGATCAGTAGTGATGGCCCATCTTTCAGTTCTGATAAGTACAATTTTTGTCTTTTTTCATAGTAAGCCTTACTAGAGTTTTATTGATTTTGTTGTTCTTTTCAATTTAAACTACTTTTAGTTTTGTTAATTCTCTTTATTGATTTTCTGTTTTTCAGTTTCATTAATTTTTGTTCTAGTTTTAACTGTTTCTTTGCTTTGGCTTGTTTAGGCTGATGTTGCTTTTCTTTTTCTAGTTCCCTAAGCTGGAAGCTTGGATTATTGGTTATAGAGCTTTCTGATTTTCTAATATATGCATTTGATGCTATCAGTTTCCCTCTAAAAGTATTTAGAGTACTGTTTTCTGTATCTCACACATTTTTATAAGTTTTATCATCCTTTGCATTTGTTTCAAAATATTTAAAAATTTGTCTTGAGACTTCTTCTTTTACCCCTGCATTATTTAGAAGTATGTTGTTTAACATCCAAATATTTTTGACTTTCCAGCTGTATTTCTGTAACTGATTTTTAGTTTAATTCCATTATGGTCTGAGAGAATGTTTTATGATTTCTATTTTTTATATTCCTTCATTCATTGTATTTTATTAACCAAAATGTGATTTATTTTTAATATATGTTCCAAGTTAGCTTGAGAATATGTATTCTGCTGCTTTGGGGTGAAGTAGTCTATGAATGTCAATTTATAGTGCTGGGTGCTTATATCCTTACTGCTTTCTACCTGCAGGATCATCTGTGAATTACCAAGACAGGGGTGATGAAGTTTCCAGTTAAAATAAGGGATTTAACTATTTCTCCATCAATTTTATCACTTTTTGCCTCACCTATTTTGACATTTTGTTGTTAGATATTTACATGTAAAGATTGTTAGGTTTTCTTGGAGAATTAACTCCTTTACCATGTGATACCCTCTTCTTCATTCCTGCTGGGTTTTTTTTTTTTGAGGGGCGGTATCTTATATCTGCTTTGTCCAAAATTAGCATAGCTACTACAGCTTTCTTTTGACTAGTGTTAATATGGTATATCTTTCTCAGTTCATTTACCTTTAATCTATCTGTTCTTTATATTTCAGATGGATTTCTTATAGATAATGTACAGTTGGGTTTTTTTTAATCCACACTAACAGTTTTTGTCTTTTCATTTGCTTTATTTAGACCATTCACATTTAAAGTGGTTATTGATATAGTCGGATTATTATCTGACATTTTTGTTAGTCTTATATATATATATTTTATTTTTATTAAACTGTAGTTGATTTGCAATGATGTGACAATTTCTGCTGTACAGCAAAGTGATTCAGTCGTATATATATGTATGTGTGTGTGTGTGTATATATATATATATAGAGAGAGAGAGAGAGAGTCTTTTTTAATATTCTTTTCCATCATAATCTATTTTAGGAGATTACATATAGTTCCCTGTGCTATGTAGAAGGACCCTGTTCTTTATCCATTCTAAATGTAATAGCTTGCATCTACTAACCATGAACTCCCAGTCCATCCTACTCCTTCTCTCCTCTTCGCTGGCAACCACAAGTCTACTCTCTATGTCTCTGAGTCTGTTCCTTTTTTTGTAGATAGGTTCATTTGTGCCATATTTTAGATTTCATGTCTAAGTGATATCATATGGTATTTGTCTTTGTCTTTCTGACTTATATCAGAAAGAATCTCTAATTATATCCATGTGACTGTGAGTGGCATTGTTTTGTTCTTTTTATGGCTGAGTTGTATTCCATTGTGTATATGTACCATATCTTCTTAATCCATTCATCTGTCAATGGACATTGAGGTTGTTTGCATGTCTTGGCTATTGTGAATAGTGCTGCTTTAAACTTAGGGATGCGTGTATCTTTTTGAATTGTAGTTTTGTCCAGATATATGCTCAGGAGTGGGATTGCTGGATCATATAGTAATTCTGTTTTTAGTTTTCTGAGGAACTTTCATACTGTTTTCCATAGTGGTAGTACCAGTTTACTTTACTACCAAACAGTGTAGGAGGGTTTCCAAGTAACTGTTTTATATTTGGTGCACTTGTTCTTTTTCTCTTTGTCTTCTCTTTTCTGCCTTCTCTAGTTTTAATTGAACATTTTATATGATTCCCTTTCCTCTCCTCTCTTAGCTTATCAGTTTTCCTTCTTTTAGCATTTTTTTTAAATTGTGGGCTTAGAGTTTGCAGTATACATTTATAATAATATAAGTTTACTTTCAAATAACACTGTCCCACTTTATGATTAGTGCAGGTAACTTAGAATATTTCACACTCCTCTCTCCTATCCCTTACACCGTGGCCATCATTCCTGGTACTTACCCATAAGTTATGTATATCCAAAACATTGTTGCAGTTATTATTTGAGCAAACAGTTATATGTTAGATCAATTAAGAAAAACAAAATATTTTATTTATTTCATTTATTACTTTTTTTTTCTGTCTTTTTGCCTTTTCTAGGGCCACTTCCCTTGGCATATGGAGGTTCCCAGGCTAGGGGTCTAATTGGAGCTGTAGCCACCAGCCTGTGCCAGAGCCACAGCAATGCAGGATCCGAGCTGCATCTGCAACCTACACCACAGCTCACGGCAACACTGGATCCTTAACCCACTGAGCAAGGCCAGGGATTGAACCTGTAACCTCATGGTTCCTAGTCAGATTTGTTAACCACTGTGCCACGCGGGAACTCCACATTTATTACTTTATTAACTATTTTTTCTTTATGTAGTATCAGTTTTCTATATCACTTTATTCTCTCTGAAGAACATCTTTTGACATTTTTGCAAACCTGTCTTGCATGTCTATAAGCAACAATTCCTGCCTCCCCCCCTTTTCATGAGAAGGTCTTTATTTTTCCTTTATCATGAAGGATGATTTAACTAGGTACAGAACTCTAGGTTGTTGAGTTTTTCCTGTCAACGTTTTATATATTTCACTTTAATCTTTTCTCTCTTGAATGGTTTTTGAAGAAAAGTCCAATGTAAATGTAATTCTTATCCTTATTTCTCATTTTTTTGTTTTTGTTTTTGTGTTTTTCAAGATTTTGTTTGTCTGTGTGTTTCTGCAACTTGATTTTGATATACCTAGGTATAGTTTTTTGGTATTTAATTTGTTTAGTGTGCAGCGGCTTGATGTGGGATCTCCGTTCCCAGACCAGGGCTGCAGCAGTGAAAGTGCTGAGTCCTAACCACTAGACCACCTGTCCTTGCTTTTCTGTGGCTATACCTATAAGTGATATCCCCCCCTTTAATCTCTTTCAAGATTTTGTTTGTCTGTGTGTTTCTGCAACTTGATTTTGATATACCTAGGTATAGTTTTTTGGTATTTAATTTGTTTAGTGTTTCCTGTACTTCCTGGATATGTGAAGTGGTGTCTGTCATTGATTTTGGAGTACTCTCAGTCATTATTGTTTCAAATATTTTTTTCTGCCCTTTTCTCTTTTTTTCTCTCTGCATTTTTATTACATATATGTATTTTTTCATTTGTCTCACAGTTACAGGATTTTTTTTCATTTTTTTCTCTTTTCAGTTTGGGAGGTTTCAATGGACATGCTCATTCTATTGATGAGGCTATCAGGAGCATTCTTTATTTATGTTATGGAGTTTTTGATTCTAGCACTTCCTTTGGTTCTTGGAGTTTCCACCTCTCTGCCCACATTAGTCATCTGTTCCTGCATGTTGTACATTTTTTTCCAGTTGATCCTGTGGCATGTTTCCAGTATTCATGTCAAAGCTACTAAGTATGATTCTGATTGTACTTTGTCTCTTCAGACTACATTTTTGTAGCTTTTTAGCATGATTTGTAATTTTTTCTTGAAAGCTGGACATGATGCATCAGTTAATAGCAACTCAGGTAAAAAGACTTTAAGGTGAGGTTTTATGTTTATCTAGTTAGGAGTTAGCTGTGTTTAATGTCTAGATGTGTGCATTGGAGGATTCACTTTCTTCTTGTGTCCTTGTTTTTGTTTCTGCTGTCGTCTTTGGGTTTCCCTAGAACCTCCTTCTTAAACAGAGTTGGTATATTGCAGCTCTCTCAGTTGTAATGCACCATCATTATTACACTGTAGCCTTGTTGATGTTGGTATTAAGTACTGGAAAGGGTAAGCCACCTACAATTTTATGATTAAGTTTTAGGGTGGCCCTGAGTCCCTTCAGAATTCTTAGCTTTTTCTTTTCTTCCCTGATGTAAGACAGAAAGGCTAGAGGAGGCTTATGTTGTATAATTGTCATTCTCCCGGATCAGATAAGGGTCCTGTAAAGGGTCTGAGGGCAGGGCTTTGTTATGGACAACAGAATGCTCTGATCATATTTCATAGAGGTTACTTTCCCCTTCTGCTTGCTGGAAATTAGATTTTTTCTCCCATCTTCATTGTGAGTACCTGGTATGGCTCCTGGAGGTAAAACTCATGAAAAATGTGGAAATCTTCTACAGATGGAGTCCCCAGAGTTTTTAACCCCCAAGCTAGTCCATGCTGTGCCTCCAGTTATTAAATACCATTAACCATTAAATTAACATTTAATTACTATGTAAATGTTCTGATACTAATGAGTAGATTACCATCTCCACTGACTTCTGCTGCTGCTTAGCTATGATTTTTTATATTCATCTGTCACTCCAGATCTTAGGATGGTGGTTTGCCCTGTTTGTTCAGTTGTCTGATGGATCTGTGAGGAGCTGTTGATTTTCTGTGTGTTCAGGATGGGAATGATGACTTCTGAACTCTTAATATGTTGAAGTGGAAACCAAAATTACTTTTTTCTTAAAACGTTACTTTCCTGGACTTAATCTATGAGATCTGTATGCCTTGTGATATACTGCCAGTATATGTGCTGATTTTTTGGTTCTTTTATTATTTATTTATTTAAAAAATTTTGTTTATGGCCACACCCTAGACATATGGAATTTCCTGGGCCGGGGTTGAAGCTGGCCTGCAGCTGCGACTTACACTGCAGCTGTGACAGTGCTAGATCCTTAAACCTACTGCCCTGGTCCAGGATTTAAAAATGTACCTCTGCAGCGACCTGAGCTGCTTCAGTCGGATTCTTAACACACTGTGCCACACTGGGAACTCGATTCTTTTATTTTAAAGCCTGGCCTTCTAGAGGCTGCCCAGGGTCTGTGTATATTATTGGTTAACCAGTAATTATCCAGTAACTTTTCACTAACACTAGGCTTCCAATTTCTGCCGCTTGATCTCTAAGTAGGTTGGGGATATTCAATATTCATGGTGTTTGCAAACAACCTTGGTTTTTACTTTTTGTCAGACCTTGTCTGGTCTTCTCTGTCTGTGAACATAACCAACTGGTCAGCCAGGGCTGTGTAGGAAACTAATCAAGGATCTTCCCACTGAATTTCTGGTTCTTCCTGTGGTTGTTGCATTCCCCACCTAGGACCATAACCTCAGACTAGGAGAGATGCAGGCAGTGCCCATTCACTGCTTTGAGTGGGTTTTCTATCTTCCCTTTTAACTCTACTCACCCTTGAACCTCACATGCCAGCATCAGTGTGCTAGTTTCTTTGCACAGCTATGTCCTAGTAATTCTACGGTAGAGATTGAGCTGTGGTAGAGGAGGGGATAAGGACCACCCCAGGTAAGAACACCACCTACTCCATTGTTATATCACCTTTTCATGCGTAAGCTCTTCCCAAATTATTGTTTGGATTTGGTTGGATTCTAAGAGCCCTGACATTTTTTTGACAGTTGTGTCCAATTTTATCTGTGTTTTCTGGGGAGAGGGTTTATCAACGTCTTCACTACTTTATATCTAGAAAATACCCACCTCTTTTTAAAGTTTTTTTTTCCTTTTCTTTTCTTTTTTCTTCTTATGGCTGTACCTGCGGCATATGAAAGTTTCTGGGCTAAGGATCAAATTAGAGTTCCAGTTGTAGGCCTATGCCCCAGCCATAGCAGCAGCAGATCTGAGCTGCATCTGTAACCTATGCTGCAGCTTGCAGCAGTGCTGGATCCTTAACCTGCTGAGTGAGGCCAGGGATTGAATCCACATGCTTCTGGACACTCTGCTGGGTACTTAACCCACTGAGTCACAGCAGGAACTCCTAGTTTTTTTTCTTATGGTAAATATTTCTTACTCTTGAGATCATTCCTCATGTAAACTATTTGTTACCAGATTCTTCATTGTTCTTTCATGTTTCTCTGGATATGATAATTTAATATTCCTTTAAAAACGTGGTGGTTATAAATGGTGAAGATCCATGACATGTGGTCTGACAATACATGGTGAATAGGGATACTAGCTTCCTTGACCTGCACACTAACTCCTGTCAGTTTGGCCTGAAGTAGCATTAACCACACCATACTGTTGACAACAATCAAGCTCAAGATCTTGAGCTCTGAGTCTTTGTTGATAGAAAATACCATTCACCTTGATTTTTATTTTTATTTTTATTTTTAGGGCTGCATCCATGGCATATGGAGGTTCCCAGGCCAGGGGTCAAATTGGAGCTGTAGCCTCCAGCCTACAGGCACAGCCACGCCAGATCCGAACCATGTCTATAACCTATACCACAGGTCACGGCAACACTGGATCCTTAACCCACTTGGCAAGGCCAGGGGTCGAACCTGCATCCTCATGGATGCTAGTCAGATTCATTTCTGCTGAGCCATGATGGGAACGTCTCACTTTGATTCTTCGTCTATTCTTTTAATTGTGCAATTGAAATTTTTGGACATGATTGCAAGTTTTGCATCAAAATTTTTATTAATTTCATGTTTGATTTTAGTACATAGTTCTCCCCTGTCAAGATCCCTTTAGATTTGCATTGTCATTTATTATGTGAAATGTGAATTACATGATGTCTGTTTCTTATAGTCCTTGAAGGAATATGTGATTTTTGCATTCTTTTTTCTTTGAGAACCATTGATGATTTTTTTAAATAATCACATAACTTTTAAAATAAGTGTTTACAGTCTATTTATTTAATAATTTAGATAGGGCCAAGGACTAAGACTTTTGCTGTGTAAATGATAAACTTGTCATTATATTAAAAATGATTTTTAAATCTGTCCTTTAAGCATTTTCCAAATTATAATACACCACACACCTCTTTGAGATGATCTCATTTTGTTTCATGGCTTAAAAACCATCTTTGGGTTCTGGTATTACAAATTTATTTTATTTGAGACAGCTCCCCTCTCTAGCTCCATGAGGGTAGGCACTATCTGACAGTTCCTGGCATACAATAGGTACTTAAGTTTTCGTCTTTTTTTAAGCCCACACCCTCGGCATATGGAGGTTCCCAGGCTAGGGGTTGAGCTGTAGCCACTGGCCTATACCACAGCCACAGCAACACCAGATCCGAGCTGAGTCTGTGATCTATACCACAGCTCACAGCAATGCCAGATCCTTCACCCACTGAGCAAGGCCAGGGATCGAACCTGTGTCCTCATGGACGCTAGTCAGATTCATTTCCGCTAAGCCATAATGGGAACTCCTAGCACTTAAGTTTTTGTTGATTGAATGCAGGGTTAATTTTTCAGTCTTCAAAAAAAAATTCACTTATTTTTTAAGAACTGTTTTAAATTTATAGAAAAATTAGAGATTGTACAGAGACTATCTATGCACCTATACCTAGTTTCCTCTGTTACTGGTATCTTACATAAGTAACTACCTTCCTTGGTTATGAACATCTTCGATTACATTCCAAACTGGCACATTTGTTCCAGTTAATGAACCACTGTCGATAGCAAAACTGTCAATAGTGAACATTATTGATACCTCTTAACCGTGTTAGTTAGGTTTCCTTAGTTTTCTCCTGATGTCTTTTTCTGTGTTCAGATCCCATTTAGGATATTGTACTTTATTTAGTACCCTTAAGCTCCTTTTGGCTGTGACAGTTTTTTAGACTTGCCTTGTTTTTTTATTACTTGAACAGTTTTAAAGAGTACTGGTCAGAGAATTTTGTGAAAATGTCTCTAGTGATATTTGTCCCATGCTTCCTGATGAGACTGGGGTTGTGAGTTTCTAGGAGGAAGACCACAGAGGGAAAGTGAAGGCCACATTGTAAGAATGTGACTTATCACTGTGGGTATTGACCTTGATCACCTAGCTGAGGTAGTGTTTGTCAGGTTTCTCCACTGTAAAGCTGACACTCAGCCTTCAGCCCTTTCTACACTGTCCTCTTTGGAAGGAAGTCATTTTTCATAGCTCATCCTTAAAGACAACACTCCACCTCCTGAGGCCGTGGTATCTACCCACAAAAATTAGTTGGGATTCTTCTGCACAGGAGGTTTGTCTCTTCTCCCGAATATTTATTTATTTATTTGATTTTCTTTTTTTATTAAAGTATAGTTGATTTACTCAGTATATTTATTCTGTCATTTATTCATATCAGTATGGACTCATGGATTTTCATTTTATATTTTGGTGTTATAATCCAGTGCTATTTTATTTGTTCTGTTGCTCACGTTGTTCCAGCTTTGTTCTCTAGGAACTCTTTCCGTTGGTTTTCTTTGGATATTTTTTTATCCTCCCTTTTCACCCCTAAATTTACTTTAAAACCCTCTCATTCAAGTCTGATAACCTGTTACCAGTTTTCACTCTTTGAGAACATTGTATCACTTTTCAGGAGCTCCTGGCTCTTCCACTAGAGTAATTTGGCAAAACAAAACATCCCAAACAAACAAAAACTTCTAGAGAATAAGCAGAGGTGGATTATGGTACATGTTTGCAGAGCAGCACAAGTTTTTCTATATAGATTAAATAAAACGCAAGTCCTTGACTTCCAGAGTTTCACAGTTGAGAATTACAACTGTTAGCCCTTTTTTTCCTGAGGTAAACATGAATAGGTTGTCTGAGTTCCTTAGGCCAAAAGAAACGAAATAGAATATATATTTATGCATGTGGAATGTAGGTGCTTGACTGGATATTGGATACTTCCAACTTTTATTCGAGGTCAGTTTTTGTTGTTGTTGTTGTTTTTGCCTTTTCTAGGGCTGCTTCTGCGGCATATGGAAGTTCCCAGGCTAGAGGGTCTAATTGGAGCTGTAGCTGCCAGCCTACACCACAGCCACAGCAACTCAAGATCCGAGCTGCATCTGAAGCCTACACCGCAGCTCACGGCAACGCCTGATCCTTAACCCACTGAGCAAGGCCAGGGATCAAACCCACAACCGCCTGGTTCTAGTTGGATTCGTTAACCACTGAGCCACAATGGGAACACCAAGTCTAGGTCAGTTTTATATACCTCATTTTTGAGACTTCTTATGCTCTTAGCTTCAGAAAGAGCTAGGAAATTGTCTCCATAAAGAGCCATGAATCACCTTGGGTATATACATACATCCTTATAAAACTGTATGTTCTATGAATTAGCACCTGACTAGCTCATCAAAAGAGATTTTTAGTAATATTCTTTTGCATTTTATAGCATTTGATTTCAGCAAACTTTCACTTAGCTCCTAAAATTTCTTGCACACAAAACTAAGGCTGATGGGGTGGCATTGCCCTTGCTCCTTGGATAAATGAGGCATGGGAAATATGTAATTCCCAAGGTCACCCAGCTAGGAGGGGCATCTCGGCTTGGAACGTGGGCTGGGAGCCATCGCTCTTAGCAGTGCTCTTACCGGTATTAGTGTATCAGGTTGCCACGTTTGGGAAGATTTATAGGATGCTCTAGATCAGTACTGAAAAATGGATTTTCCCCCATATTTGGTGGAAAATTTGACCCTGGGAGAATAGAGAGTGAGCAGCTATTCACTCTGATAACTCTGAGCATTTTAGTCCTGTGCTCTTCTGCTTTGGGTGCTCTGAGCTCCCCTCATGCCCTCATATCCTCCTCTCCTTCTTCAGAACCTTCTCTTAGAGCCAAGCAGTGAGGGTTGACACCAGAACCATTGGACCACTGGATCCATAAACACAGCCGGGGACTTTGGAATTTGTAAGAGCTTTATGAAATGTTGGAATTCTGGAAGGGAATTCCTGAATGAAAAATCTGAAACTATGAAATTGATATTAAATTAAGGTTTAATTAAGCTTTTATAAGGTGAACCATGTTTACCTATCACCTGCAGCTCAGTTCAATTCCTGTAGTTTTGTGCACATCTCCTGAAGCGTGGGGTGCAGAGTATTTAGTCTAATGTGAGAGAGGTAGGACTTCTGAAAAAAATCGAAGGTGCATGGGTACCATGGAGGCCGTCCAGTAGACTTTGCTGTTGGCAGGCACTTTTCCCTGTAGTTTTCCTAGCAGTTCTAAAATGACGCCCCACAGCCTCCCCCACTTGCAAACAGTGGTGACCCCACTGGTCTCATCTGTCTTTTCTGGATCAGCCTATGCTGTGACCAAGTCTGAAGATGAAAAATGTTCTTTAGTCCCAAGGTGAAAACTACTGAAAAGAACAGCATTTTCTAGGAAGGAAGTCAGTGCTCCGTACAGGCAGTGGCTGGTTTGAGAGAAGAGAAATGGATGTTTAATCTTCTGATCTGTCCAGTGAAAGGCATGTTCTCAAGTGAATGGATGGAATACACAAGGGCTTAATTACTGAACTTGGTGGGAGGAGGGAATAAAACACAAAGATAATATGTTTATTCTGTGTGAGAGTATATAATATATATAGGACATAATCACGGAAATTATAAGTAGGTAATGTGTAAGGGTATCCTGCCAGTTCTGGAGCCAGCGTAGGGTCGAAATCACTTTGCCTCATCTAATTGGCAGCCTGACGTTTTTTTTTTTTTTTTTTTTTTTAGGGCCAAACCTGAGGCCTATGGAGGTTCCCAGGCTAGGGGTCAAATTGGAGCTGTAGCTGTATGCTGGCCTATGCCACAGCCACAGCAATGCCAGATCAGAGCTGCATCTGTGACCTACACCACAGGTCACGGCAACACCAGATCCTTAACCCACTGAGCAAGGCCGGGGATCAAACCTGCGTCCTCATGGATGCTAGTCGGATTTGCTTCTGCTAAACCACAATGGGAACTCCTTTTTTTTTGCCATTTTTTTTAAAAAAGATTGTCCTTTGAGGTGTGGGGTGCCACTTAAAGCCTTTTGGGGTGTGTGCATTGTCTTCTGCTTTGTCTGTCAGTAAGGGGTCCCTTTAGCTCCTGGAGTCCCATGTAGTTTATGGATGAAGTGGATGAGAAAGCGTAACTCCATCTCTTTTTTCTGACTCCACCTCCCCCCTTTTCCAAATTCTTAGAGTAGCTACGCTAATGTTAAGGGTGATGAGAGGGCAGATTACTCCAGCTCCAAGCATCTCAGGCTGATTGCAGAATGGCTGCTGCTCCAATAAGAAGCCCTGAGAATTGTACAGAGTTTCCAGATGTCAGTGACCACTTTGTCATCCACCGTCATCTATGTAGCTCATGACCATAGATAATGAGGAGGGTAAGTCAGGTATGACCTCTCTGTTTCTCTAGACAAGGATACTGAGGCAGAGAGGGTAATGACTGATCCAGGGTCATATAACTGCCAGGTGGTGAGAGCAGAATCCAAACTCTACCATTTGGTCCCATATCCAGTGACAGCCATGGGGACATAGCTGGGAATAGGTTTTTCCCTACTGTTTTTTCCTGTGAAGTGGTAAATAGCTGGAGTCATAACAGTGTGGGGGATGCTTGAGTGGCATGTACTCCCTTAGCCTGGGAACATACATATGTCGCATGTGCAGCCCTAAAAAGAAAAAAAAAATTAGTGAAGGGAAACATTAGGTAGGATGTTTTGAAGCTCCCTTAAGTATGAATTATGTGATAGAGGAATTCCCAGCGATGCATTGGGTTAGGGACAGGGCTAGGGTGTCTGTTGGGTCTATTACTGGGTGATAAAGGGACTGATGAGTTTAGTGGCTTTGTGTTTTAGGGATACCAGTGGTGGTCCTAATTTCTTCAGGATTAAAAGAGTCACATCAAATATTTCCTTTGAGAGCTCAGTGGGCATCAGAATGAGCTTCTTGAAATACATTGAATGAAGCTCTGTTCTCTAGCTGAAGGAGGCCCACAGATGGGGCTCTAAGCATCCCAGCTGCCAGAGCAGGATAGAACCACAGTCTCTATTCAGGGATCAGCAAGACCTTTTCTTTAATGGGTTATATAGTAGCTATTTAACACATCCTTATTGCATTTTCTGTGTTTGTTTTATTTTTCATAGGTTTTTAATATTCTTAGCTTGGTAGACCATCCAAAAACCAGCTGTGGGCCCCATTTGGTGGCAGTTTGCTACATAGATATTCAATAAGGTAAAAACAAGTGGTTGTGGGGAGTATCAGCCCCACTCCTGAAGCTGTTTTCTCCTCTTATATAACATGAGTGTAATAATAAGCATCCTGTTCGCCCTTTAGGGCAATTGCATGGACCCAATTAATTTCTGTATGTGAAATTGATTTGTGAGTGTCACTAACAACGCTTCACCTGTTAGTTACTCTTTATCAGTTGGGCATAGTCAGTGCCTGGAAGCAAGCCTGTGCCAACCATATTCATAAGAAACTATACAGAATCCCTGTTCTGGAGAAGATTCCAAACAAGTGAGAGAAGAGACAGGAGGACTTCACTTCAACCCACAGGCAGAGACTTTTGCACAGAAGACCCCAGGTTTCCAGGAGCTCACAGTGGGTGAAACCAAAATAGCACCGAAGTACCAAAACTAAATATCACGCGTTAAAGTCACCCCAGAGAGGCACCCAGCAGCTTGGCTGTGGAGATTTATTTGCTATTGTGATAATGTGCTAAAACCTTCCATTAACTGAACACTTATTTTTATTTTGTTATTGTCAGATGTTGTGCCCTCTACACAGATGATCTCACCAGATCTCACCACCATCCTAGGAAGGAGGTCTTAGTATTCCCATCTTTTACACAAGGAACCAGAGGCTGGAATCATCAGGCATATACCCCACACTAGTTAGTGGAAGGGTTGGGATGCTGTGAACGACTGGGAGTAGGCAAGGCTAGCCTGGTGGGCTTCATGGATGAAGCAAGTGTAAACATAGTTTTAGAGAAAGATGAGCAAGGGCAAGTGAGACGGTTTGGGCCATCGGATCTAGCAAGTGAAATGAGTTCATCGTCCTCTTGTTATTCACAGGCTCAGATGTCCCCAGTCCTTTCTGCCACGTGTTTGGCTTCTCTTCTTCCTTCAGAAGGATAAACTAGGAAGGCAGTGAGCTGGAAGGGGTCAAATTGGTCACTCTCCTTGGGGCCTTGTACACGATTTCACAGGAATGGTTGGAGCCTTGGATCCTTGGTTCTGCCTCTGTCCTCACGTTATTGTGGGACCTTGGCAGGCCCTGCCCTGGCCTTGGTTGTTTGCCCTGCCATTGAGAACGTTGATCTCTCAGGGCCCTTCCACTTGTGAAAAAGTTCAGGTTGCAATATCTTCAGAAGCAGCAGCTGCATCCAATGGCGAGGAAATAGTTTCCTAGGAATGTCAGATCACCAAGCACGGGCCCCTGGGCCCACAGGAAATGAGGTGTCCTGTAAATGAATTTTCCAGATACCTGAGGCTGGCCTTTTTAAAACTTCAAATTATATTTTGTAGAAGTTCCCATTGTGGCTCAGCAGTAGCAAACCCAACTAGTATCCATGAGGTGGTGGGTTTGATCCTTGGCCCCGCCCGGTGCGTTGGGGATCCGGCATTGCCATGAGCTGTGGTGTAGGTAGCAGACATGGCTTGGATCCAGTGTTGCTGTGGCTGTGGCTCAGACTGGCAGCTACAGCTCCGATTAGACCCCTAGCCTGGGAGCTTCCATAAGCCGTGGGTGTGGCCCTTAAAAAAAAAACCCCAAAAACCCCCGAAAATGAAAAAACCCACTTTGTTTTGTATATATAACTGAGGATAGAAATCTTTCCTAGGATGTGTTGCTTTTTACTTATTAAACAGAGCATACCAAACATCACTGTTCTTTGTCATTTAGAGTCCAGCCCATTTCTGTACTGTAAAATTATCAGGTGTGTTTTTTGAATTATATAAATATACTTCTCTTGGCATGAAATGGCCCCTGGATGTCATTTTCAAGAAATTATTTTTTTTTTATTTTCAAGAAATTTTGTATGCAATTTTCTGGAGTATCTTAGCTTCTGTCGTACGTTACGTCTTGCCATTGTCTTTGTGCTCTTGCTTATAACTTCTCATTCAGATGAGTTTCTGACTTCAAGTATTCTCTGAGCTTGGAACCCAGATTACATCCTCAGTTTGGATGGAAGGATAAACAGGACTAGAACGTGAGCCCAGTGGTTATCCTCTGAGTCCAGTGAGCTTTGAGGGTGAATCCCAGTTCAGTTCTTAGCTGCGTTTTGGACTCTCATCTATGTTACAGATAATGAGGAACAACTAATAAGCAAACTCTACGGAAGGGTCTCCAGTTTGGTATATAAATGCTAAGAGCCCTGTAGGTTATGGCTTTTCTCACAGACAGTTTCCCAATAAACTAAGGAACTGCAGTTCTTTTCATCTTACGTTCTGTGTTCTTCCTGTCCGGCTTCTCATGATGTTATAGTTGCTGCTTGCATTTCTGCCCTTGGCATCTCTCAACTGCTGGGTTATGCAGAAATAAATGTGTTACTCTGTGGACAAATGTCCACGGAGAGAGAGTGTCCTCCTTTGTGACAGTGCCCGTGACCGAAAGTGCCAAATTCCTTGGGTTTGGCTTTTTGTTGCTGTGCTAATTGCTAATTGATTTTGTTGTCCTCAGCTTCTGTAACCTCTGGGTCTTCATGAAGCCCAAGAACACAGGATACATCTCGTTTCCAAACTCAGGTTCTTCCCTGAATGACATGGGGTGGGGGAGGACTTTGTGAGTTGTGAGTATCATTTATATTCATTAGCGCTAATTATTATGTACATGCAGCCAGAGGCTGAAACACATCTTTTATAAGTGGAAAGAGTGCATAAATAAATGGCTACTTTCTGCATATTATGGTAACTCTGGTTTCTCTTTTTCTTCCCTTTATTTCCCAGAATGCTATGATTCCATGTACCACCTTTCCCCCATGAAGGAACTTGTCCAATATTTCTGATTCCTTTTGATAGGAGGGGAAGGGTGAGTAGCATATGATCACTGACTTCTCTGGTGTCTGCTCTATTAGCCCTTTCCTCCTTTCTTTTGGCCTATTATTTTATGTTACCAGTACATTCTGTGTCATCAGAAATAGGCTGGAAGATGATGTGATGAACTCTCCTCTCATCATCATAGTCTCCGTATTGGTGCGGGGGGAGTCTGGCCAGTCACTGTCTGAGGTGACACTTAAGCCAGAGCTATTCAACACACACATGAGTGGCTGGGTCACCAGTAGCCACAAGAATTGGCAGTCCTTCCCATCTGATCATTGGCAGGTGGCAGTTCAACCTTTTCTACTTTGCAAAGATGTGGTCAGGGAGGGAGTAACATGCCAGAAGGAGGGGTCAGTTCTTCAGCAAGCCCCTTTTAAGAGGTTGCTGACCTCTAATCTAATCCAGTGGTTTATTTACTGCTTCTGTCACCTTTCCAGAGTGCTGTGAACGCAAGGGTTTTGTGGCTGTGTCTCAGGGCTGGCCTTCACCTTGGTCTCTTATTTCCACTTGCATTTCTGCTCGGCTTTGACATTTGAGAACAAGGGTCTCATTCTGTTTTCAATGTGCAGGTGTCAGTATGCAGAAATGTTGTAGAAAAAATTGTTAAAGCATCTGAAGCTCTTCCCATTCTTCGAATACAAACCATTGGCTAGTAATACCATCAGATTCTTATTTATAGGTTTGCTTTGGGCTTCCCAGTCCAGTTGCAGTATTAAAATTAAAAGTTCCATTTTCCCTGACAGTGGGACCGGTTATGAAAATTTTGTATCTCAAACTCTGGAAACACTAAATTTTGATGGTATCTGTGTTAGAGACGGTTCTGGCCTGCAAAACTGAGACCCAGACAGAAAATGGGAGATTCTAATTTCTCAGAGTAAATTAAAAGATGCATCTGTATTTAAAATAGTAAAATCAATAGAACAAAAATGCATCGAAGGGTCATTTAAAGCAATGGTGAGTTTTAAAAAAGCTATTAAAAAGTACTTAATCGTGTCTTTTTAGGTTTATCTATATTTATAAAGAGCGATTTTTCAATTAACATACATTGGTGTAATTCATTGAACTTGTCTGTAGAGGTTAGGGATGATTTATCCTCTTCCTTTCTTCCAATGCATATCTTTGCACATTCAAGCATTAGTTTAGGAAGTTTATGATTTGGAGAAGATAGATAAGTCCGCCTGGGCACAGTGCCAAGCACAGGCACCACGGAATGTGCAGGGAGCCAAGCCTGAAGCAGAGCCTGAATAAGAGATGGTACCAGAGCAGGGGTGACCTGAACTCCTGGCCGGCCGTTTAGAGATGTGGGCAGACAGCTGGAGGTTTTAGAGTAGGTCATGACTGTGTCGGAATCTAAAAACCCAAACTCAGTTCTGGCTTTGTCATTGACAAGTTGTGGGATCTTGAGCTTAGACACCAACTTCTCCAGGCTTAAGTTTTTCATTTACACTGTGAGAATAGCAAAGTCTGTCCTATGGTGCTTGTGAAAAGGCATTGAGACTTAGAATTAGAATTCCTATTGGAATCCATAGTGCCTCTGGACCAGCTAGGGCACCACATGAGCTAGGACTTCTCAAGTTAACTAGCTTCCATCGCTATTTTTTAGATGTTAAAGTGTGAAATAGCAAACTAAGACTGTGGGTAACACCATGTCACACTTAGGTTCAAATTTACGTCTCACAGTGATCAGGGTAAATCACATGGCAAGAACACAGATGGGGATGGTTGGGGTTTCTGGTAAAATTCATTGTCAAATATCTGCCTGTCATGGGGACAAAAACAAGCTAACAAATTTCCTAAACCTTTTATTTTTGCTGCCTGCCAATTGCCTCAATTTCAGAAACAAGAGTCATGAAAATCTAACAGTTCACACTAACTCCAGGTCAGGTTTATATTTGTTCGAATACCATAGGCTACGCCTTGATTTTAAACTTTTGAGCCCAGGATGGAAGAGTTTTGCATAGTGCATTGGGGAGGTTAGACAGTTGCGTTGTACCTTCAGTTTTTGTGGTTTCCAGGTCCGCCGTGGTGCCTCTAGAGGCTCTGCATTTTGAGATCTTCATGGTTCCTTTCACGATAGCTATTTCTATTTTCCTTCCTTTGGTCCAGTTCCATTAAAGGTTCCAAATGAATATTTCGCTGGCAGTAGAAGCAGTTGTTGGGGCTGTAAAAGTGACCGTTTCAAGTTGGCCAGCACAGGCACTGAATAAACACATATTGATATTATAGAACAAAATAATATATTAGCACATTGCTCATTTGTGCTCCGATAGTCACCCTGATACTATTCGTCATGTGGGGAGTGACAAACACAATTACACCCGAGTGCTAATAGAGTGGAAGGGCAAAACTGCCTGACCTCGGCATCCCGGGTCGATTTAAATGTTTGATGTCTCATTGAATTAGTATCACAGTGTGAAAGACAAAGCTCAAACTAATGGAAATGAGCCTGGACATGCAATTCTGCTGATTGGGCTGACATAATTAGAATAATATTCCGCGCAGAGCTAATAACAAGCCGAAGAAATAAATAACCAAGAGATAACCTAATTGCTGCATGCTAAAACGTTCTTTTGAATATGCTAAGGTTAGCATTTTCTATTTACTTATAAGGCACACTGATGGACTTAAAAGGACAGCATAGCGAGTATGGCAGAGGGCTAGCCACCCATACACACTGCACTCTGGAGGGCCCTGTCCTTCCATCGCTCCTGGTAGCTGTTCAGCAGTAAACATTTTTGTGGGCCTACTCTGTGTCAAGGTGAGTGTCTGGGCGAGGGAGATTGTGAACCAGACATGGACCTTACCTTCCAGGAGCTCCTGGCCTCATGGGAGTGATAGAGCACAGAGTGGGGAGAAGTTGGTGTGAGAAGACAGGTTCTTAAGAGCATTAAGGAAATTCCCCTGACAGAGACTTCATTTTCAACAAATATGCAAGTTTGTGGTCTGGAGACTCAAATAGAAATGGTGATAATTTATTTTGTTTGTTAGTTAAAAGCTGAGGGAGATTCCAATTTATTATAGATTCCAACATCCCAAGGAAGGAAAGACAATATTGGATTTGGTTTGCCAGATCTTCACTTAAGCTTGAGAAATACTAATAAAAATCCTTCCATCTTTGTTGAACTTTGCAATTTTCACAGTACAGTTGATCCTTGAACATAGTGGGGGTTGAGGGATGCTGACCCTCTGGGCAGTCAAATATCCACATGTAATGTGTTGTGGGCCTTCTTGTCCTCCATAGAAGAGGTTCCTCCATACCCTTCAGCTGTGGATTATGTATTTCTATAGTGTTTACTATTGAAAAATATCCAAGTATAAGTGAATCACACAGTTCAAACACATTGTTGTTCAAGAGTCTACTCTAGTTTCATCAAACTCTAAAGCAGAGAGGCACACTCTGATTACCTAAAAGTAAAGGGCCTTATTGTAAGCATCCAAATGGGAGTTGAGGAGGTGCAGGAAAACTCTCACAGGTGGAATTCTGAGGCTTATGGACATGAGAGCTCATTTATTTTGGGTCACTTGGATACAGCATCATCAGTACCAGAAATGCCTCCTGGCACAGGTGCTGGATAAATTTGTTGAATGAATGCTTATGTGCTTTACCTCAGTTATCTCATTTAAACTTTGCAGTCATCTGGAGATGGGAGCTCTTACTACCTTACACGGAAGAAAATCATGGCCCGGAGAGATGAATTGACTTGCCCCAAGTCACACAGCTAAGAACTGGTGGGGCCACTTCTGACCCAGAGCACGTGATGGGTGTGAGTGTAGATTCTTCTGCGGAATTTGGTTATGAAAAGGACAAAAGAGGGAAAACCAGGTTGTGGGTTGAGGTGAAGACAGGGCTTTGAGACATGGATGCATAGATTTCTAAGCAGAGTTGAAGAACTATGGAGAAGGAAGGGTCCAGGCTGTGGACAGTGAGAAGCAGGGCTGCTGGATTTACTGCTATGAACAGAGAGGAGAATTAAGATTCAAAAAATTAAGTGACCACCCAACTAAGCAAGCAACAAAATAGGACTAAATATTAGGATTTCTGAGACTTGTTTACCGTTATTTGCATATCCTTGGCTTGTACACCATCGGGTTTCTAGTTATCTTTTATTAATATTTTCAAACAAAATGAACAGGCAACATAGAAGAGTGTAGAGAATACAGGTCTAAGAATTAAGAATCAGTTTGCTTCTTATTGACCGTGTGACCTTAGGTTAAACCTCTTCTGAGCCAGTGTCTTCCAGCTCTAAAATTCCAGTGGGAAAAAAAAGGGAATTTCCTGGTGGCTCAGTGGATTAAGGATCTGGTGTTGTCTGGTCATTGCTGTGGTGTGGGTTCGATCCCTGGCTCAGAAACTTGTGTTTACTTCAGTCATGGCGTAAATGAATGAATGAATAAATAAATAAATAAATTCCCAGTGATCTATGGAAGGTTTTTGAGTTATCCAATACTTTAGATGACCCCCAATCCTGCTCCTTGTGCCTAGGTAGCTAATCAGGAATCACTTCTTCAAAATCTCTCAAGTCTCTTAGCAGAAATTCTCAAACCTTTTAATTTTTAATTTTTAATTTTTTTGTCTTTTTGCCATTTCTTGGGCCGCTCTCATGGCATATGGAGGTTCCCAGGCTAGGGGTCAAATTGGAACTGTAGCCACTGGCCTATGCCACAGCCACAGCAACACGGGATCCGAGCCTCGTCTGTAACCTACACCACAGCTCATGGCAACCCTGGATCCTTAACCCACTGAGCGAGGCCAGGGATCGAACCCGCAACCTCATGGTTCCTAGTTGGATTCGTTAACCACTGAGCCATGACAGGAACTCCAAGGAATTCTCAAACTCTTTTGGTCAGTGGACCACTATCTATAGAATCGTTTAAACCACTGCTTATACAGTAGGAAGATCTTTCCAAAGAAAAGAGGTAAAATGGCATACATAGACTTTAGTGAGAATGTGATGGGATAATATGTAGGCCTGTGAAATATTCAGTAAAAATTGTTCATGCCCAGGTCCAGTGATAGGTTTCAATAAGTCATTGATTTCACTATTTTTTTTTTTCAATGAACCTTTTGAGCACCTTGTATGAGCCAGGTGTAATGTCACTTATCCACAAGATGTTGTAAGAAGTCACTCAGTCTGTGGCTTCCTGGTAGGTTATGGACATTATTTTAAGAACCGTGACCCAAAGTGAGAAATGATATGGAGAAGTATAGAGATATACTTTAAATTTCTGTGGTAGAGTTCCCGTTGCAGCACAGTGGTTAATGAATCCAACTAGGAACCATGAGGTTGCGGGTTTGATCCCTGGCCTCGCTCAGTGGGTTAAGGATCTGGCATTGCTGTGGGCTGTGGTGTAGCTCAAAGATGTGGCTTGGATCCTGAGTTGCTGTGGCTCTGGCGTAGGCTGACGGCAACAGCTCTGATTAGACCCCTAGCCTGGAAACCTCCATATGCCAAGGGAGTGGCCCTAGAAAAGGCAAAAAGACAAAAAAAATTTTTTTTTGTGGTAAAAGTTGCTTCATGTAAAGGATTATGATGATGGAAAAGAATTTTTTTATTATATAGACATGAGTTTTATGATATTTTGGTTAATTAAATTAAATACCCAGGAATAAAGCTGGTCAAGGAGGTGAAAAACTTATATGCTGAGAACTATAAAACATTAATCAAGGAAATTAAAAGATGCTTCAAAAAAGTGGAAAGATTTCCCATATTCCTGGATTGAAAGAATTAATATTGTTAAAATGGCCATAGTACCAAAGCAATGTACAGATTTAATATTTTGGTTAATTAGATCTTTATTATTCAGTGAAAACAGTGGTTGAGTTCTAGTATAATAAAACTTGGAAATGATAAGCTCATGTATGTTTGATGTCAAGATATGCTGCTACACCTCTGAGTTCCACAGAGAAATGTTGGCTACTGTCAAGTCCTCTAAAGGGCAAGAACTTTGGGGCCTCCTGTGTCTAGACAGGTATTTTTTCATTAAAGCAATATCAAAATGTTCAGGGTTGGGAATTTTCTCCTATGTTTATAATAAATGACAGGGTATTAATTCAGACTTATAGTTTCTTACCTGAATTATGCTCATAGCTTCCTAACTAATTTCCTCTTCTTGTCTAGTGTGATTGCCTCAGGGCCACCAAGGGAGCTTTCTTGAAAAAGGAGACCGATGTATGACAGATAGTCCCTTGGCTTCATGTTCTTCAGAGGATGCCATTGTTCTCAGGATGCAGTCACTTTAGAGGAGCTATCAGGGCCACTGACCTGGGTTCAGTACCCTTTACTTTGATTTCTTCATCCTTACCCACTGTATCCTTTTCTATAACTTGACAGAACTTGGCAGAACTCCCAGGTCTGTGTCTGCAGGATTCTGCCTGTCAGGAACACTTTTTCTTTTCTTCCTAACTTTTCCTTGTCCTTGAAGACTAAGCCCTGTGGTCATCATCTTCAAGAAAGTGGACCAAGTCTCAGAAACTCCTCCTGAGATCTTCTCTAAAGGAATTTGCAATTATTATTATTATTTTATTTCTTTTAATTCAAGTATAGTTGATTTACAATGTTGTGTTAATTTCAGGTGTACAGCACAGTGATTTGGTTATTTATGTATATATAAAATATTGCAAAATACTGAGTTATTACAAAAATTGAGTATAGTTTCCAGTGCTATACAATAGGTCCTTGTTGGTTACCTATTTTATATATAGTAGTGCGTATATGTTAATCCCAAACTCCTAATTTATCCCTCTGCCGACACCTTTCCCCATTGGTAACCGTAAGTTTGTTTTCTATGTCTGTGAGTCTGTTTCTGTTTTGTAAATTAGTTCATTTGTATCATCTTTTTAGATTCCACATATAAGTGATATATGATAGTTGTCTTTGTCTGACTTCACTTAGGATGATAATCTCTAGATTCATTCATGTTGCTGCTAATGGCATTATTTCAGTCTTTTTTCACGGCTGAGTAATATTCCATTGCATATACGTACCACATCTTCTTTATCCATTCATCTATTGATGAACATTTAGGTTGCTTCTGTTCCTTGGCTATTGTGAATAGTGCTGCAGTGAACAGTGGGGTGCATGTAGCCTTTTGAATTAGAGTTTTAATCTTTTTTAGACATGTGCCCAGGAGTGGAATTGCTAGATCATATCACAGTTCTTTTTTTAGCTTTTTAAGGAACCTCCATACTATTCTCCATGGTGGCTGTACTAATAAACATTCTCACCAATAGGGTAGGCAGGAGGAACCTGAAATTGTGATTTCTTGTCCTAGGTCTGTCTGACCCCTGGGATCAGGGGGCATGTGTAGACAGCAGGCTCTAGAGCCTGGCAGCCTGGCTGTGTTTGAAGTTCAGCCCCTCCACTTAGTGTGTTTACCACTCTGCAGTTTCATCACCTATGAAGTAGAAATAATAAGGGTCCCTATCTCCTAGGGGTGTTGTGTGAAATTCGTGAAAGAGTGCCTGACAGTATGTGCTATACAAGTATTAGTTCTTACTTTTAGTACTCGTGGTAGTAATGCGTGTAAAATAATCAAGAAGAGTGCCTGGCACCTAGTATTGTTAAAATAATTGTTAGTGGCGA
This sequence comes from Phacochoerus africanus, assembly GCF_016906955.1. NCBI lineage: Eukaryota > Metazoa > Chordata > Mammalia > Artiodactyla > Suidae > Phacochoerus > Phacochoerus africanus. The sequence continues at coordinate 113,810,402 of NC_062545.1, forward strand.
TAATGATGGTGTGCACTCCTCAGGGCAAGGGGAGAGGGGTAGGGGGTGCTCAGAAGCCTTGGAGAGAAAGGTGGGGACTCAGAAAACACAGGTTTGAGGTGTCATTGAAACATGTCACTAGGAGGTTCTTTGGTGACTCTGAAATGAGGTAAGGCCATAATTCCTTGTGCTCCTGGCTTGGATGCCTAGAATCTGAGCTCAGGATTGTTATACTGCAGCTTTGCTACTGCCCTAGAGATATTGTTTGGCAAGCGACAGAGTTTGAGGTCTGTATAAGATGGCAGCAGCAAATGTGGTTCATGGCTGACTGGTTGGCCTTGGCAGTGACTGAGAAAGTCAATATTTAAAAAGCAATCTTTTTCCCTCTGGCAAGAAGTGCTGTCAGTGTTGGATGGTGGAGGGCCTCATAGGCTGGATGAAACCTTCACTTTGTCATCTCAAAGATGTTCTCCATGTAAAGTTACTCAGTGAATTAAACCCCAGGACTGCAGTTCCCCATTTTTTCCCTGGAGCTTACCAAACAATTTCAGGATGGGGGGTGTCTTCCAAAGGAGGAAAATCCAGCCTTGCCTTGGGGTTGTTTACAGAATCCTTTACAGGTGAAGCTGTTTATTGTGCTCTTGTCTTGGCTTCTATTATCTCTTTAAAAGGCTGATGATAAATGTCACTTCCTACATTTATCACCAAAGGTTGTACATGGGAGAACACGTGGTTTCATTTCAGTAAGGGTTAAAGGCTTTAGTTTCCTTTGTTACCAACTGATCCTGAGAGAGCAATGCTGGGTCCTCAGTGTCCACGCATGTTTCCTAGCAAGATCTTTCTTTGCATTTGGTGTGCCGATGAGTTTCTCAAAGAGGCATGTTCAACAGAGGGAGCAAAAAGCCAAGAATGGGGAGTGTAGAACCAGTTGCCGCTTAAGGTAGAGTGCAGGCAGAGATGGAGAAGAGAAAAGCAGTGCTATTTCCTGTACTTAGTTCTTCCACAGACTTGCCAGGCATGTCACAGATGGGTCTGAAGGCCTTGCCCTGGTAGCCCAGGGTACAGGAGGACACCACTGAGGGGCCCTAAGGATTCTTGCCAAGAGTTAGCACATACAGATTTTCAAAACTCAGAGTGTGCCCACACATTCTGAAATAAACCAAATACTAATCCAGTTCTCTAATTGCTTCTGACTCAGATCATCAGGCTAAACAAAACATGAAAATTTTTTAGACTCCTTGTACGATATGTGTATTTAAAACTTGAGTGTGCAGGCTGGAAATACATCTGGGAAGGAATCATTTGACCTTTGGTTCCCTGAGATACTGAAAAGATGCTAAACCAACAGCAAGGAGTGGGGGGTGGGGGTGGGGGGTGGAAATGGTACGAAAAAAAATTTATGGTAATATTCTGATGTAGTGTTCATCCATACAAGATATCTGACAGCCACAAAGGAAACCCAGCCTCTGTTTTATTCAGTGTGAGAACTGTAGTTTTAGTGTTTTCTGCTTTTGCAATACAATCTGCGATTTTCATCATTGCTTTTCTGAAGAGTTTCCTCTGTGCAGGACAGTAGCTACTGTGAGTATAAGAGAAGAGATGTGCTCTGTAGTGTGTGGCGTGTCAGGTGGCCCCTTCATTGCATGGCCTGGCGTTTCTTTTTCTTTTTTTTTCCATGTCATTTTGTAATTGGGGAAGGCTTGAAGGGGCAGTAGACCCTTTACTTGTTACGTGTTCATCTAGTTTTGAAATGTGAGAAAAATACATCTTAAGGTTCATGTGAAAGCATGAAACCTTTGAAATCTCTTGGTAAAACCCACTGCTATGGATGACTCTGAAAACGAAATGGGTGAGTGGGTCCCTAACTTCTAATTGGAGGCTCAGGGATACATTTTGGGAATGGACCACCCCAAACAGCATTATCACCCCAAATTAAACAAAAGTGTTACGCTCTATATCCAAGCTTGATTTCCCATCTTCCCTACAAGTTTCTAGCTGGTGGAAATCAGAACGGATGAACAACTGAGTCATGTTAAAATACTTGTCAGTTGATGTGGAGGATTTGAGCTATCTGTGATGGTGTCTTCTACCTATGATAGTGAACTCCATTATCTTGAATGATCAGGGAATGAGGTTATTATTATTTTGACTCCAGAATGTGTTGCAAATTCTCAAATAATGAGACTGCAATGAGAGACACTAGCAAATTCCATTCAGGATCAGGCGCATCAGAATTTTCTAGGTCATAAAGCTGTCATCCTGGACACTGATTCTAGTAAACTTGGAAATACTGTAAACTAGAGATTCCTGTTGTTAGAATGCGAGATGAACTAGCTTATACTATTACAATTGAAAATTCTTCTATTGGCCATATTTATAGATGGACTGAATAGGTCATTATGGGTGACAACCCCAACATTGTTGCCATTTATGTTTTACACGAAACCAAAGTGTATCTCATTGTGTGCTGGGTCCTTTACCTTGACTTATTACTCTGCTTTTTTTTTTTCTTTGTCTTTTTTTTCCTTTTCTAGGGCCATTCCCTTGGCATATGGAGGTTCCCAGGCTAGCAGTCCAATCAGAGCTGCAGCTGCTGGCCTATGCCAGAGCCACAGCAACGCGGGATCCGAGCCGCATCTGCGACCTACACCACAGCTCACGGCAACGCCGGATCCTTAACCCACTGAGCAAGGCCAGGGAATGAACCTGCATCCTTATGGTTCCTAGTTGGATTCGTTAACCACTGCGCCACGGCGGGAACTCCAATCACTCTGCTCTTAGTAACAGTGCTTTTCATGATTGGACACTTACTGTGTGTCAGGCAAATTTTTCAAATGTTATGAATTTTACAAATATGATCTCATTGAATCTTAATAGCCTTAAGAGGCAGATACCATTATCATGTCCATTTTACTGAGGAGAACCTTGATACAAGGTCAAGTCAGAGCTGATTTTAGACCCATGTCCATCTGGGTCCAAAGAAACCGTTTTTGGTTTGAATACAGAACAGGTATGCCAGTTCCTAATGCAGGTCCCTGGGTGGACTAATATTCCATATAATTTCACAGACAGTCTGAGTGTACATGTTATTGAGCCGTGGTTCGTCTCAAAGATCAGAGGTTTACCCTCGCAGCCTGGGAAGTATACATGTCAGGATCTGCTCTGTGCCCTGACACCTCTCTTCCCGCCCCATACGTGAGGTCCTTTGTCCACTTCTGCTCCAGCCTCACAGAGGAGGCAAGTGTGGACTTGAGTTCAGTTCAGCATCAGCTGGCACTAGGTTAGTCCATTCTAGTGCTTGGACCAGTTTCATTGAAAGGCCTCAACTTGTCCAGTGGATGCTTGGTCTCAGATGGGACCCTGGTACCTCTCAGGGATTTTCCGTAAGCATCATTGGCGCACTGGGTGTGCTCTGCCTGCCTGTCTGGGCCCCCTGCTTCCTCCTTTCTATTGCTAATGCTCACCTGGACTCCCTTCCGTTTCCTATGACTGTCCTTCCTTTCTCGTTTCTGCCTGTCTGATGGCACCCATTTCCACAGGCATTTTTACCCCTAGTACCTGCTCATAGGCATAGCTGGCTTTTGGCCTCAGCCTTTTTTTTTTTTTTTTTTTTTTAGGGCCAAGGTTTTGATTTGTGGATACTCCCTGGCCAGAGGTCGAATCAGAGGTGCAGCTGCCAGCCAACACCACAGCCACAGCCACAACCACAACAACACAGGATCCAAGCCACATCTGGGACCTATGAGGCAGCTTGCAGCAATGTTGGATCTTTAACTTACTGATCGAGGCCAGGGATGGAAGCCAAATCCTCATGGACACTAGTCAGGTTCTTAACCCACTGAGCTATAGCATGAACTCCTGGCCTCAGCTCTTTTAATGTGTACTCTCTTTCGGTAGCTTACCCTCTGCACCCAGCCATGCTATTAAACAAGAAGAGTAATGGATACCACATAAATGATAGTAATTGTTTATCGCCATGTTATTTCCATCGCCAAGTACAGTGTCTGGAACTTAGTGCACACTTACTAAATACTTCTTGAATGGCTGAAACACAACATCCAGTGTTAGCCTGGCACTTGGTAGTTCTATATAAGTACCTCATTTTATTTTATCCCTTTCTTTCTTTTTTTTTTGTCTTTTGTCTTTTTAGGGCTACAACTGCTGCATGTGGAGGTTCCCAGCCTAGGGGTCTAATTGGAGCTACAGTTGCCTGCCTATGCCACAACCATAACAACACCAGATCCGAGATGCATCTGCAGCCTACACCACAGCTCACGGCAACACTGGATCCTTAAACCACTGAGCAAGGCCAGGGCTCGAACCCATAACACCTAATGGTTACTAGTCAGATTCATTTCTGCTGCACCATGATGGGAACTCCTTTATCCCTTTCTTAATTGAAGTGTCATTCATCTACATTAAAAAACACACATCTTAAGCACACAATTTAATGAATTTTGACACCTCTGTGACCAACACTTTGATGAAAATAGAGAAAATTCCTATTCCCCACCCTAAAATTCTCATGTATTCTTCCAAGTCAGTCCTTGAACTCTTCCCAGAAGCATCCACGGTTCTGATTCCTTGGGGTCTGGCTGGTTTTGCCTCTTGTTGAACTTCATGTGATTTTTGAACTTCATGCGATGGAACCATAGAGAATACTCTCTTTTGTGGCTGGGTTCTTTCATTAAACAACATGTTTTAAAAATCTTTCATTCAGTGTTAAACTTTAGGTCAGTCTTGTAAGGTATATGCTGTAATATATATTGTACTTCCCATTTTACAGATGAGAAACTATCTCAGCATATTTAGTAACTTGCCTAAGACTGCATCCAGGAGGTGATGCATCCAAGATTTGAATTCACCTGTCTCTGGCTCCAAAGCCAAAGTGCTACCACTTGAAACACAGAGAGTACAACTGCACATGATTGTGAGGAAGCCCTTGAGTGATCCTAGATTCAGCATACAATCAAGATTGCCTGTTAAAAAATTCTGAAAGCTTTTTTTTTTTTTAAATTCCTTTTATGCCCAAACCACAGGGATTCTCCTGATGGTTGGTTCTCCTGTAAGTTTGTATGCCCTAGTGAGGTGGCCACTGTCAGCCGTGTGAAGATGGTCTGGAGTTCATGTAGAAATGGTGGACGTAGCAGCTGGATTTTCTGTCTGTCTTTAAAATGAGGATGAGCCCTTGACATGTATGAATTGTTTGTCTTGTGATGGCACCAACCCTGTGCCCACCTTTGTTCCATCGACAACCTTTACTCAGTGCGAATGAACTCCAGGGAGAGGCAAGGGAAATAAAAGATACCTGGGGAGGAAGGAAGACAAAAGGGAGGGATGCACCTAAATGCAGGTAAGGGCCACATGGGCACACATATGTATGCCAACGTGGTATGTGCTTGAGGGGATTCCTGGTGTGACTGAGTTTGGCAGGTGTGTGTGTGTGTGTGTTCTGAATTGGTTGGGGAGGAGTAGAGCTGCTAGTCAATGAAGTCTTCATAGAGGGAGGAAAAGGGAGCTGTAATTATCTAAGAAGATTTGGAGCACTATTTCTGGAGGGAGGCTGCTTGCGATAAAATCCTAGCATGGCTCCTTTCTAGCTGAGTGATTTGGGTTCGTTACATGATCTCCCTAAGCCTCAATTTTCTCATCTGAAAAATAGAGATGGGGGAGTGACCTCATAGGGATGCTGGGGTCGGCAGCGACGTGGGGGTTAGATTGGACAGTGTATATGAAGCACTTAGCACGTGCCTGGTCTGCGATACAGGCAGGGTTACAACAGCTTCTCCTCCTCTTTCTGGTTAGATGAGAGGATTTGTGTGTCACATGCAGTCCTTAGGAGCTCTCTCTCTATTATCTCATTAAGAACTTCACCAGCTCTGAGCAGCCAGTCGATGTTATTATACCCATTTTTACTATTGATAAACCTTAGGGTTGGAGAGGTGAGCATCACAGGGTAGTAAGTGGCAAACTCAAGAGTTCCTCTTGTGTCCCAGTTAAGAACCTGACTAGCATCCCCATGAGGATGTGGGTTTGATCCCCAGCCTTTCTCAGTGGGTTAAGGATCCAGTGTTGCCATGAGCTGTGGTGTAGGTCACAGATGCAGCTCAGATCCTGTGTTGCCATGGCTGTGGTGTAGGCCAGTAGCTCTAGCTCTGATTCAACCCCTAGCCTGGGAACTTCCATATGCCACACCAGCCCTAAAAAGAAAAAATAAAATCAATTAAATTTTTTTTTTTAATTGACAAACTCAGCAGTGCAGTTAGGTCTGTGGAATTATCAGCCTGATCTTAGCCTCCTTTGACCCTTGACCTTCCAGAAGGCCTGGTAAGTTGTGCTTCTAAAGGAGTTGGGGAGCAAGAATGACAGAAGGGAGTGACTGTAGCAGTAGCAGTTGCTCTTAATTGAGGCAGCAATGGTGCCAGGCCCTTCCCATCCTACCTCTGTGACCCTGACCAGGAGCCCACAAGACAGATGTCATCCATCCCTTCTGTAGCATAGGAAACTGGGTCTCAGGGGAAGCAGGTTTCCCGGCATTGTTCAGCTGATAGGCGGCAGAGCCTGGAAATTTGTGTGACAGGAAATAGGAATTGCTCTTAGGATATAATAGATCTGAATGGACACTAGAGATGATACACTCAGCTAAAAGCCCTCCCACTGTTCAGAAGTGACTGGGGTGCATCATTGTTAGGATGCACTTGATGAAATGAGACACCCTGGCCAGTAATTCCAAAGCTGCTCCCCCTCCTCCCATATTAAACTGATCTGTCACAATGGTCAGCAGGCACGAGTTCCAATTCTGCCACTCACTGGCTGCACAGCCTTGCAGAAATCACGTTACTTCTGAAAGTTCCCTCACTGGCTAGAGCATGTGGACAAACTGCTTCTTCCACAGAAATGTGAGAGTAATTAACTATGGTGTCTAACATCTGTCACCATGCAAAACACCTGGCAGGCCTTCCATCAGTGATGGCTGTGCCTATTAGACACATCATCCTCACCTTGGAGAGCATTGCAGAGAGGGAGGAGCCAGGATACAGCACAGCTGGTCAGCAGGGGCAGTGGAACTACCATCAGTGATGGGGGCGTGTGGGAGAGGAGGAATGTTTGAAGAGGGTTCATATTGGGCAGGGGTGGGTGTCATCCTGGATACGGAAGGAGAAGGTTAGAAGTAGTAGTTGAAAGAAGAGATTGGGGAAATTTATTGGAATGCATGTAGCAATCAAAACCATGGATGGGTTGTTTGTAGGAATAAGTTAAAGTAGGATGCTCAGGTTGAGTAGCATCTGGTCAGTGGTAAGTGGAGAATGTGTGTGCCTGTGTGCGTGCACACATGGGTACACACGCATGCGTGGGTAAGGTAGGGGTTATGTTTATAAAAAATGCTGTAGAGCAAGCATTGGCACTTCAGATCAAGGACATTTTCCCCTTTCTAATAGCTTTAAATAATTGCTACAGAACAGGCGAATAAAGTAAGATAAATTTTGCATTTAGCATATGTGGAAATATTATGAGTAGTTGCAGACTCAATTCACTTTGATGCCCTTTGACAATCTGATAATTTTTGCAAAGATGTACTTAAAATGCTGTTTCATGCAAAGTTCAGATTTTTTCCCCCTTGTTTAAAAAATACACGACATCATTAATTTGCAGGTCTGTATATTAATTTTGCTGAGAGCACCGTTTATTTCTCTTTCCTTCCACTTTGTTTAAAGTCAGTTGTTGACAACTCTCCCGCATGTCAAACTCTCATCGCCAATAATTGCTTAAGGACTCCTAACTTCTACAAATGTTGGTTCCAGCTCCAAACCCCATGCTAGCCCTGGAAGACAAAAAAGGGGGTGGGGGAGACAGGGGAAGAAAGAACTTCTTCTGATGAATTTTTGATTTTCCTTCTTAACAAAGAAATGTCTGAGATTCAAAGCAATAGCTTAAAGTGATATTATAAAATAGAATATGGAGTGCACTGTGCTGAATGACTCTTTGCTTTTAATGTGGGGCTGAAAAATTGTCAGTGCCTTTTTTGATTAGATGGGATTTTTTTTTTTTTTTTTTTGTTCTTGATCTAAGAATCGAGGAGAAAAACATGCTACTTGCATTTGAATATGGCATGAGCAAGCTGTAATGGGTTGGAGATAAAGTAATAGCAGCAACGCCTTAAGGCAGCACCTGTATCTCCGGGTCAGTGCCAGCTCTCTTTAGATCGCCGCAGCGCCACTCTTGCTGTGGCTGCTTTATTAGGCCTAATTAGGCGGGCTGTCACTTTTATTGGTGATGGGAAAGGAAGATAAGTAGATCACTTGTGTCATCTTTCTCTACCCGGACGTGTCTAAAAAGTCTAAAGTGATTGCTGTAGGCCACGAATAGATACCACAAGAGGGAGAGGGAGTGGGAACAAAAAATAAAATAAAATAACATCCAGAACTGGGATAAAAAAATAAAAGAGGAAAGGAAAAAAAAAAACAAAAAAACCCCTCTAGAGATGCCTTACCTTTGGCTCTGCTGTGTGTAATTTCAAACCACCACGAAGAGCCTGCGAAACATCCTGGAAGCCCTTTTGTTCTAAGGGAGGAGGTCATCTCATAGATGTATTTTTTTTGATAGCTGAATGGAGGGTGGTGGGAAAAAGGCCTCCTACTTAGGCGCGTGGGAGCAGGTTCTCAAGAAAAAGTTGGTGCCAGTTGTAATGAAAGCCCCACAAAGGGTCTAGCAGAGAAGTGGAGGGTCACGTTAATGAAGGGGGAGCTGACAGGTGCGTGTGGGGGTGGTGAGAGTGGTGACAGTGGCAGGGAAGGGTTCCTGAAGGTTTTAATAGTGGAATTCTGTGTGGCAACAAGCACTTCCTTTCATTTTCTGGTGAAAGAATGGCGTCGATGAAGATAAAGAGCCCAGAAGACACTGGGAATGTTCTCTTCAGTCATGGTCAACTGCCTAAGGCTGTCAGAAAAATGGCCTCTCTTCTCGAAAGGGCTCCTTCCCTAACTGGGAATTCCTGATAGTGAGGGCAAATCCAGTTCTTGACAAATATTGGCTCTGTGCTCTCTCTCACCCGTCTGGTTGTGTCGTGACCCCTGGCTGCTGGCACTTGATTGTACCCTGTGGATGATGGCTTTTGAGTGAGCTCCCTTTCTTTGTCCAATCACACCTCCAATGGGAGCTTATAAAATATACATTGGAATCATATTTTACACTTTTCTTCTATCCATATTATGCCTAGAACCAGGCTAGTGGGTACCAAGGGCCTGAAAAGTAGTGTTTGCATTAATTTCTTAACTCCTGTGACTGAGTGCATTTTCCAGTGTCGAATGAGAACTTGAATGTGCTGTGGTATACAGAAAATGATGACCTTCCCCATAAAATAATTTTAAAATATTTAGTGGTGCTTACAAAACACCAAGATGTTTAGACCAGCTTGATCTGAATTTCTGCTCCTCACTCTGATGTTTCTCAAATACATTGTCAAATATATAGACAGACTGGATGGAATTTCTTTCTAGAAGTCTGTGTTTTCCACTTTCTGTCCTGGGAAGACAGAAAATATTATCTTCAGGAAACTGCACTGGGGAAGCAAGTTCATGTCAGTTGAGGCTAGTCAGTGTGTTGGCGAACTTCATTTTTTTCATATTGCTTAAATTCAGCCACATAACTCCACTTCATAGCACTTACTGTATGCCGGGAATTTTGCTAAGTGCCTTACTTTACATAAACTCATTTTAGTTTGATCAAACCCTCTGAGTAAACTGAGGCTGGGAGCAGCTGAGTGACTTTCTCATGTCTACATGGTGAGCAATGAAAGTTTTGTTTGACCGCAAAGCCTACACGTCTCGCCACTGTTAGCCTCAGTTTTCTATTGTATTGCTCAAGAGAATGTTTTGCTTCTTTGAGGAAAACCAGTGTCAACTCATAGCCTCATAAAAATTTAGAAGCAGCTTTTACACTGATTTGTGTTGAGTTGATTGGGTTACCTAGGGTATCACCATTGGACTTAGGACCAGTTTTTATCTTGATTTTTGACTCTGAACATTAAGCACTAGTGAAAATGATTGGGATTACCTTTACCTGAAATAAATGGTCCAGACATCAGGCCATGGAAACATTGATCACTTGAGGCAGGAAGACTGTTCCTAGTATAAACAGTACTTTATAGGCTAAATACTGGCTCCCTTTGCCCCGTCAGTTTATCATACAGAGAATTTTAAAGCATTTATAGGATGATTGCAACATGCCATGTCCAGCCACGTATTATTTACTTCTTTCAGCAGCTGTGACACTGGGTTATTATCTCTTTCTTTCAGAGAAAGAATAGAACTTTTCAAATCCAGTCTTTCTTTCTCTCTCTCTCTTTTTTTTCTGCTTTCTAGAAAAAGGACGAGGCCTAAATAAAATGCTGCATTTCCCTCCACATTTAGGGGAGGTATGGCAGTGGGGGTACTCTTTGCTGACGAAAAGATTGGAAGGGGACTCTAATAGTCTGGAAAAATGGCACTTCTTCCCATTTGGAAGAAACTCTGGCATGTTTTGGGTACCTCACAGTCACGCTGGTATTAGTTTGGTAGTTGGTACAAAGTTTGATCTGTGTCCAGTGATGTTTTCAGGAACCAATTTCTGGATCCAGTCATATCTGTCTTCCTGCTCTATCCATTTCCAATGAGTCACCAAAGTGTGGTACAGGGCTGGCAGGAATCTGGCTCATTGCCCCTGCCCTGTCCTGGTGCCAAGGCAACCATCGCCAAGTATCTAGCTTTTCAGGGCCAGGCTCGATGTCAGAATCTCAAACATAAGGCTTCACCTAGTTATTACAATTCATTAAAGTAGACAAACAGCTTAAGACCTGTTTGTCAATCCTGGGTTAACAGGGCAAAGGCTAACTCTGTTCTAGCCATTTGCATGAACTGAGGCAAGCATTCCTCTCTGTGAACCTCAGCCATCATCCATACAGGAGAGGTATTACCTAACCCATGAGCCCTACCAAATTCATATGAGAATCAAATGAGATTTACGGTGAATCAAAATGAGAATTCTCATTTTCAATGTAAGGAGATACTGTTTTTACTTAAATTCACTGTTATTTTGATAAAACCATAATTGGTTGATCCAGCCACTCAAAGTAGAATCACCATTGATTTTGCTCTTTGCTTTCCTCCCATACACTTAGCTAGTCTCCAGAAACTTGTTGATTTCACCTTTTTTTTTTCTTAATGTCTCTTTAGTGCCACAGGTGCAGCATATGGAAGTTCCCAGGCTAGGGGTCCAATTGGAGCTGTAGCCACTGGCCTATATATACCACAGCCACAGCAACCCCAGATTCCAGCTGCATCTGCGACCTATACTACAGTTCACAGCAACACTGGCTCCTTAACCCACTGAAGGAGGCCAGGGATTGAACCTGCATCCTCATGGATGCTAGTCAGGTTTGTTAGTTCTGAGCCACGGTGGAAACTCCCTGATTTTGCCTTTTTAAATTTAATTTAATTAATTTATTTATTTTGTCTTTTTGTCTTTTAGGGCCACACCAGCAGCATATAGAGGTTCCCAGGCAAGGGGTCCAATTGGAGCTGTAGCTGCCGGCCTACACCACAGCCACAGCAACGTGGGATTTGAGTCGAGTCTGCAACCTACAGCACAGCTCACAGCAACACCAAATCCTTAACCCACTGAGTGAGGCCAGGGATTGAATCCACATCCTCATGGATGCTAGTTGGGTTCGTTAACCACTGAGCCATGATGGGTACTCCTGATTTTGCATTTTAAAAAGCTATGGAATCACCCCCCCCCCCCCGCCCTGCTTTCTTCCCAAACACATTGGAATGGAGTCCACGCCCTCATGGCCTCATCTGTGCCATCCCTTTTAGGTACCTGGCCTCTCTGCCACTAGGCGCTCCAACTTCTAGTCTGTTCTCTGTGACTCTGTGGCCAGGGTGACCTCTTCAGAAAGATTATGTCCCTCCTCTGCTTTATTCCCTTATGGGTATAAAGTTCCCAAGCCTGACAGGCATGGCCTTCACTTCCCACCCCTTCATCTCCTCTGTACTCCATGCTCTGCTCATCATTCTCTCAGTCCCCAGGCTCTTTTATGATGCCACGTCTCTCCCCAGGCACTGCCCACTGCACATACCTTCACTGTCTTTGTCCACTTGGCACACTCAGAGCTCTCCTCTTGGGGCCCAAATCAGTGTTGCTTGGCAGGCCTCCAGGGGGTCATGGTGAAGAAAAACATTTCTGCAGATGGTTTGGGATGGACTCTCCACCCATGTCCTGTGTCTGGTAGTGGCCTTCTTTGCAACTAGAGAGTGAGCTCCAGGGGACACAAAGCCCCCAGGGTGGAGACAGGTGGTGGCTTCCAGGTGCAAACCAGCAGAGGCGGGCAGCATGGTTTCCCCAAGGGAAGATGCCCGAATCACAGAATTGTCCACAGGGCCTGAGAATAAGACAGAAGCTGACTGCCGGAGGAAACTAGCTGTGTATATTTAAAATTGGGGCTCCATCCCTGTCTGTGCTTTTCAAGGAGATTCACCACCCTTGTGCACATGTGGACTACAGGAGCAGGACAGAACCCCTGCTTGTTGTGGCTGCTTGGGCACCTCAGCAAACGCTTGGGTGTTGTTTGCCCTCTTTTCCTCTACTCTTGATCCTCCCCCTCCACTGTGATTAGTAATACTTACAATGACATTTGAAAATTTCCAGAGCACTTTCACCTACATCATTTCATCTGCTTAACAAGCATGTGAGGTGTATGATTATTTAATCTCACTTTTAGAGGTGAGTAGATAGATGCCCTGAGAAGTAAGATGATGAAAGTGGCAAAGTTGGTAGGTTATGGAATTGAGATTTGAACTAAGGGTCCTCAATTCTAAATATTTTGTTTTTATAAAGTATCCAGATGTTGATATTTAATTTGAAACCATATATCAGTTTGTGGCATCGTTCTTGGAATTTAAAGATTTTGCTTCACAGGCTCTCTTAGAACATCTAGGTTGGCTGCTCTGGATAAAATGTCCCTGTATGTGCCTGTTTTATTCCATAATGTGTCAGTGTTGTTTTCCTCCTCCTTGCTTTATGTACCTCTCTTTGTGTTGGTCATCCAAGGACTGTGAGTCACCTTTGGGCAGGATTGTCGTATTGTCTGGACTAAGCCCACAGACCTATAGCAGAATACCTGTCTGAGCAAAGTTTGTTAAATAAGTGAATAATAACTAATAAAAAACTAATACCTGATGAATACTTACTATTACAGCCACATGGCTTTACTCTTGATATACATTAACTCATTCAATTTCAGCCTGGAAAACAGACACTTAAGAAACTTGCCCCAAGGGTCATCCAGCGGCCAGGAAATGTTTGAGCTGGGGTGTGAGCCCCGGTCGCAGGCTGCCCACCCACACTGAGTTTCTACTGCCCATCTAGCGATTGAATAACATCTACACCAAGGGATGTGATAAGAGGGAGGTACTTTGACGTCAGAAAGTTGAGTCTCACCTGTGTGAGTACAGCACTTAGCCTCTCTGCATCTCACTTTCTTCATCTGTAAACCAGAGGATAATTTGTACTTCACAGGTTGGTTGTAATCCAGTTCTGTGATGGCTAGGAGGGTTTGTAATTCTAAAGAACTCCCTGGATTTTTGTCAGCAGTGTTACTGCTATGGTTATCCAAGGCTGATGACTGTCCCCGTGGGTGAGCCTCAGGTCTCTGTGTCCTGCTCAAGGCTGGCCCACCAAGAGTTCCCCAGTCCTGCATTGAGTCCACCAGGCAGCCAGCACCCCCTGGATTCATCAGTTATCTGCTGAGGAATCTTTTTGATTATTCTTTAGCCTCCAGGCAAGTCAACATATTTCATCTTTATCGTCTCAGAAGGAAAAAACCCTCTTTTAACCTTTGGATGAATGAATCTGAGTTCTTGATGCTTTGTGGCCTTTTGCAGGGAAAGTAGCTTAGCCATACCTGTTGCTCCAGTTCCTCACCTTTGTTCTTTATTTCTTTTTCTTTTCTTTCATTGCTCACTGACAACATAGAGCAGAGATGAGAAACTCACATAACAATTTGAGAACCAGCTCTTGTGTGAACCACTGCTTCAGTCTCCTTCTAGACTGTAGGATTTTTCAAGTTTCTTGTGTCATGTAAAGGTGAAGCTTACGAGCTCTGGGTCAGATTTGCTTGGGTTCAAATCCCAGCTCTGCAACTTAATTATTGTGATGAGCTTGCTAAGCTTAGCACCTCCCTCTGAGCCTCAGTTTCCACATTTATAAAAATGGGGTAACAACAATAGCCATCTTGTGGAATTCTTGTGAAACCCAAAGAAGTTAATGCATGTAAAAAAACTCAAAACTGTGCCTGGTGCATCATAATTACACAAAAAAGTTACTTATTGGGAGTTCCCTTGTGGTATAGTGGGTTAAGGATCTGCTGTTTTTGCTGCTGTGGTGCAGGTTTGATTGCTGGTGTGGGAACTTCCACTTACTGCAGGTGTGGCCAGAAAAAAAAAAGTTTACTTATTTAAAAGATACACCATTGTTTTAAGTTATACCACATAGATCTAAGCTTTGAGTACTTTGCAAGAATTTCAAAGGAGGAGGAGCAGTAAAATATCATTATGCTGATTTTTATTTGATGCCCAAACTTCTGGTTAAATAGAAATTGACAACTGTTAGCTTTTTTTTTTTTTTTTGTCTTTTTAGGGCTATACCTGCAGCACATGGAAATTCCTAGGCTAGGGGTCGAATCAGAGCTACAGCTGCTGGCCTCCACCACAGCCACAGTAACTCCAGTCCAAGCTGCATCTGCGACCTACACCACAGCTCAGGGCATTGCCAGATCCTCAACCCCCTGAGTGAGATCAGGGATTGAACCCACATCCTCATTGATACTAGTCGGATTCATTACCACTGAGCCATGAACTCCCACCGTTTGTTTTTATACATAAAATCCTAAGCATTTGGAAGTTTCAAAATGGTTGTATCATATCACAGAAATGTTCACCTTACTTCAGTGTTGGCTGGCATGTAGAATCAACTGTGGGACTTAGGTCTGGTGGTGGGTGTCACTTCATACAGTTCTCAAGGGTCTTACGCCCATGGTTACCCAAGTGTGTTGTGGTCAGTGGAGAGATATGACCCACGGAATTGATCGTTATTAATGAGGTACTCCAAGTTGTGAACATTTTTTGTTTTTTAAAGTATTACTTTGACAAAGTACTATAGATTCAGGGCTACCTCAGTAATGACTAATTTCCAACTCTCTTGTCTTTTGCAAGTTTTCCTGAGTGAGCGAGGCAGGTTGAGTTAAAATTAGTTCCCTAAGACCTGCTTGAATTCTTAATACTTTTCTGGGAATTTCGTGGTGCTTTACTTACCCTTGACGTTTTTGCGGGTATCTGAATCTGGGTGTGCACATGGCTTCAAGTTTTGCATGTGAATTATCATTGCCCTCCTACCCAGACTAGAAAACTTGAAAATCGCTGGGTTAGTAGGATCTCCCACATAGACGAGGGATATTTTTTATAGCAGTGGTTTTTAAACCATGTTCCTTAGAGCCCTGTGGGGTTGCCTGAAGAACCTTGTGGCTTAAAACTGGATGGAGTTCTGTGTTTTCTGTCTTCTGCTTTAACCACAGCAGTGCTATTTCATGTGTGTTGTATTTTGGGATTTTACATGAGATTTTGAGAAAAATACACTAATGTTTTTCTGAAAACACTGCTAGTAGCATTCACCATAGACTGTCTTTCAGCTTCTCTTTGAGGACCCCTCCTTGTCAGTTACCCCGTTTCTTCCATGACTGTACAGTTCTCCCCAGAAGGTCTCAGGAGGGCGCTGAACCTGCTTGGTTGTATGTTTACCTCCCGGTCCTCTGTTTGTCTCCTGACAAAACGCAGAGCAGGTTTGTTCCTTTTAATGCTTGGCAGCACATGATTGTAAATCGTTGGAGAATTAATGCTTCCAGAAAGTGGCCCTGTCATTTTAGAGACGTGGGTTGGGGGTCTCCCCCTGTTGGAGGATGGTGATGAGAGCAGGGCATCTGCCGGGAGGTCAACCAGCCATCTTCCACCACTTTATCACTTCTCCTTCTCATTATATGTGCAGCAATTCTGAAAAGGCTTTTTAAAAATTACCTTCTTTCTTCATAAAAAGTGGTCCTGAAAAACACAGTGATTCCTTTTGCTGTTGATGAAAGAGAAGAGGAGGCGATCATGTCTTAGGAAGTTGATGGGAAACAAGAGTCGTGTTGGGCCCACTCCAGAATTTTCAGACTCTGTATGCCTAACGTGATGGTGGGAACATGTGTGTTAACCTGGAATTACAGTTACGGCCCAGCAACTTCTCATAATGCTCTGTAAGAACAAGGCAAACTCATTATGTTAGCTTTTCTGTTATTCAGAAAATGATCTAATTCTATTAATGATTTTCTGAATCTCCATATCATCACATTAACATTAGTTTTTAACTCCTTGAATTAAAGGGGGAAAAAAGCCACTGCCAAAATGCTCAAATATTGTTCTGAATTAATGGCTTCTCTGTCCAATTAGTGAGCATTATTGTTGCAATGCATTTATACTCACACAGCACACCAGAAATAGCGTAAAACACTCCTGTGTGCAAGCAAATGGCAAAAAAAAAAAGAAAAAAAAAGAAAAAAGAAAAAGAAAAAGAAAAAAGCGGAGTTCCAGAACAGTTTCAATTTTTTTACATTAAAAAAAAAACCTCGTGGCTGATTTGGTAATTTCCATTCCTTGGCCGTTCTCAGCGCTAACAACACTGCAAAGAGAAGGGCTGTTGATGGGCCTTCCCTACCTTTTAAAACTCTGTTGCAAAATGAGGCTGTGTTGCAGCCCCTGTTGGAATACTGTACGGGCTCACCTTGCTTGCACCTCTTCAGGCAGGAGAACAGGCCACCTCCTGGCAGAGGACAGCACGCGCTGCCCACTGCAGGTGATGTAACCTATTTGCGAAGCACATTTTAAAGAGAGATTCTGTATTTTAATGGTCAGTTAGTAGCTGGCTACCAACTGTCTGTGCTCTCTGCCTGGGGACAGAAATGCCAGGCTTATTAAATATTGAGAAGTTGTTCATTACTATGGGGATCTGTGACAACAGCCTATCTGCATATTGAGAAACCAGCAAGTTTACATTCTTTAGAATACCCGTTCCAGTTCTGGGGAGGACTAATGTTTGTCTGGCTAAAGATGCATAAAAATGCAAGCTCTGTATTGGAGGTCTGCTTTGTTGCTTTTATTTTTTTTCTTGAAAGTGAAAATTTCAAAACTCAAACTTGCTTATGGAGAAAGAATGAAAAACAAACAAATAAACCTTTTGAGAAATCCAGTTATCTTGTACTGGCTATTTTGGAGGACATGTCAAATGTTTGAAATACTTAACATGTTGGTATACTATAAGAAAATGCATTTAATTAAGTTATTGCAGAGTCTAAGCAACTGAGAAATTTAGTAGGATGTAAGTAAATTGTAGGGGATAAAGTGATGAGATTATTAGCTCTTTCCTAGAGATTATCTTAATAATTGGAAAACTGTAATTATCAAGGGCTTAGTCAATGCCTGCTGCAAATGAGAAACACAGGATCGTCGTTTCCTTTGTGGCTCAGCAGTAAACAAACCTGACTAGCATCCATGAGGATGCAGGTTTGATCCCTGGCCTCGCTGAGTGGGTGAAGGACCGGGTGTTGCTGTGAGCTGTGGTGTAGGTCACAGATGTGGCTTGCATCTGGTGTGGCTGTGGCCATGGCACAGGCCGGCGGCTACAGCTCCAATTCGACCCCTAGCCTGGCAAGCTCCATATGCTGTGGGTGTGGCCCTAAAAAGCAAAAAGAACAAACAAACAAAAAAAACAAACAAAACAGAAAGAGAAACCCAGGACCATGTAACCCATCTTACCTTCAAAGAGAGGCTTTATATACATGAATGTAGTTGCTGATTACCAATTAAATACCACATCTAATGAAGAATATTACACAGGGTTAGACCAATGGTCCCTCCAGCCCCTTAGTCAGTTTCTGACCATAATATGCATGATTGCCCAATCCACGCTGCCCTGAAAATGTCTGGGATATAACCCAGGTATGCACCATCAAGAAGGTCTATGTTGCTGATGAGTTTGTGTAAAGGCTTGCTGAGTCTGCTTATTTTTAAAGAGAGGACCGGTGCCCTGTTTCTGTTGATTCTCATCGGTCTGCATTGTGACAAGACACGTCTCCTTCACTGTTGAGGCTGGGTGTTTTGGAATATAGATATGAGAATGGGGAGGCTGATGATCACAGGGATGATTCCTGGTGCATCGTCGTGTGGGACATGCCTTTATGTTCCCTCCTTCCTCCCCATCCTGGTTCCTCTCTTCCTTTGGCTCGTGCATATTTGAGTCTTTCTCTTTTAGACGTGTTGAACCAGATCAATGGTCCTTCTGAGAGCTGTGTGGTGGAAACTTGGCCTCCACAACATCATCCTTAAGAGATTAGAGATGGTCTCTAAACATCTCTCCCCTCTGCTTGTTGGAACAGCCATCGAAAACAAAACTCTCTTTGGATGTGCATTTCCTGTTTCTTAGTGGAGGTGTGGTGTGTTTCATGTGCTTCCCCATCTGTGGCATTGGCCTTATTCCCTCGCTGGTTATTCTCAGTTCATTATCCCATTTCGACTGCTCTTGAAGAACATAATGAATAAGAGGAGTTTGGACTTTGAGGTTTGACCATCACGATGTGCATCTTTTCTCCACAGCTTAGTAGTTCTGGAACCCTGGGTAAGCAAGTCACTTTTCTGTGTCTCAGGATTTCACTTGTGCTGTGAGGACAATAATAGTATCAGTCTTGTGGGAGTGTAAGAGGAATAAATAAATAAATAACATCAGGTACTTAGCGTCATTGCTTAACCTCAGTAAATGCTTAATATATGTGAGCCATTATTACTGTCATTAAGCATTCAACACTGTTGTCCAGTGCTAATTGAACACCTTTTCTGGATAGGCACTGAGGATAAAGAGGCAGTAAAATACCGACAATATCTTGGGATAAATGAAATTTAGTGGCAGAAATAGGAAATCAATTGCAATGCAATGTGATAAAGCAGATTTGTAATGGCATATCCATTAATTCTTATTTGGTTCTTAAAACAATTTGGTGAGGTAGTAATCCCATTATCAGATGAGAAATCTGGGGCCCAGGGAAGTGAAATGAAGAGTCTGCAATCATGAGTTAGAGATGCGTTTCTCTTTTGAGCCTCTGGCCTCCAACCTCACCTCTTGCTTTGTGCACCAGGCCAGCGTGCCTCGTTCCTGTATTGTTGTTGGTAATTTTGCATGAACACTTTGGCTTCTTTGAGGCTCTAAAACTTCCCATGCACTGTGGTCTCAAGGGATTCCATTAGGGACCATGGTGCTGTGGAAAGAGCACTAGGCAAAGGGTCAAGGTTACTACAGGCACGTTCCAGGTCTGTTTTGTTGCATAAGTACTTACCTTGTGTCCTTACCTCTCTGGATCCTAGTTCCTCCAGCTGTTTCATGAGGGTTTTGAGGAGCACAGTGGTTTTCAGAAGGTAGATTCTAGGGTGGTACCCAGGATGCTGTCTGGGCAGAAGGCGAAAAAGTGGTCATATATCCCCACTCTCCCAACCCCTTCCAAGAAATGCTTAAAAAGCAAACTACAAAGGATTTTAAATAGGTAAATGGGTCGTAATTTGGTTTCTCAAGATTACATGTATTATGTAAACAGAAAATTAGTAGCCATTTTAAATTAACATGGTATGTGATGGAGTGATTTAGGAGTCGAAAGCCCCGGGTTCAAGTTGTGGCTCCAGTGTGTGTGCCTGGCGGCACGACCTTCCCCAGGTTACTCACCTGGGCTTGGCTTTGATTTCCTTTGCTTGGCCTGCCTCAGGGGACTGTTTAGGTAGAGATAACTAGAGTGGAAGGGCTTACAAACCATGCTGGCTATGAAAACATCAATTCTCCTTTTATAAATTCATTTTAATATATTGATAAAGTTCCAATTAATATTGGTAAGCTTTTCAAATCTTAAACTTCTCCTAGTTCGAGACATTTCTCTCCAACATGCTCCCATGGCAGGGATGTCTCTGGAGTTTGTTCTAACAGGTCTTTAGTTAACAAAGAGAAGAGGTGTGTGTGTGTGTGTGTGTGTGTGTGTGTGTGTGGTTATTGTCATTGCTGTCCAGGCTGACAAATGTGTTTAGGTCCAGACTTCCCCCTGCATTATTAATGAAAAATTTCCTATCACCTGAGGCTAACCTAGTTCATTTCACAAGTCTTTGGCGACTAACAATCTCACTGCCATCTGAAGAGAAGTCTGCCAACCAGAGGATCTCCTCCCTGCTCTTTCCCTTAAGAAGCACTTGAGAATGTCTAGCACACGACTGCTCCAAATTAGGTTTGAATAAAACACAGTGATAAATAAGTTAAGTGTCTCCTCTACACAGATCACCACTTGTTTAGAGACTAAAGTATCGATTTTTGAATGTTGCTGAGATTTAGACATGGGTTAATTAAACATTTACATATATGTGCTGAACAATATATTGCATGGTACAATAATGTGCACTTTAATCAGAAACCATGGGTGTTTGTGTTTGCTTTCTCCATGTTAATTGGCACCATGCTGGCTTGAGCTTAGGTATTTGGCTAGATGGAAGAAAATAGACATGGTGTTTTAAATATTTTAATTAGGACCAGCAGTTCTGAGCGCCCTCATTTCTCATTGGATTGTTTTTCATGCATGAATAAATTAGCTGGCATGGAAGTACTCTGTAGAAAGTGGTTGCCCTCTGGCCATAAAAAGAGTCCTGTTCATTAATACTTTAATGAAATTAGCTGTGAGCAAAATATTATTCCTTTTAACTGTGTTCTAATTTCTTAATTTTAATTAGGCACATAATTGTAGGGTGCTGAAATGATCTTCATGTTCAGCAACTAAAGTTCCATCATCAGGAGCCTGTGGCTGAAACACCACATGCTCTCGACACATTCTAGCAGGAAATTTTCTGTCCAGCTTTTTTTCTCCATTGGCTTCACCAAAGATCCCCTTCAACCCTCCATTGGTGACTGTGATATGAGATTTGAGATTTCAAAGCTCCTGCTCCTAACTCAAGCCCCTGGTTATAAATCTTTTGAACTGTGAATCAGTTAAGGGGTAAGGCAGGGTGAGGTCTGCAAAGAATCTGGTCTGGTGATTTTTTTTTTCTTTCCAGCTTTTGTCTTCTCAGGCTCCCACTTAAATTTCTGCACACCTCCCCCATTTTATTTTAGAGTTCTCTGGGTTTCTCTTTACTACATATTATTTTATTGGTTGGTTCTGATTGGGTCTGTGAGTTCTGTGTGGGCAGGGAATTTTTTTCCTCTTTCAAACTTCAGTTTGTGGCACATAATTCCTACTAGAAAAAAAATATAGCTGTTGGATGCATGATACTTAATAGAAGTATGGGGTCCATAATGCTGTGATGTTCTGATATAAGTTGTGGCATTTCATAGTGCCTTAGGTAAATAAGAGAGTGCACAGATCAATACCAAAATGGAGCTTCTGAATCTTATGGAACACGCTGAATTTAAGTTCTGATTTTAGAAGAAGTAATTTGGAATCTGGATTAAAATTCTAAGTGAGAAACCAGAAGTTTATATCCATTACCTCACATTACTATCTAAAATTTAAACTTATATGTATCCCAATGAGTTCCCATTGTGGTTCATGGGTAACATACCCAGCTAGTATCCATGAGGATGCAGGTTTGATCCCTGGCCTCGCTCAGTGGGTTAAGGATCCGATGTTGCTGTGGCTGTGGGGTAGGCCAACAGCCATAGCTCTGATTCGACCCCTAGCCTGGGAGCTTCCATATGGTGCAGGTGTGACACTAAAAAGCAAAGAAAAAAATAGAGATAAGATACCCAATTTTACAGAATAAGGCACATCTTATCCCACCTGATTTCTTAAAGGTAATTCCATCACTAAAACCGTATCTCAGATTTAGCATGATGCTTACTCACACCAGAGATCAGCAATTATAGTTAACTTAGTATGTAAACTGCTATATGAGTATGTGAACACAGAGGAGGTGCCATGCCCGTCACCCAGGCCCCTCTTCCTATTCCATGGTAAATAAGATCTCAAAGTTGCCTTGTAGTCTTCCCACTTGTATGTTCAGCTGTTACATATATAAATCAATAAATAATATATAGTAGTCAGGGGCAGACACTACTTTTCCACACCAGAAACTCACAGAATTTGAATAGCTTTTAAAAATGAATATTTATTTATAATGAGAAAAATAAATGTTTAAAAACTCATAAATATCATAAAATCTAGAAAAATAATATTTTTGTTCCTTAACTATTTGACATAACTCCATTAAACTTTTCCTCTAATTTTTTTGGCTGCCTCCTTTTTGTTTCATATGAAATGATTTAATAATGGTTAATTTGCTAAATTATCTTTTTCTAAGTATGTACTTTTCCTGAACTTGTAGGGAAATATTATTACCTAAATAATAATCTGAATACAAAGACAGTTTTTTTCTATTTAGCATGATGGGTCAAACTGTTAAAAAATTCTCGCTAGTTGAAATTTATATGGCATGAAGCTTTGTAGACAAAAACACTCATTTTTGCTGCTACTGCTATGTCTTTTTGCCATAGAAACACTAAAATTGTGATGGATTCTCTTTTGTAAGATTCCCCCCCCCCAAATTTAACCATAAAATTCTTGCGCATGATATTTTTTGTCTTTTCCATCTTTAATTAGAATTTTCTTAAAATTTTTTTATTTTTATTGAAGTGTGTTTAATTTACAATGTTGTGTTTCTGGTGTACAGCAAAAGTGATTTAATTTTATATATGTATATATATTATTTTTCATATTAATCTTTTCCATCATGGTTTATTATAGAATATTGAATGTAGTTCCCTATGCTATACAGTAGGACTTTATTGTTTATGTACTTTATATATAGTAGTTTATATCTGTTAATCCCAAACTCCTAATTCATCCCTCCCCCACCCTCTTTTCCCTTTGGTAAGGGTAGGGTTTTTTTTTTTTTTCCTTTTCTATGTCTGTAAATCTGTTTCTGTTTTGTAAATAGGTTCATTTGTATCATATTTTATTTATTTTTTATTTTGACATTTTGTCTTTTTAGGGCTGCACCCATGGCATATGGAAGTTCCCAGGCTAGGGGTTGACTCAGAGCTGCAGCTCTTGGCCTTTGCCACAGCCACAGTAAAGCTAGATCTGAGCCACATCTGTAACCTACACAGCAATGTAGGATTGCAGGATCCTTAACCCACTGAGCAAGACCATGGATCGAACCCACATCCTCATGGATACTGGCTGGGCTTATTACCACTGAGCCTCATTACCGCTCCATGTATAAATGATATCATATGATATTTGTCTTTCTCTTTCTTTTTTATTTTTTTGGCCACACTTGTGGCATGTGGAAGTTCCCAGTCCAGGGATCAAACCTGTGTCACAGCAGTGACAACACCAGATCCTTAACCTGCTGCGCCACAAGGAAAATCCTTGTCTTTCTCTTTCTGACTTTCTTTACTTAGTATGATAATCTTTAGGTCCCTCCATGTTGCTGCAAATAGCTTTATTCCATTCTCTTTTATTGCTAAGTAGTATCCCATTGTGTATATATATACCACATCTTCTTTATCCATTCTTCTGTTGTCCATCTTTATTTATTTTTATCTTTATTTTTATCATTATTATTATTTTTTTGTCTTTTTCTAGGGCTGCAGCTGCGGCATATGGAGGTTCCCAGGCTAGGGGTCTAATTGGAGCTGTAGCTGCTGGCCTACACCAGAGCCACAGCAACACCAGATCCGAGCCTCATCTGCAACCTACACACCATAGTTCTAGCAATGCTGAATCCTTAACCCACTGAGTGGGGCCAGGGGTCAAACCTGCAACCTCATGGTTTCTAGTCGGATTCGTTAACCACTGCGCCATGATGGGAACTCCCCATCTTTAATTTTTTTTAAATGATCATTCCAGATTTTTATTTTATTTTTAATGAAACTTTGATTATATATTCTAATTAAAGGAGATTTATGTGCTTGAACTTAATGTATTTTATATTATTTTATTTTTTATCTTTTATTTATATATGTATTTTTTTCTGCTGTACAGCATGGTGGCCCAGTTACACTTACATGTATACATTCTTTTTTCTCATATCACGTGTTCCATCGTAAGTGACTAGACAGATTTCCCAGTGCTACACAGAAGGATGCCATTGATAATCCATCCCGAAGGCAACATTCTGCATTATTTACCCCAAGCTCCTAGTCCCTCCCACTCCCTACCCTTCCCCCTTGGCAACCTTCCTCAAGTGTATTCTCCAAGTCCATGATTTTCTTTTCTGTGGGAAGGTTCCTTTGTGCCATATATTATATTCCAGATATAAGTAATATCATATGGTATTTGTCTTTCTCTTTCTGATTTACTTCACTCAGTATGAGAGTCTCTAGTTCCATCCATGTTGCTGCAAATGGCATTATTTTGTTCTTTTTTATGGCTGAGTCATATTCCATTGTATATATATACCACATCTTTCTAATCAAATCATCTGTCAGTGGACATTTGGGTTGATTCCGTGTCTTGGCTATTATGAATAGTGCTGCAATGAACATGCAGGTGCATGTGTCTTTTTTGAGGAGAGTTTTGTCTGGATATATGCCCAAGAGTGGGATTGCTGGGTCATATGGTAGTTCTATGTATAGTTTTCTAAGGTACCTCCATACTGTTCTCCATAGTGGTTGTACCAGCTCACATTCCCACCAACAGTGCAGGAGGGCTCCCTTTTCTCCACACCCTCTCCAGCATTTGTTATTTGTGGACGTATTAATGATGGCCATTCTGCCTGGTGTGAGGTGGTATCTCGTGGTAGTTTTGATATGCATTTCTCTAATAATCAGTGATGTTGAGCATTGTTTCATGTGCTTGTTGGCCATCTGTGTATCTTCCTTGGAGAAATGTTTATTCAGGTCTTTTGCCTGTTTTTCAATTGGGTTGTTGGCTTTTTTGCTGTTGAGTTGTATAAGTTGTTTGTATATTTTATGTTCTCCATCTTTAATTTTTATTTTATTTATTTTTAAGTTTTATTTTATATTGGAGTATAGTTGATTTACAATGTTGAGTTAGTTTAAGGTGTACAGCAAAGTGATTCACACACACACACACACACACACACACACACACACACACACTCATACCCATTATTTTTCAGATTCCTTTCCCATAGAGGTTATTACAGAATATTGAGTCGAGTTCTCTGTGTTACACATAGGTCCTTGTTGAGTATCTATTTTATATAGAGCAGTGTGTATATGTTAATCCCAAATTCTAATTTATCTCCCTCTCCTACCTTTCTCCTTTGGTAACCATAAGTTTGTTTTCTACGTCTGTGAGTCTCAGTTCACATTTTTAATTTTTTTAAATAAAAACAGCACCAAAGCATTTGTTGTCATCTGGTCGTAACACAGGATGATTAAAACAATATGAGTATGTTTTAGAACTGCACTCTCAACAAAAGACACCTGTTGAGTAAAAACAAACTCTTGTCTTCTCAACAGTTTCTCACTTCATTGATCATTTCTAGTTAGAGACACTTTGGAGCAGAGTAATGTTATCTCCTTATAGCATAATCTGACCCAGTTTTTTTCTTTTTTCTTTTGACCCAGTCGTTTTCTTGACTTTGTTTTAGAATGAATCTCTTCTACATATCTAATGCAAGGTTCACATACTCATCAAAACCAGTGATACAGCCCTCAATCCACATACTCACTTTCTCAAAAGCCACACCTGAATCCGAGATCTATTTTGCAAGTATCTGAAGATGAAGTTGATGGGCTGCACCATTGCTTTCTGCACTCTCTGGCCCTGGCCATGGTACACCATGGTGAAAGCTCATGAAGACCACACTACCTCGAAATGCAACTTCTGGAATCCACATTTTTAATTTTCAATGTGTTCTTTAGTCTGGCTTTCTCTTCCCCCTGCCACTCCCCGCCAATCCAGTGGACAATTTTCCAGTTCCCAGTTCTTCCCTTTAGCTATGTCTAATCTGCTGTGAAACCAATTCATTGTATCTTTAATTTTAGTTATATTTTTGGTTTTGTAATTTCTATTTGATTCATTTAAACAATACTTTCCAGTTCTCTGCTGAAATTCTCTATCATATTGTCTACTTTCATAAATATGTTAGTCATTCCTTTTAAAGTTCTTTTCTGGTAATACCAATATCTGAATATCTAGTGAGTCTGAAGCTATTTTTTCCCATTAATGTAAGGTTATTTTTAATATTTATGCATATTTGGTTATGTTTTTATTAAATGGCAGACAATATGTATGCAAATTTTGGAGCTAATTTGAAACTGTGAATGGTTTTATAGTCTGAGAGATGATTGATTTTCATGCTGTAAGGCATTAGGGTAGAGGCTGTATTAATTGTCTGTTGCTGAGTAACAAATTATCCCAGTGACTTTTGACAAAAATGTTTATTAGTGTTTCTGTGTACAGGAACCCAGGTGTGGCTTAGTTGGGTGCCTCTGTTTTTCAGTCTCTCACATGTTTGAAATTCAGGTACTAGCAGGAGCTGTGGTCTCATCTGAAGGCTCCTCTGCGGGAGGGCCAGCTACTAAGCTACGTCACACATGGCTGACCCAGGTCTTCACTGACTAATTTGCTGGAGATATTAATTCCTTGCTGTATAGACCTCCTTTGCAGGTCAGTTCACTGCATGGCATCTGGCTACCCTCAGAGCAAGTAAAAGAAGCAGAAAGGGAGGGTGAGACAGAAGGATAGTCTCTTTGTAACCTAATCTCAGAAGTGATAACTTATCACATTTGTCAGTTCTATTTGTTAGAATGCAGTCACTAAGTTCAGCCCATATTCAAGGGATTACCCAAGGGCTTGAGCATCAGAAGGTAGGTATCATTGGGGACCATCTCAGAGGCTGCCTACTGCAGGGACACATCACCTTGACCCAGCCTAGGATTATGTTGATTTAGAAGTGAACTTCAGTCCTTGAGAGGGCCTAGCTAGTTCCAATTAATTCATCCTTACAACTAGGGAATACACTCTTCAAGAGTACCAATGAAACCCCGATATATTTAGCATGGCTGCTGTTCTCTGGTGGGTCCTGAATTTCGTTGTGCTCCCTGCAGTCCTATGAGGCTACTGAATGTTCTGCCTGTTTTCTAAGCCCCTAAGCCATTGCTTAGAATCAGCAGATTCTAAGGGTGTAAATATATGGTTCAACTCTCTGAGGCTTCTTTCTGTCTGTCTGGGATCTTATTTTTCCAGATCTTAATGCCTTTTAGTGTTCTTTTGCCTTCCGACAGATTTTTTTTCTTTATTATTCATCTTTTCTAGATGTTTTCAGTTGGAGGGTTGTTCTGACCTAAGCTTGTCTACTATAACCATAAGAGGAAGAACCAAATCTGATTGGAACCAGCTTGAGTTCAGTATTTATTCCTGGTTTATTTAATTGTGATCAGAAGGGTTGGGTTTTCCAGACTAAGCTTAACTTCGGGGCTGTCTTGTTTTGTCTTCTTTTTTTTTAAAGTTTTATTGAAGTATAGTTAATTTACAAGGTTGTAATAATTTATGCTGTATAGCAGGGTGACCCAGTCATACATATACACATATCCATTCTCTTCCAGATTCTTTTCCCACATAGATTATCACAGAATACTGGGTAGAGTTCTCTGTGCTGTATAGCAGGTCTCCAGTGACCAGTCATTCCATATACCTCACCTTGCATGTGCCAATTCCAAACATTCAGCCCATCCCTCCCACGGTCCCCACCTGTCCTTTTTGTTAACCATAAGTTTTTCAAAGTCCATGAGTCTATTTCTGTTCTGTAAATAAGTTCATTTGTATCCTTTTTTTTAAGATTTCACAAATAGGTTGTATCAATGATATTTGTCTTTTACTGTCTGACTTCACTTAGTATGATAGTTTTGTCTTCTTTGTCTTCTCCTCCCTCTCTCTCTCTCTTTCTAGAGAGGGTGAACTAGGCATACTTTCATGAAAGTATCTGTTACCTGGGTACCTTCAACTTTTATTACTCATTGTTGGAAAGAATAGATATTAGGCTAATCAGAACAAGCGTGTAATTGTGAAAAAAAAAACACCCTTGTGTTTATATATAAACATTAAAGGAAACATTCAAATTTTTAAGAGTCAAAATACATTTTTAAAAAATATGATAGTCTACTCAATTAGGGTTTATGGGGTTTCTACTAAACTGAGAGATTCATGAGGATGGGTGAATCGTACCTTTCCTGAGCATATCCTTTTTAGGGATGTGGAATTAGAAGATGATTTGGTAGCTAAGTCTAGGATGTAAAAATTTCTCCGTGTTACCATTTTTCCACTGTATTATTTAACTTAAAGACTATATTCATCTCAACAATAAACCTTCAAAGTGTTGAGCTTATGTAAATGAACATAGGAAGGAAGAAAGAGAAGGAAGAAGGGAGTAAGAGAAGGAGGAGGGATTCAGGTGGTAGAGTCCTGGAAAGTGAGCGCTTTGTCCTTCTAGCTAATATAGTTAAGACATGTTGGAAACTCTTTGATATGCTCATCTCATTTGAGGTTGGACAAAGACATAGTAGCTACAAATTTCTGTGGGTTTCTATACCAAATAGACACATAGATGTGAGCGTAGTGCAGCCATATGGACTAAAAATATGCTATTAGATATTTGTATCTTTAAACACATTCAGCTGGTAACAGATTCATAAGGAGTTGGGCACGGTTGAGTATTGTTAAGGAGCAATTTGGTCATGGGCTTTTACTGCATGAATTTCAAGTGACACCTGTTCTAGGTGTTCTTAACTGCCACAGCCTGCCTAAGCTAGGTAGTACTTTTAGTTCTTGGTTATTCCTTCATCTGAGAATGAAACTCAGGTTGGTTTGCAATTAAAAAACAAAGCAAAACAAGTCTTGCTATAACTTGGGAGCAGTTTTCTGCTTTCCCAC